>NW_006784227.1:438506-446226 GCF_000442215.2 Lipotes vexillifer
AGTGACTTTGGAGGCTAAAGGATCAAAAAAAACGGCCATACAAAAAGCAGAGGCAGGGGTTCTAGGTGCAAAGGCCCTGAAGTGGGAAGGAGTGTGGGAGGTTCCAGGCACAGAAAAAGGCCAGCGTCACCAGAGCATGAAGAGTGGAGGAAGAGAGGAACCAGGTCCACTCAAGTGACCGGTAGAGGGACTTAACATTTGAAGTCTCCTTATCAGGAGTATGTCCTCCAGAGGCAGCTCTGATAATATATAAGAGCTTCAATGTGCACTAGAAGGTTTTCTAATTAGCATGAGGAAGGTTAGAAATCATTTTTTCATCAGTGAAATGAGTGATTCAAAATGTGTGGCACTTTCATCCTTGTAGAAATGAGACATGAGCACCTGGTGAGCCCATCAGAATTATGTCCTTGGAGTGTGGCTCTAGACTCAGGCCTCCATCTGGTCCTTTGTCCCCCAAGCTTAGCCTAGGATTCCATCACCTAATTGAACTAAAAAATTAGCTGATCCTGTAGCTAGAATATTGCTGCCTCTGGCTGATTAAACCTTTCAGGTGGGGAACTTGTTGGCATGTCTGCAGGATGGGGACTGAAGCTTCACCAAGTTTAAAAGCACTGCTTCCTAATAACTATATCTGTAGCCAAATTCATTTAGAGAACTGCTTTCATCGTGACATACCATGTGTCATTAGCTACCAAAATCTTCTGGTAAGATTTGACGATTGGAAAAAAGCAAGTTCCCTTGGCCCAATTTGCCACACCATGGTAAGGAGTTGGATTTCATTCTGAAGGATCTGATTTACATGACTAATATATAGAGACTGTACTTGGGGGTTGGGAGGACAAGAGTGGGAACAAGATGTCTGAAGGAAGCTATTACAGCAGCCCAGACAAGCAATGTGATGGTGGCTTGGATAAGGCTTTATCTTGGACTAGGGCAGTGGCAATGGTTCTGGGAAAAAAATGGACAAATTCCAGATAGAATTTGAAAGCAGAATCAATACAACTTATGGGTGTCTATATATGGAAGGCTGAGAAAAACAAGGATTAAGGATAATTGCTAGCATTTTAGTTTGAGTAATTAGATTGCAGTACCGTTGACTGAGATGGTCACAACCAGGAGGAACAGATTTGCAGGAAGAAACCAAGAGTTCCATTTTGGACGCATTAAGTTGGAGAAACCTATTAAACATCCAAATGAACTGGTCAAGTATGAACATTCACTCAATTATAATTTACTCAGTGAATTACATCAACATTTTTGTTTAAAGAAGATTTGTAATCTTCTTTTTTATGAATGATATACAACCAAATGGAGGGTCTCCCTGTCTCAAACTTTTTAGCATGTATTAACTGAAATGTGTACTCAAATGTAATCTAATGCACATGTTAAGTATTATTGTGAGTACGAGTCCCCAAGTCTTTTTTTTTCTTTAATTTTATTTATTTTTGACTGCGTTGGGTCCCCATTGCTGCACATGGGCCTGCTCCAGTTGTGGCGAGCAGGGGATACTCTTCGTTGTGGTGCACAGGCTTCTCACCACGGTGGCCTCTCACACCACGGAGCACGGGCTCTAGGTGTGCGGGCTCAGTAGTTGCGGCTCGCGGGCTCTAGAGCGCAGGCTCAGCAGTTGTGGCGCATGGGCCCAGCCGCTCCACAGCATGTGGGATCTTCCCGGACAAGGGCTCGAACCCATGTCCCCTGCACTGGCAGGCGGATTCCCAACCACTGTGCCACCAGAGAAGTCCCTCAAGTCAAGTTTTAAATGTACTGTGGGTGCATATCTTCTAAGACAATCATAACTTATTAGCGCACTGGATCCTAGAAACAGAGTATCTGGGCTCCCACCTTCTTTTATTTTTTATTTATTTTTTTAAGATTTTTTTTTTTATATCGACCATTTTTTGAAAGTCTTTTACTGAATTTGTTACAGTATTGCTTCTGTTTTATATTTTGGTTTTTTGACCACGAGGCATGTGGGATTTTAGCTCCCCAACCAGGGATTGAACCCATACCCGCTGCATTGGAAGATGGAGTCTTAACCACCGGACCACCAGGGAAGTCCCTCCCACTTTCCTTTAAACATCAAGGTGGTCACTGAGCATCATGACCTGAACAAGTGGCTCTTAAAACCAGTTGCTTACAATTGTTCCTGTAATATTGTGATTTGTAATAAGAAATGTATATTTGGTCTTCATCCTGATTCTGGCACAGAGCTCCTAAAACCCTTAGAACTTCCTAAAGGGTGACAGTAATAAATGTGTATTTTTATGTTAATGAGGTGACTTTTGGAAAGCCCCTAGGTTACCTAAGGATTAGAGGGTTAGAATTTTCAGTTCCACCCCTTGGACCTTCAGGGAGGGGAGAGAGACTGAAGATTGAGATCAATCACCAATAGCCAATGATTTAGTCGACCATGCCTATGTAATGGAGCCACCATAAAAACCCAAAAGAATGAAGCTTCTGGGTTGGTGAACACATGGTAATTTGGAGAGAGTGGTGCGCCTGGAGAGGGGCACAGAAAATCTGCACCCATCCCCCACATTTCACCCCATGCGTCTCTTCCATCTGGCTGTTCCTGAGTTGTATCCTTTTACAATAAACCAGAGATTTAGAAAGTAAAATGTTTCTCTAAGTTCTGTGCAAATTAATGGAACCCAAGGAGAAGGTCACTGGAGCCTCCAATCTATAGCCTCTTGGCCAGAAACTCAAATGAACAGGAGATAAAGAGGACACGTTTCCTGAACATTTCTGAGAAAGATCTAGTTTAGCATATGGCAAGCGGGACGTTTCTCAGTGTGTGGGCGATCACTGGGACTGCCAGTTCAGTGTGCTTTTATCTCAAGAGACAGGTTTTGCAGCAGAGAAGGTTGTGTTCCAGAACTTTGAGAAGTGGATGCACTGGGGGGCTGGAGTGACAGGCTGGGAGAAGAAAGTCATTGGATGGGGCAGGAGAACTTTCTTCCAAGATCTCTTTCTGGAGGTTTGGTCATGGTGTATTAAGTCTGGGCAGTAGTTCTACACACATTTATCTTCTTCTTTGGGAGAAATATAATCCAAAGCTTCTCAAATATTACAAATTGCAGAAGTCAGACAAATCTGTGAGCACTGGAAAGCTGAGCAAATCAAAAGTACTGGAGGGAAGGATGGCAGGTATATATAAGTGGGTAAAGTAAGAATACTTGCGTCATTAGAATACTGCAGGATTTGGTGATATTGTGACAAATGACAAAGACTAGGTGGACCAGATCATTGCCCCTTTCTAAAGCACACTGAGTGCAGAACAGTCAGAGCTCACCACTTCCAGTTTCCTTCACATTTCAGGTCAGACACAAGTGCTTCCTTAAGCATTTCAGAATAAAATAAATGCTTATTTATTTTAACTCTCAGTGAACTCCTATAGGATATTGAAAACTATATGGAAAATATAAAGCAAATCCTTAAGGTACAGCATTTCTGAACTTAAGAGGAATGAGTTAAGATTAAGTAAAGTTGACCTGTAGTTTGCAGTTGAAGCTCACATTCAGCCCCTGAATATTATTTGAATAGTTTCTTAGCTAAGAGTTCTCATCCAAGAGCTGAATATGTTATGCATTGAGCATGAAAGCCCCAACCTTTGATTAATCTTTTCTGTTTAAACTTTTCACCGCCATGAAGTACTTTCCAAACACAAGCATACTTGGAAAAGGAGGGTACACTTGGTCAAGAAGCCAGAAAGGAACAACCTCCAACCACTGAAAACACACCTTCCCAAGTTCCAAGTCCCTCTCTGAAATCCAGGATTTGTAATGCTAATCTGAGTACCTTCCTCCATCCCGGAAAAAAAGTAAAAATTATTCATTGTAGGTGCTAAGAAACAACACATTTTCCCAGCGCTTTGTTTTCTTAACTCTTTCTTGGTGTATGAATTTGTGCAAAAAAAACCTTTCGCCTGGTATTTATTAAGGCTGCCAATTTAGGGCAGCATTCCTAAGACTTTTCATTCCAGAATAATCTTATGTATTACTTTTCGATACCTTATTTTATCCATGATGCTGAAATAAACTATCAGCTCAATTAAAAACTCAATTCAACTAGTCTGAAATTTGGGGACCAAAAACAGCCAATCAGTTGTTAGAAATGTTCACTTTTAACCCAGTTGCTTTTGCAACCTGGATTCCGGTGTTTTCTTTGGAACTTACATATTTCACTAATGCTTCAATTAACTAAAAAAAAAAATCTATAGGAGATTTTGTTTTTGTATTTCCTAACATACAGAATGCCTGTCAGAATTGATCAAGTGCCTGGCATTACAACCGCCTGGATTACAATTGATAGTATCAGTGTATTGATAGATCAGAAATCATTTTTAAAAATCTGTCACTACATTAGGAAATTCACTGTATTTTTGTCACTTGGGTGGACTCTGAGGCTGTAGTTATTTTCTTTTTAAATTTTTATTTATTTATTTATTTGTTTATTTATTTGGCTGCGTTGGGTCTTTGTAGCTGCACGTGGGCGGGCTTTCTCTAGTTGCAGCAGCGGGGGCTACTCTTGGTTGCAGTGCGCGGGCTTCTCATTGCAGTGGCTTCTCTTGTTACAGAGCACGGGCTCTAGGAGCGCGGGCTTCAGTAGTTGTGGCACACGGACTCAGCTGTTCCACGGCATGTGGGATCTTCCCGGACCTGGGCTCAAACCCGTGTCCTCTGCATTGGCAGGCGGATTCTTAACCACTGCGCCACCAGGGAAGTCCAAGGCTGTAGTTACTGATTGAAAATTTGTCAATTAAAGTTCCATTCTAGCTGGGCTGTTTGTTATTTCCTAATGATTTTCATGGTGTGTTTCTTAAAACTTACCATCTGCTCTAGCTCCTGAGAGCTCTCTGATTAACTGTGAAGATAGGCATGAAATTTTATTTTCATACATACACTGTACCACTTACAATCAACTTTTTAATCCAAAATTTATAAGCCAATCTGCATTAGACTTTCTAAATAAGTGAATTTGTATCTGGACTCCAGTTAATAACCCATAATAACTTCTCTGAAAAATACATGCATTTAAATCACTCAATTTGATACACTACTAGGTACAGATCTTTAGATTAGTTGTTTTTCTCATTGTTTTATGCAGCTGTTGGGGAAAGAAAATAATTATTCCCCAGGTTATTCTAGTAAATCAGTCCAAGTTGGGCTTAAGCTTTTATTCTTTTCACTATATGAAATGTGTTGTCACTTCTTTTTAATGTATTCATTTTTTAAATATACAAAGTTATAGAAAAATGGCTGTAAATTTATGACCTCAGCAAAGTTACTATAGCAGTTTTTCTTCCAAAGGATGCCAATAGTTACCACATATTTTACTTCTCATAAAATTTTATGTGGCTAAAAATCATAATACTGCTTTTTTTTTGTAGAAAGTAAGTCATCATTTTCTTGCTATATATTTTATTTCTCAAATATAATTTTTTATTACATGGGATTTATCTATCCTTTGGAAACTTAAAAAGTAAATGCTAAATCTGCCCTTGACATAGGTCAGGACAGAAAAAAATAGTCTTGGCTATAATATGGGCAACTGTCCCCATGTCTACAAATAAATTACCTATCCTATACATAAAAATGACTATAATAATAGCCATTCCTAAGAGACACAGCTTTTTCCAACTGATTTAGAATGCCATCTTTAACATATATTAAATTTCTATATCTACTATAATCTATTTCTAGAAATATATCAGCTCCATTGATCTGTCCATTCATATACCAGTGCCACACTGTTTTACTTACTGTGGCTTTAAAATGAGTTGTTTTTTTTGTTTGTTTGTTTGTTAGTTTTCCTGATAGGAAACTTTTCTTCTCTACTACTTTTCATTTTCAATATTTGACTGTTCTTGTTTGTGTATTTTTTATATTAACTTCAGAATAACTTCATTTAGTTCTGATGCTTAAAAAAAAACCTGATGGTGTTTTTATTAGGACCACATTAAGTTTGTGGATTAATATATGGAGATGACATATTTACAACGTTGTCCTAGAATAGAATGGTAAGCCGTTCCGTTGGTCTCAATCTTTTTCAAATCTCTAGGTAGCATTAAAAATCTTTCTTTAAGTAGATCTTTCACATTCTTAAGTTTATTCCTAGATAGTTAATATTTAATATAGTTTATATTATTTTGTCTTTTGGAAATATGAAAACTATTGACTTTTGTATATTGATTCTATGTAGTTTTGTACCCTGCCACCTCACTTTATTGAATTCTCTGTTTGTAGTAGGTTTTCAGTTTTCCTGAGTCTACCTACAATCTAAATACAAAATAACTACCCCGGGACAACATTATAGTTTACTTTTCCAATACTTTGCATTGTTCTCAGAACATCTTAGTCTGAGAAAATGTAAACTGTGATTTAGTTAAACCATCATAGTTTTCCTCTTAGTGTTTGATACACAGGTGAGCAGAAGAAATGATCACCTTTAGGCAGTATATGCTATACTTTGTAGAAGGGGCTTTATATTCATTATCTCATGAACATAAACAACTCTATGAGATAGGTTATCCCCATTCTATAGATAAAGAAACCAAGAATCAGAGAGGTTAGATAACCTGTCCAAGCGTTATCTAACTTGTCTAGTGAGTGGCAGAATCAGCGTTTGAATTCAAGGCTCTCTGGCTCCCAGTGAAATGCAGGAGACTGAGAAAACAACTGTCTCTAGGTTACAGATTTTGAGGGGAGCCAGATTCATAGCGAGAAGGTGGACGTCTGCAAGTCAGGAAGAGAGGCCTCACCAGAACCAGAACCATGTAGCTAGAGTAACCCAGGGAAAGGAGGGGACCACTAGCCCAGAGCATATTCCAGCATCATTTAAGAAGCCACTTAAAACTATACAACCACGCTGTAGCTGAGATTTTCTGCAAGGAGAAGAGTTAACTGGCTGGAAAGGTTAGACTTAGATCAGATGATCCTCTAAATTTCACAAAACATTAGTAAGCACACCTTCAGTACTCTGGAACCAGACACAATACTACATTATTTCTCTTTAGCACACACCTGGATGATTTTACTAACGAAGGGGGTACTAACTGCAGGCCTCAAACTCATGCATGCAAGAAATACAATTATCTTCATATTTCTATATCTCTAGGATTCTTTTATGGGCTCCCATTCCATTTTATTTAATTAATTAATTTATTTATTGAATACAACAGCAGGTCTTTCCTCCTGTATCACTGAGGTAGGGTCAGGCTGGGCTCCTGAGAAAATACATCTGTAGATTCACTGAAGGATGGCTACGTCAAGGGTAGGAGTATGTCTGGCTGGGGCAGTTACAAGCACGCAGGCTGTCAAGGCTCAGCAGCCCGCTTCCTGGCTTGGGTCATCCTTTCAGCAGCGGCGGCTCGGACCAGGCCAGGCCCAGCCACCTCACCTGCTGTCACCAACAGCGCCACTGTCATCTTACACTGGCTAGCGGTCACCACCACCACCGCCTCCTCTGCCTCATTCTATTTTATTTTAGTTAATTCTTTGTAAACCCAGTCAAGTAAGGTTTTCCTTTGTAAATTTAAAGACTCCTCAGTCAAGTCGGGGTCTCCTGGGTTAACTCTAGGGCTTCAGGACCCCATTTCTGGAGTCGGGGCTGAGTTCTGGGGCCATCAGGGATGGGGGGGAGGTCATGTAGGCATCATCCTTCCATGCTGGCATTCTCTGAGAGACACACTGTGGTCTCTGGCCTCAGCTGCATTCCT
>NW_006784227.1:446236-476734 GCF_000442215.2 Lipotes vexillifer
GCTGATCCAAATGAGTCACAGTTCTGTTCTCATTCCAGCCCTGAATCAGCTATTCCCATGGCCCTTCAGAAGCACAGGGAAAATCTAGATATTCCTTTAGGGTTGCAGGGTACTGAAGCTATATCAAGCTCTCTCCAACTGGACACATCAGACACCAAGTTTTACTCTCTTTCTCTTGAGTTATTGGAGGGAGAACCACAAGTTTTGCCATGCCCTTTGCTATTTGCCCCCTCAAATTCATATATTGAAGGCCTAACCCCCATCGTGATTATGTTTGGAGATACAGCTTTTAGGAGGTAAAAAGGTTAGGTGAAGTCATAAGGGTAGGGTCCTCATCTAATAGAATTGGAGGCCTGATAAGAATATCTCTCTCCACGTACATGCACAGAGGAAAGGCCATGTGAGGACATAGCGAGAAGGTGGACGTCTGCAAGTCAGGAAGAGAGGCCTCACCAGAACCTGACCATTCTGGCAACCCTGATCTTGAACTTCCAGCATACAGGACTGGGAGAAGATAAACTTCTGTTGTTTAAGCCACCCAGTCTGTTTTGTTATGACAGCCAAAGCAGACTGAGACACCCTTGGACTCTACCTAGTAATAGCTCCATTCTCAAATTATTCATACCCATATATCTGGGGTTTATATTACTCTCCACTTTTCCTTCCACACCCCCACACCCCATATAAGCTCAGAACAGAGCCTCTTCTTTTGCACTGGCTACTCCCATGACATAGACCTCTCTTGCTGTCTTGTTTCTCTCTTAAAAGAAGCATTTATCTAAACAGGAAAGGAGGGGTGATAAAAATTGAATCAACTTGATTATATATTATTTCTCAAGCTACACTGAGATCTTTGCTTCTGGAATCCAGAAGAGAAGCTATTCACTTCTCTCCTTCAGCTATGGCAAGTTTCCCTTGAAGCTGTGATTGCTCTTGGCTGGCTGCTCTAAATGAGGACCAGGTCACAAGGTAATAGAAAAGATTACGTTAAAAAACCCAATTATTATCATACTGTAGTAAATTTCTATAACAGCATTGGCAAATGAAAATGTCAAAGCTGGGCTTCCCTGGTGGCGCAGTGGTTGAGAGTCCGCCTGCCGATGCAGGGGACACGGGTTCGTGCCCCGGTCTGGGAAGATCCCACATGCCGCGGAGCGGCTGGGCCCGTGAGCCATGGCCGCTGGGCCTGCGCGTCCGGAGCCCGTGCTCCGCAACGGGAGAGGCCACAACAGTGAGAGGCCCGCGTATCGCAAAAAACAAAACAAAACAAGAAAACAAGAAAATGTCAAAGCTGTAACAATATTATACTTGAATGACAGTCTTTAGGTGGTAAGGGACAGAGTCACCCTGGGAGTTCTGAGAAAGAATACCCCAGAGTGAATCAGGCCCAGGGAGAAGTGGAAAATTGTACATCACTGTGGAGCATGCACCTGCAGCCTTAGTAACCCTAGAGCACACGCTTGTGACCCAGTGCTTGGCACCCCTCAGACAGAGGTGTCCATTGAAACCCAGTCCTGTGAGGGAGATATTCTTTACTCATAATTTCTATGTGTCTGCTGGGTTTTTTCTTGGCCTCTGTTGTCTTTACTTCTTTCTGTTTCGTATGCTCCAAGAGAGTGTCTCAATGAGCTAGTTTGTCACCATCAAACAGAGCATATTCTTCAGCAGGGTTCTCCTGCCAGGCTTCCTCCTAGGCCCCAGCCTCCCTAAAGTCTAGGTCATCAAGGTTGCAAACCAGCCACATTAGAGACTAAATAGCCATGAGTTTTGTTCACTCACGTTGTTTTATAAATTTCAGTGAACACTGACTCACAAGATTTTACTAAAATCAGAGTTCTTCCTTTTCCTGAAAAATCTGAATTGGTGACACTGAACCCACAATTTAAAATGGGGTCGGTCGGCCTGAGCTGAATGGCGACTTCCCCCAGCAGCCAGAGTGGGAGCTCTGCAGCCCAGCAGTCCCTCCGCTCACGCAGTGTGTGCTGAAGAGCTGGACCTGCCCCCTCCAGCTACTGCCTGGCACCTGGGGCGTCTGAGTGTGGGACCTCTGTGACCTCTGTCCGGGACAGCTGTCCACTTCCGGGCTGACTGGCTGTGACCAGCATTTACAGAGTCATGTGACAGAAAGAAGGACAGTTATGTAAATGGAGCTGCCTCTATTTCTCTCAGAAGAGGCCCCTGCAGTGAGTCAGGTACTTAGGGTTTCCAGAACTGTCTGGCAATTTCCTGAAATTGAAAGAGAACAACTCAATGATTGGTTCAGAACTAGAGAGACTCTGACAAGCTGACCACCTCCCACTACTGGGCTCTCACTCTTTAACTCTCACATTCAAATTCCAAATACCGCCCTCTAGTCTCACCTCTCCTAGGACTTTTCTAGAATAAGGGGCATCAAATACCAGGACTGAGGCATTCTTACATGCTAAAATCTTAAGCAGTGAAATATGTTTCTTGCCCGTTGTCTCGCAAGACGTCCCTTTCAACGCTATTCCTTTCTTATGGCCAATTTTCTTTGATTATTATCCCACCCCTTTGCATAATATCAGAGTCCTTCCTGGTTCAACTTCTGTTGCTGTTGTTGTAAAAGTCCAAATATGTTGAATCTAATTAACTAAAATTCTCAGTTAGCTGGGTTAAGCCCTAAGATCCGGAAAACATCTTCACCATCCTATCAACAATAAAATACAACCATAATTGACATTGTCAAAGCTGTAACAATATTATACTTGAATGACAGTCTTTAGGTGGTAAGGGACAGAGTCACCCTGGGAGTTCTGAGAAAGAATACCCCAGAGTGAATCAGGCCCAGGGAGAAGTGGAAAATTGTACATCACTGTGGAGCATGCACCTGCAGCCTTAGTAACCCTAGAGCACACGCTTGTGACCCAGTGCTTGGCACCCCTCAGACAGAGGTGTCCATTGAAACCCAGTCCTGTGAGGGAGATATTCTTTACTCATAATTTCTATGTGTCTGCTGGGTTTTTTCTTGGCCTCTGTTGTCTTTACTTCTTTCTGTTTCGTATGCTCCAAGAGAGTGTCTCAATGAGCTAGTTTGTCACCATCAAACAGAGCATATTCTTCAGCAGGGTTCTCCTGCCAGGCTTCCTCCTAGGCCCCAGCCTCCCTAAAGTCTAGGTCATCAAGGTTGCAAACCAGCCACATTAGAGACTAAATAGCCATGAGTTTTGTTCACTCACGTTGTTTTATAAATTTCAGTGAACACTGACTCACAAGATTTTACTAAAATCAGAGTTCTTCCTTTTCCTGAAAAATCTGAATTGGTGACACTGAACCCACAATTTAAAATGGGGTCGGTCGGCCTGAGCTGAATGGCGACTTCCCCCAGCAGCCAGAGTGGGAGCTCTGCAGCCCAGCAGTCCCTCCGCTCACGCAGTGTGTGCTGAAGAGCTGGACCTGCCCCCTCCAGCTACTGCCTGGCACCTGGGGCGTCTGAGTGTGGGACCTCTGTGACCTCTGTCCGGGACAGCTGTCCACTTCCGGGCTGACTGGCTGTGACCAGCATTTACAGAGTCATGTGACAGAAAGAAGGACAGTTATGTAAATGGAGCTGCCTCTATTTCTCTCAGAAGAGGCCCCTGCAGTGAGTCAGGTACTTAGGGTTTCCAGAACTGTCTGGCAATTTCCTGAAATTGAAAGAGAACAACTCAATGATTGGTTCAGAACTAGAGAGACTCTGACAAGCTGACCACCTCCCACTACTGGGCTCTCACTCTTTAACTCTCACATTCAAATTCCAAATACCGCCCTCTAGTCTCACCTCTCCTAGGACTTTTCTAGAATAAGGGGCATCAAATACCAGGACTGAGGCATTCTTACATGCTAAAATCTTAAGCAGTGAAATATGTTTCTTGCCCGTTGTCTCGCAAGACGTCCCTTTCAACGCTATTCCTTTCTTATGGCCAATTTTCTTTGATTATTATCCCACCCCTTTGCATAATATCAGAGTCCTTCCTGGTTCAACTTCTGTTGCTGTTGTTGTAAAAGTCCAAATATGTTGAATCTAATTAACTAAAATTCTCAGTTAGCTGGGTTAAGCCCTAAGATCCGGAAAACATCTTCACCATCCTATCAACAATAAAATACAACCATAATTGACATTTAGATTTGAATATAATCTAATAGGCCCTAAGGTTGTAACATACAGAGTCACCCAGATAGCAGCACTACAAGATTCTGAAATCTTCAAATATGACTTAACTGGATTTTGTGGTATATTAAAATTTTTCTTAAAAAAGTAAAATATATTTGAGAAATATCTTCCATAACAGTAAAAGTAAATTAATTCATATCATAACCTTTGATTAGTTAGAAAATTATGTTGATCAGATAACCTATCTTCCCTGGCATATCTGTTAAAAGTTATATTACTAAAACTCTGAAGAATCTTAGATCAGAGGTTGCTAACTCAATGACCTTGAGAATGAGAACACTATAAAGCTTGGGAAAAAGATTATACCCACCCAAGACTCAGCAGTTTTGTACAGATGGGATCTGGTGAAATGCACCTCAAGGGCATTTTTAATGGGCTCGTTCATATTTCATCCAGGGGGTGTCTAGTTAAGAATGAGTAGCAGGCTCCTAGTTCTACAGTGCTGATAGCAGATATGTTAATATCTTGGGTCTTTTAAGAGGACCAACTGTCTTCCAACTCCCATCTTCCAACTTTGGGAAGCTATCTTTCTGAGTCACCAATTGCCTGGTCCCTTTCGGTAAGATATAACATCACTTCCTTTACACTGTCCCCACCTATCCCATCCCCCAACACAAACACCCTAGCTATGCAAAATCAAAATCACCTCAGGCTCCTTCATTTCAATCACATTTTCCAGTAGGAAGTGGGATTTGCAAATTGCAAGGGTGAGAGCCATTGGAAGGTGGAGTTTGATCCTGGCGTTCTTTCAGAAAATCAACCGTAAAACATATTCTTTCTGTGATTGAGTCTCTGAATTCTAATTCCTCTTCTTTCTTAGAAGCTGTCTATTCCCAGCAATTTTCTTGGTCAGCAATTTTCTTGGTCAGGATATTGATAGTAGGTGGCATATCTCAATGACAGGTAAAGGTCTGTGAATTCGAATCCTGAACCTGCAAACAGAATGGATGTGCCATACACAGAGCCGACATTTCAAGTCATCTTTTCTTCCTCCGAACGTTGGAGAAATGAAGTGTTCATTTCAATCAGAAGGTAAGAACTTGGAAGTGGAAAAGGTTTTTTTGGTTGGTTGGTTGTTTTTACTGTAGGAAGCTCAGTTCAAACACTGATTCTTCCAATTAGCTGTTGGCAAGTGACCTTGGTGGAAGGAATTTAACCTGCTTTCCCATCTTCTAAATAGAGATAGTAACTATACTTCATACAGTTTTGTAAGGATTAAACCAGATGTGTACGTGTCCAGCGTATCAGGGGGGTCAATGAAATCTAGTCCAGCTAGTGAGCAGCGTGTAGCTGAGGGCTAAGCACAGACAAGAGGGCTCCGTTGTTCCCTGCTGATATGTTCCACCTATTCATTACTTTCTGCATGATCAGACTTGATCACTTACACATCAGCAGCAATCTTTTTCTACAAAGTACTTTATTGTGCTTCTCCACGCTACCAATGAGAAAAGTCCATTTTATTGCGATAGTTTAGAGATAAGGCATCTAAATCTGAGAAACTTAGGGAAAATATGCCAGGGAGCCAGATGTGCATCTTTTTCTATAAAGTGTGCCAAGAATATCTCCCAGGATCCCAGGCCGCTACAGCAACTTTTCACAAACTTGCTCTGACCGGTCATCCCCGCCACAGGCAAGTGCAATGGTGCAGCCTCTCCCACAGGCCACCAGGCCTAAAGGAACAATACCAAAATGGGGCTTGAAAGTTTCCCCTCCACCAAGCCCCTGTTCCTGCATTCTTTGCTTCACAAGTTAAGAGATTTCTCTCGAGATGCTGGTTTGTAGTTTTTTAAAAAATGACCCTATACTTGGAAGGCTTGCTGCAATATTATATGATGATGTAATTATTTATGTAGTCCCAGCTGAGCCTATAGAATCCAAAAGCTTTCAAATCTATATCTACAGTTATAGATTTAGACAGCCCTCCCCACATCATTTACACACACACACACACACACACACACGCGCGCGCGCGTACACACATCCTCCTCAAATATTTCTTTACGTTCCAAAGCACTTTTTGATGTAGCTGTATTCTCTCTATCCTGACATTCTTGAAGCAGCCCTAGAGAAAGTGTAAGATTAAAATTACAAGTCTTGCAGTTCATACAGAGAATAAAGCATAAACTCTGAAGGTGATCTCATGTGCTCAGAATTATGCCTTTTAAGGTCAAGTTGACTCAAAATATGGACCAAACAGAATATAGCAGTTAGTTAGAAAGGGAGCTTTCTTTATCTAATCTTAATTACTGCAATGAAGGATATTTTCATCTATATTTTAAACAATGCTAGTTAAGCCAATGCATTTTTTCATGCTAGTTCCACTTTTTAATTTGGGAATACGACTATTTGTAAAAATAAATAGCAGTAAATGATGGTAACGGATTATGATGGGTCTTTTGGTTTAGCAGAAAGAAAGCCCAGAACAATATTTTGTCCATTTTAGGCACTTAATTTGTGGGGTTTTATACAGGATGAATTTAACAACTCCTGAAAAGTGAAAAATAACTTCTGCTTAGTTTGTACACTTTCAGGGTCTAGGTGAGTGGCCATAACAAGGAGGTAGCTTGGAGGGGTGCTTTATTTAGCTCCCCCATAACTACCATCAGCCTCCCATCAGAATGCAACAGAAGTAGAACACTGTGTGTGCTGTTCCAACTCCTCTCCAAAACAAGTCCCCAGGCTGCTCCTTCCAGCAGATGCTGTTCCAAAGCTTCTCCAGTCTTGACAGTTGAAAGACACCCGTGGTCCAAATACGTCTGTTTATTTCCTCCCGACAACCATCATTCTGCCTTTTAAGATTCTGTGTCATAGTTTGGACGTAAGAGCTTGGAGGTTGGGAGCCCACACACACACACACACACACACACACACACACGAAGAAAACGTGGAACAAGACATTCTGCCCAAGGCACTCATTCGTACAACAGTACTGGACCAGTGGCTGGCACTGTCGTCTTAGTTGAGCTACATGATTTTTCTGGGCCTCAGTTACCCAACCTGTATGATGAGGGACTTGAAAGGGCTGAACTCAGAAGTCTTTTGCAATACTAGTCAAACCAAGGCTTGTTTTTTGAAAACCAAGGATTTCTGGTTTCATCAAATATCTGAATCTGGATAGCTACTGATCCTGCCTGCCTGGGTCCCTTTTTATTACCTTTAACCATTTTCCAGAGGGCGTGAAAAACCCTTCCAGAGAAGGACAAGTGTAGAGAACAGAGCCTAGGTGCTCTGCATGTGTGGAGGGTCCCCTGGGTCTGCACTCCCATCCGCCCATGGCCACCAAATCAGAAAGCTGTCTAGGTAGAGGCAGCCTGCAGAGTCACACCCCCAGTAGAAACTGGGTGATTACAGGGAACAAACAACTTGGGCTTATCTCGTCTCACTGTTTTCCTTCCTTCACTCATGCTCACAGGAGAAATAAAGGGAAATGTTTCTGAAGGAAAGTTCTTGGCGCTCTCTCTCTCTCTCTTTTTTTTTTTTTTTTCACAAAAGGGACTTTTCCGGAGAAAGAGGGAAGGGAGTGCAAAACAAAGAGGCAAACAAAGGACTTGGAATAGTCTATGCCAGAATTCCCACTCCGGCTCGGAAAAACCAGCTCTCTATCAGCAGTAGCCCAGCTTCCCCTGCAGGGGCTGCCGCGAGTGGGGCGCTGGGGCCTGGCTGAGCCATGGCCCAGGTCCTGGTGGGGACCAGCCCCTGGTGACATTGCCCACAGGAAAGAAAGCCCCAGGGTCAGCAAACTGCCAGCCTCCATAAGTACATCTAATTATGACCGCTTACTTCAAAAAGAGGATTTAACCCAAAGCAGATTTAGCAGGGCCTCTTCCAAAGGGCAGCAGGAGGCCCAGGCCTGACCTTTGAGAAAATCCTAAAGGCTTCACTGCCCAGGGAACTCAGCAAAGCCAGTCACCGTGGACGCCTCAGATCAGAACGCAGAGAAATTCAGCGATGCCAACTTCAGTTATCAGGGTCCTAGTGAGGGTGTTTAATTTAGCATAACGAGCGTCGGTCAGCATGTGCCCACAGCATGTGCACTGGTGGTCAGTCAGGGGGGTGGCCTGGGCAAAAACATTGACAGGAAAATATATAAAGCACTAAAGTATAACCTGTTGAGTCAAAACTACTGTTTCAGAATCTTAAAGTGGTTGGATATTTAGTGGGTCAAAGATTCTTATCTAAAACATGTACATCTGGTGACATATGTCAACGGTGCTGATCAAAGTATGAAAAGCATCAATGATATATATAATTTTTAAATTCTGCTTTGATTTTTAAAACCTCCTACATAGCGCTTTGCTCAGGAGAAATCGTTGTGT
Source organism: Lipotes vexillifer (assembly GCF_000442215.2). NCBI lineage: Eukaryota > Metazoa > Chordata > Mammalia > Artiodactyla > Lipotidae > Lipotes > Lipotes vexillifer. The sequence goes on from NW_006784227.1 coordinate 454,724, forward strand.
AATTGCCCTAGTAAAATTAAACAACTCCAAAGGAGGGGCAGGGGATTGGAATTGTTAGTATTGAATTGGTCAACATGAAGTTAGTAAATAAGTACACTTGGGACAGGCTCATTGTATAATGAATATAAAAGCACTTTGTGAACTATAGAGCTCTCCATCAAGTGTTATTATTTCAATTATTCTCTCAGGACACAAATATCAGGAAAACAAAAAAGAAAGAAAAAGGAACAGCTGGGTAAGTACAGTCTCTCCATCCACATACTTCATTTAAACCTACCACTCTGTAGGTGAATTCACCTCAGTCATTTAGCTTAGATGGGAAATTGTAGAAAAGGCGACCTATCTGGTTCTAGACCAAACGATTTACAAAGTGATCAGAAAATATTAATTCACAGCTGGTTCTTTAAAATTATTTGATTTCAGATCTTTTAAAGAAACATCAAACAAGTTGCTACTCTTACCTGACCCCATTCCAACACAGAACACCTAGATATATGTAATTTACACCGTCATTAAAACCTTGTTTGCAATACCTGTGCTTGAGGTCGGAAAATTCATGGAGGTTGCGGAGGTAGAGTTTATTCTCACTGTTTGGTTGCCCCAAAATATCAAATTGGACCATCTATTTGTCCAAACAAGAAGCTGATAAACCTGAGCTTCCAGCAGCAGAAGACAGACTTAAAGAAACCATAAGTGGAGGGTATTGTACATAACACTCCAGCCATTGCTCCCTTTTCCATTTCTCCTTCCTCAAGAGATGTACCAAGTCCAATAATAAGTAAACATTACCAATAACTTAAAAATTTAACACAAACCTGTTGTTTCACGCTTTTATTTACTTTCCTATTGAGGTTACATTTTCTGGCAAATAAACTAATCTGGGAAAACCAGATCTCCTTTTTGTAACTAGATATAGCAAAGCTGGGACTGGTGAAGCTCTTTCCCAATGGCTCTTAATTTGCAAGTCCTAAACACAGAAGCAGACACGCTTGGTAACTCAAAGCATCAGGATTCAATGTCATTGGTTTCAAAGACTGTGGAATTCACAGATGTAACCATTCAGCTGATGGGAGGAAAAGGAGAGAATAAGCTAAAAAGAAGATGCTGAAAAACTGGAGAGTATCTGAGTTCATCACAAAGCGTTTCAATTTGAAGTCTCTGCTTTAAATGTGCTAATCCCTGGTCTGAGAAATCTACCTACAGTGTTCAAAGCTCAACGCTGAATTTTTGTTCTGTTTTGTTTTACACTGAGTTTTAAGAGTTATGCAACCCTGAAAAAGTTAAGCAGGTAATTCTAGTCATTAAGTAATTCATACACAACCAAGTAGTAAGATTTTCTATACCCGTTTTAAGAGTGAATAGGATTCATTTAAAATGGTGATAATTTGTCTCACTGAATAAGGGCATTTTAATCCCAAAGAGAAAAAGTATATTATTTCTAATAGAAGGCAGTTAGTAGAGAGGCTTTTCAAACGTAGGTGCTTCGTTGATCAAGTTAAAACAGAAGCTCCCTCAGTTTGTGGCTTTCTGGCTTTTCACATCCTAGTGGGAATGTGTTGCCGTATTTATACGAACCCCCAACATGCTCACATTAATAGTTCCAAGCAAAGTCTGTCTCACTCTCTGCAAACCGTTCGGAAATTAGGAATTAAACCCCGGGCACGTGTCCGCGGAGTCACGGGTGGAAATCTGATCCAGGACAGGAGGGGCAGGACGAGAGCGCAGCCCGCGGGGGCGCGCGTGCGCAGTTACCTCTCCCGCTCCTGCTCTAGCAGGGTGGTGAAGTCGTCGCTCTTGTGCATGTAGTCCGTGTGCTTGTGCTTCTCGTTCTCCAGCTCGTACACCGTGCGCCGGTGACACTTCTCGGCCAGCAGTAGCTGCTCTAGCATGCGCCGGTAGGTTTCCTTCTGTTTTTCCTCAAGTCTGTCCAGCTGAGGACGCAAACATGGGAAAGAGCTTAATATTTTATTTTATTTACGGAGGACTGTAAATAATTTGTTTGCATTGGTCTAATGATTTATTACCTGTAGGGGAGGACACGGAACCTGCTCTTCTCTGCCATTTTCCCCATGCCATCATTTTCTCTAGGCCACTTTGATTTATGGACTAGCCACAATAGGGCTGCAGTAATTTCTGGCCTCTGGCCTTTTTTCTGTGAACATATGTGTGGTTCCTAACCTTTCAGGAGAGCAAACTCACTGTTTCAATGAGACAATGAAACCCTATACTCAGAAAGAAAGAGAATAGCATCTGGCCTAATCTCAGAAAAATAAAGAGCTCAGCAGGCACGTGTACCAAACTCCTCGCCGGGGAGGAGGAAATTATCCTCATTGCAACCTTTTTTTTTTTTTTTTTAAGGCTTGTAGTTAAGTGCATTTCTAGGAAAAGTATATGAAGGACCCACAATCCTCTTCTTTCAAGAGGTACTAAATATAGGGAGAATCTCAGAACTTGCAGAGCGCACATATCTCAAACTAAAAGAGATCTTATCAAATATTATTACAGGGCTTTTTGTGTCTGTTTCTCCGGCCAGGCTATAAGATCTTTAAGGGACCATATGCCTTGATCATCTTTTTAGTCCCTGGTCCCCAGCACAGCACCTGGAAGAAAGTAGGTGTTCAGTACCTGTTTGTTAAATTGGACCCAATCTTACAATATTGATAGTTCCGTATCCTACTCTCCTCTTCAAACCCTAGTGCAGGAGTTCTCACCCTCAGCACTACTGACATTTCTGGCCAAGTAATTCTTATTTGAGGGGCTGTCCTGTCCACTAGAGGATGCTCAGCAGCATCCCCGGGCTCTGCCCACTAGCTGCCGATACCACCACCTCCAGTTGTGACAAAACTATCCCGAGGCGTTGTCAAATGTCTCCTGGAAGGAAAAGTCCCCATGCCCCCCTCCCTGTTGAGAACCACTGCTCTAGGTGAATCAGATATATTTAGAATCCATTCTTAATCCCACAGCCAACTCTATAAGACTCAGTGGAGTAGCTCCATGGGTATCAGCTTCAGAGCTATTACCCTGATGTTGCACATTTGCCCTTCAGTCATAAGGAGGACCTGAGGTTCCCTGTACAATTTTATTATATTTTCATTGTGAATGAATCATTTATGGGGCCCAAAATAAAAGAGATAATGGGCACTTAGATCCATTTCCCTTTTGGTCTTTCCAGTTTGGTCCTTAAGGCCTCATGTTTCCTCTTAAGTAGATTTCTCTCTTCTTAAATTCCTTAATATTTTTCGCATTAGCCCTCTGTTGATAACAGAGCTAAAATCATTCCCTAAACCATGATCCTTTTGTCTGAAACATACTGAAATTTCTTCCCATCTCAAGTCCCTGAACTCCTCCACCAACTTGATTCAGGTACACTCTGTCCCCATAATCCTCAGTGCCTTCTGATTAGACCTCCACCCCCTTTGCCTAAGAACAGGTGACCAGTCAGACTGGTGAAGCCCAGGTTGGCCAGCCATACCTGAGATCATCAGGGAGGCAAATCGTACTTTTATGTGTTCTGATAAATTACTGCAGTCTTAATGGGACAGTCTATACAAGAGGTTTTTTCACTGGAATAAGTCCCTGTTACAAAATATTCTCCCCAAGAACTCTCCATTTTTCCACAAGTGTGATTTTCACCATATGTTATAGAATTTGTCAAGCATTGCTGGGACATCATCAGAAATGTGCAAGGAGCAGCTCTTTCCCCTTTTTTTAATATTTTTTATTTTTTTTTAAATTTTTATTTTTTTGGCGGTATGCGGGCCTCTCGCTGCTGTGGCCCCTCCCGCCGCGGAGCACAGGCTCCAGACGCGCATGCTCAGCGGCCATGGCTCACGGGCGCAGCCGCTCCGCAGCACGCGGGACCCTCCCGGACCGGGGCATGAACCCGCGTCCCCCGCATCGGCAGGCGGACTCCCAACCACTGCGCCACCAGGAAAGCCCTCTTTCCCCTTTTTGATCCTTCTTAACTTTGTCGTAAAGTAAGGCCTTCCCTCCTTTTGAGAGTATTTGAAGAGCAGCTTCTGCCTGTTTCCTGATACCCTGACCCACTCCTCCCTGAGGAAGGAATGGTTTTTAAAGGTTGTATTGGGGCAGCGAGCTGGGCATGAACAGCCCTGCCTTTTCATTTCTTATTTTTTACTCTGTCTGCCATAAGATGGTACATTGTACTCTCCCTCAGGTGCTGTCTCCAGAGTCTAGGAGAGAGTAATAGGAACCTGGTGGTGGTCATCTAACCTATTTATGCCAATAATAATGTTTCAAGTCATCTGTCAGACTCCTGCAGTTATCCCTCAATCCATTCAAGGAACTCAGGAGGCAAAGATGAGGGCGTTTTTAATTGGATGGTTGACTGAGATACCCAGAGAGAGAAACACTGTAGGGGCATCTGGAGGAAAAACAGCATATGTTGATATTAATTGTTACAGGGCAGCCTAGGTAGGACTGCTAGGCCCTAGCTTCAGTATGTTCTGTCCATATGGGCCTTTGAGATTGGCTGTTCTCAGCAGCTACCGTGCTGGGACTAGGCACCTGGAGTAGCTGCTGTTGTCTCTGTGGGCTGTGTTCACCTCACCTACACCAGTACAGCTTGACTTCAGCACTGGTTACATAATCAGGAAGACAGTCTTTTTGTCCTTTAATGCATCTGGAAGGATGCTGACACATTGGTGTGTGAGCTGCGTTTTTCACCCAGAACTGCAGACCAGACTTTCTTTTTTTTTTAATTTTTTTTATTTTTGGCTGTGTTGGGTCTTCGTTGCTGCGCGCGGGCTTTCTCTAGTTGCGGCGAGTGGGAGCTACTCTTCGTTGTGGTGCGTGGGCTTCTCATTGCAGTGGCTTCCCTTGTTGCAGAGCATGGGCTCTAGGAGCGTGGGCTTCGGTAGTTGTGGCACAGGGGTTCAGTAGTTGAGGCTTGTGGGCTCTAGAGCGCAGGCTCAGTAGTTGTGGTGTACAGGCTTAGTTGCTCTGCGGCATGTGGGATCTTCCCGGACCAGGGCTTGAACCCATGTCCCCTGCATTGGCAGGTGGATTCTTAACCACTGTACCACCAGGGAAGCCCTGCAGACCAGATTTTAAACTGCAAAGGTAGTAAATTCCTCTTTAGCAATAAAGCATTACTGTGTGAGAATCTAGCTTTCAGTTTTAAATTCTGGTTGTAAGAACTAACATAGGTAGCGACAGATCAGCTGTGCCAGACCCTGTTTCTCATTATTTTGTTTGGAACTGCACTGAGCTCCTAGGAGAGAACTGAAGTGGGCTGACCTCTTGGATCTGTGTGGCTTGTCCAGAGACTCTGAAGACCACCTCCCAGTGGATTCATAAATCATGTATACTGTGTCCCATGGCTTTGGGTTTTCAGGCTCCAAATTGTGGCTGAACCACAGAGGAATGGTAGTTCCTATTACTGAATAGTGAAAGCGAAATGGGCACCTATTACTTTGGAAATGTAGCTCCCACTGGACAGAGGTGTAAGGAAAATTGAATGAGATCATCATAGCAACAAAGGCCAAAATTTACTAAGGAAAGAGTGTACCTAAATCAGGTTGGTGGAGAAGTTCAGGGACTTGAGATGGGGAGAAATTTCAGTATGTTTCAGACAAAAGGATCATGGTTTAGGGAATGATTTTAGCTCTGTTATCAACAGAGGGCTAATGCGAAAAATATTAAGGAATTTAAGAAGAGAGAAATCTACTTAAGAGGAAACATGAGGCCTTAAGGACCAAACTGGAAAGACCAAAAGGGAAATGGATCTAAGTGCCCTTAAAGACAGGGCTATAAAAAAAAAAAGAGAGAGAGAGAGATTTTAGTCTTTGTTGAATCAGAATGGGTGATAGAGGAGGTAGAGACAGGAGAGCCTAGAGAGCAGAGCAGTGTGACTGCCCCACAAAGAGGGTGTCAGGATCAGGGAAATGTTTGAGGAACATGCTGTAAAACTGCAGATGGTTCTTCATGAGATCAGTTGGGGCCCTTTCTCTTGAAGACTGCAACAGCTATTCAAAGTGGTTACATAAAATATAGACATGCTGAAGAATTAAAATCTGAGATCAGGGCAGGATATGTAAAGCAATTTGGGGTGAGTTTCATGGTGTCAGCCACGGTGGATGGGCCCTGAGCGAACATGCTCAAGAAACTTGGAGATGTAGATTTCGAAGGAAAGATGAGACAAACGAAAGGGTATTCAGGCAGGACAGCAGCAGATTCAGTCCAAACACCGGTGTGCTGTGACGGGAAAAGACTCCTTAGGAGATCATCCAACTCAAGAACATAAAAGTGGATAAGGTTTGTGTTGACAAAGGATCCTTTTGGCAGACTCATAACTCCTTGGTTTTGCTTCTCTCACTGAGGGTGACCACACACTACACAATACGGAAGGTAATATTCAGAAAACAAATGTCTGGGTCTGAAAGCATAGGGGAAGTTAGAGGCAATCAAACAAAAACTCTACAATCCCTAAAATAGTGATAGAGAAAGAAGGGGCCATTTGAAAATCTGGTCAAAAACAACAATAACAATAAAACTCAGCTGAGCCTTCCTATTGGAGGAAAGGTTGTGACAAAAGAAAACATTTTTATTGTCTTGAGTAGGACAAGTTACCCAAGAATTAGAGAGTTCAAACACGAGGGAAGGCAAAGTTCTGAGGAACGGTCAACTGGGTAAGGTTAGGTCCCTACTAGGCCCCAAGGCAGACAGGCTTCAGAAGGTCACCTGCGGGAAGGGGTAATACCACACCGAAACAAGGGGGCGGTAAGGAAAACCACCGGAACGAGATGGGTTTCCTAGGCCTGGACATCGTGGCTGAAAAAAGAAAAAGATTAAAGAGATTTCACATATGCAGGTTGGGGCTTCCCTGGCAGCGAAGTGGTTAAGAATCCGCCTGCCAATGCAGGGGACACGGGTTCGAGCCCTGGTCAGGGAAGATCCGACGTGCCGCGGAGCAGCTAAGCCCGTGCGCCACAACTACTGAGCCTGCACTCTAGAGCCTGCGAGCCACAACTACTGAAGCCCGCGCAGCTAGAGCCCGTGCTCCGCAACAAGAGGAGCCACCGCCATAAGAAGCCCACGCACAGCAACAAAGACCCAATGCAGCCAAAAATAAATAAATAAATAAAGATATGCAGGTGGAAAAGTAGAGCACCTAAAATAAGACCTAGGCATGGAGGATGTCACCACTGCAAATCCCTAAACTTCACAAAAAGACAGATAGGTTTCAAATGCCACTCACTGAGGGCAAGGATAATGCATGAAACAGATTCCTCCACCCAACCCAGGATTCGCCATTTCCCATAATTATTAGCCTCTTGATGGCGGCAGGCTCTGTCTGATGGGGACAAGTTCCCCCACACTGACTGGCATCCTGTTGTACCTGAAGATTTTCTCTATCCACCCTTCTTCCCTCAGACACCCTCTAAATCTCTGCCTTGATCTTGGTGACATGAGCCTGCTTTGTGCTGAGTCCTGAGGTCAAGGAATATTATTATACTTGAGAAAAATTGACCTTGGAGCTGGGGCTTTTCTTGCATTTTTAACAATTTATGAATGTGAGGTTGATACTATGATAACTGCACATGTCCTAATAATCTTTGGACTCTTTGAGTAAACACAGATTAAAGGACTTCAGGATGTATTAATTCAACTTTGAAAATGCCTAAGATTAAGATCCTTCTGGCTAAAGCTAAGCAGAATAAGAATTTGGGAAGGAAAGAAACTGAACCCTTAATTTCTTTGCAGTTTTGCTTAAGAATTATGAACTTTGATATCTCAGACTTTAGTTTACAAGGAAGTTCAGGGGGATTTAATATTTGTTGCTTAATTTCTCCCCAGATACCTGGCAAGAGAGGGGGGTCCACCATATTGGGTTCACTGCTTAACCTTTGGTGAGTTCTGTTGGATGACCTAGCTGGGCCTAATTTGGGATGAAAATTAGAATAAGCAGTGATTTTTGGCTTGAGGTACAGCATGGCTTCTAGGAACAAGAGCTGGACTATCTTCTCATGATACCAGGAGGCTAATGGAACAGTAATATATGGGATTCTTACATCATGAACTTGGAAGCAACTCTTTTGCTCCTGAGCAACAGGAACTTTATTATTAAGCCCAAAGGGTTAAGAAACCAAAAATCTGTAAATGGTGGAAGAAATCTTTTCTCCTTTCAGCATTCTGTTTCTCTCACAAAGCAGGACTTCACCATTTTGCCAGTGCTGGGAAAAGTAGCTTCTGTCCTTCCCTCTACCTCCTTATTCCTTCCTCCCCAAGGGAGGAACAACTGTTCAGATTGTTGAGTTGAGGGGAGAAAGGAACCAAGAAGCATGCCCAGCTTAAGCAAACTCCAATAGGACAACCCAAAAGAAAGGTGAGTGTTTTCTGCTCTGCTCCTCTGTCCACTTGGGTTAGGCCTACTTTTTGAAGGTAAGTTGGAAACGCCTTCCTTTATGTACTGTCCATAGAACTCAGTGGGTCAGAGGCAGTGATTCTGGTTGTATGTGCTCTGCAGACCTACCTCTCTCCCTTGAGGGGTCATACCAAGCTCTAACTTGGGAGAAAAGAACTAAGAAGGCCAAATGATACTATTTATCCAAGCCAAGTTCTTCAATCCAGGTGATTATAATAATCATATAAAACTGATGTTTTGGGCTTCCCTGGTGGCACAGTGGTTGAGAGTCCACCTGCTGATGCAGGGGACACAGGTTCGTGCCCCAGTCCGGGAAGATCCCACATGCCGCGGAGCGGCTGGGCCCGTGAGCCATGGCCGCTGGGCCTGCGCCTCCGGAGCCTGTGCTCCGCAACGGGAGAGGCCACAGCAGTGAGAGGCCCGCGTACTGCAAACAAAACAAAACAAAAAAACTGATATTTTGACCTCTCTATGTCTTTTACTCCTCGAGTCTCTCCAGGTTTGGAACTAAATAAGCGTGTGAGCAATTATCACCCTCAGCTCCCAGCAAATACTAATGGCTGATATTTGTTGAGTAGCTAGTATGTTCCAGACACTATGTTAAAAGTTTTACAGGCATTGCTTCATTTAATCCTCACAACTCTATGAGATGTGCACATGACAGAGAAGAACACTGAGGCTTAAAGAGTTGAAGTGACCTGCTACAGGCAGCTAATAACTGTGGGTTATCTCAAACATGAAAGTGGATTCAGCCAGTTGACTGTATTCTATCATATATTGATAATTATCTCTTGATGCTTAAAGAAAAGATGAGAACAGAGCTCCAGTTCATCCTGGTTGCAGAAATTAGAAAATTATGGGGCTGTCAATCTGTCATGAATACTTTCTAAAGCAGATCTTTCTGAGATCTGTCAAGCTGAACTGCTGCAAAGGCTTGTCTTAAGCTAAATTACAATAAATTGCTTCGCACTTTTCATTTCTGTGTTCTTTATTCATTTATGATACTAATTTCATATCTATGATTTTTTTTAACATGAATTCCGAAGAGTCAGTATGGCTAGATCCATCAACTGGTTCCCTGATTCTTCATTGAACTTCTACTATGATATGAGAGTATTTTTAACATGTAATATCATGGGTAATTAACAACAATAGTTGATAGTTCCTAATACAGTCTTGCATAAAAATGATTAAATATTGTCCTATTAGATTCCCTTTCATCTTAAAGAACTGCCCTAAGCCTTCCATTGGGATTTTGCTTCAACTTTTATGTTTTAGCCATTCACATGAGACCATTTTAATTGTCTATAAGATATCAAAACTGACTGGCTTTATAACCATAAATATCAATAATAAAAATCAGTTTAATTTTAGGCTGCCAATTTGATAATAATCTGAAAATTCAATGCTAAAACCCATAAGCACCTCAAATTTTTACACATATCCCCTCTTAGAGAAATAAAAGAATAACAGACTGAAGAGCAGGTAACTATCATAATCACATGAGAAACATATTTCGGGCTTTAAGTATATTTAAGGAAATACTTCTACAATTCTTATCAATGAAATGTATCCACAGTAATTCTGAATTCTTTAATTATACTTTAATTCTATATTAGGGCATCACAAAATGCTTGCCTTTGAAAGAAAATGTTAAAGCATGTAAAATGGAAGGATGTGGAGACATCCCTCTGAGGCTTCCTTCTCAGGGACTTGTCGGGGTATGTTTTTACCTCTGAGATGGGTTTCTCATACACATCTTCTCCTATGGACTTCTCCTGGGCCAGGATGGCATCTCGGTGCAGGACCCGCAGCACTTTCTCTGGCTCCGCAGACCCGTAATGAGCCTCCAGAACCTCAGGCTTGGTTTTCTCCGTCTTCAGCATGTGGATCACATCTTCCCTGGCCTGTGGTGGAAAGTGCAGCAAGGTCAGACGGTTGACAACATAAATCCTATGCCGGGCTCACAAAATCAACACGGAGTTTATTGAATATATTCCTGTCTCGTCAGGGCTATGGGCAAATTTACTGGGTGTTTTTTGTTCTTTTTTTTTTTTTTTTTTTTTTCCATACCCAAAGCAGACTGGCAAGCAGATACTCTCCTTCAGGTTGCTAGGAAGCCGGCAAGCAGAAAAAGGGGTTGTGCTAACATTAACTACATAAAAAGTGCTTAGTGATCTAAGTAGCAGTGATTCTGAGAAGGGGGAGGACTGCTCCTGGGGACACTTAGCCCTTTTCAGTGCACATGAGGTCAATGGCAATTTAAAGTTTTCTAGTTTTCTGTTTATGCCCTCAATATACAGTATTCAAATCTGGCTTAAAAAAAAAAAACAAAACCCTGCTCTCCCCTATTCCGGTTCTAACTCCGTGTATAATTAACAAAAACAGCCTTTATTAGTGATTTCCTGTTTCCCATCAAGTGATCCATTTTGCACAGAAACACATGGTTGGGAGCTCTCATGGTGCTGGGCTGGGCTTCTCAATCTAATGTATTCCCGCTGAAGGTGAAACTTAACTCCTGTAATATCCAGACTGCCAATCAGAGCCAGGTTGGTGGGGTCAGAGTTGTTCTTTTGGTTTATTAGCAAAACTTTAGTGTCTTGTTGAAGCTCTTGAGAAAACCACATGATTATAGGCTTTCAATCATATTGACTGTGGTTCCCATCACATAATGCAAATACATCTGGATGTATTGTCTACTGATGAGGAATGATGAACTTTGTAGTTATGACGGAACTGACTTTGACCAAACGTACTCCCATCTGGTTGTATACTTGTTTTTCCAGTAATGGTGATGGGTATGAAGTACCCTTACTTCATCCCAACTTGTACCAGAGAACACACTGGTGGCAATAGAATTTCAGTCTGTGACGATGGAATAGAGTTTTCCCCTGTGTTATGCTAACTGGGGGTTTTAAATCATAAACCTGGCTCGTTATCATGGTATTCTAAACAAGGGAGCTAACTAGTTAGCCCTGAGACAGGACCATTATAAAGTTTGTCTTTCTTGAGATTTCTCACTTTTATTGCTTTTTCACAGTCTCCAAATTCATCTAATTCCAAATGGCTAAAGACGAATTTATTATAGAAACGTCACTGAAATTTGCAAATTTTCCCTATGTTGTGTCTGCCACATATACATGTGCTCCTTTCAAGACAAAAATGGAAAATAATAATTTTGAAGAAAACAGTGGTTTGGAATTAGCGAGAAAGTTAAAGTCAGAAAAGAGTTGAATGGAAAGGCAATGTGTTTCCACGCAGGGCGAAAGGACGAAGCGCAGACACAGTCAGGCTAGCTGTACAGTGTCTTTGTGCAAATTAGAAAGAGATGCCCGCTTCTTCCAGGAGACACAACCCTGAGTCAGAGTGAAGCCTGCCTAACGAGCAAAGAGTGGGCTGTGGTTCACCCCTATTCAGTCCCTCTGCCAGGCACCCCTATGCAAGGCACAACTCCACATCTATGTATGGTGACCCTGTACTGAAGGAGTCCAAGGTATGTCCATTGTTCTCAGTCTTCAGGCAGATGATGTAAACACAGAGCTTTGCAACTGTAAATAAGTAGCTATTTTAGTTTAAAAGTTGAAGCTATCCACTTAAAAAATATGTAAATATTATTGGTATCTTTCCTTTTTTTTTTGCGGTACGCGGGCCTCTCACTGTTGTGGCCTCTCCCGTTGCGGAGCACAGGATCCGGACGCGCAGGCTCAGCGGCCATGGCTCACGGGCCCAGCCGCTCCGCGTCCCGGACCGAGGCACAAACCCGTGCCCCCTGCATCGAAGGGCGGACTCTCAACCACTGCGCCACCAGGAAAGCCCATATCTTTCTTTTTAACCAAATCTTTCTAGTTCTCTTAGAAGAAAACGACTGACGTGAAACACCTATTTCTTTTCTCCCTAAAAAATGTGCTTATGCTTGAACTGTATTGACTGTGTTATGCTGCATACACCAGACATTTCATTCTGAGTTCAATTACCCTAGACACCAATTACCAAAGAAAAAGAGGCTATGGTTATGTAACACTGTGCATTACGTATTTAGAGCCACATTACTCTTCCGGGACTAAAAGCTTTTTAATTGCTGTAGTAATGATCATAGAAGGAAGACGAATATTGCCCATAAATCACTGCTATTGAGAATAGTTTACTATAGTAAATCAAATATTCATATTGTGATATCTGTTTAATCAGTGGAATAATAAAGATGTGATCATAGTAAATTTTTTTCATTACTTTAAACATGTGATTCAATTTATGTAATTAAGATCCTACGTTTTGGGGATAAAACCACTTTATGCCTCTGAGAGTCTTGTTAATTTTTGTAGAAAAGACTGAAGTTCAAAATGTAAGAAAGTTCCTATCCTTGAATGTTACTATTTTCACTCAGAAGTTTTTGTTGTTGTTGTTATTTTTGTTTTTGCTTTTTTCTGCGGTACGCGGGCCTCCCACTGTTGTGGCCTCTCGCGTTGCAGAGCACAGGCTCCGGACGCGCAGGCTCAGCGGCCATGGCTCACGGGCCCAGCCGCTCCGCGGCACGTGGGATCTTCCCGAGCCAGGGCACGAGCCCGCGTCCCCTGCATCGGCAGGCGGACTCTCAACCACTGCGCCACCAGGGAAGCCCTCACTTGGAAGTTTTAAAACAAGCAAGTAAAGTCTTAGCATGCCGGGGAGCTGCTAAATAGGCCACTGTATTTACGTAGATGTAAAAGGACCCAGAGGGAGGAATACTTTGAAGAGGGCTCTAGAAAGGGGAGAAAAGGAGGTCAGAGGAAGAAGAGACAATGAAAATGTTCAACTGACTTAGTCCTGGTGATGGAGAATAAATAGGAGCTTAGGGTATAGAAACAGACACAGAGGGGCCACAGCCTTCTCTTCCATCCTACCTGGTTCCCCTTTGTGCCAAGGGAGACATACGGTGGCCAAAAACAAAGATGTCCCTGCAGAATTGAAACTGCACCCCGTGGAGCAAGGGGTTGTCTCAATTGGCTGCATAAAGAGCTGATTCCAAACACAGGGGGGCAGCAGAGGGCCGCTGTGCAAAGCCTGGGGCCGACAGGTGAGTGTGTGATCCGTCTCACAAAGTCAAGGGTGGGTATCTGGTCTTTGCTGTCAAAGTAGGGATGGGGCGACAGACACAGGGCAGGTAGAGCCCACACAGGTGGTATAGTTCAAAATAAGGCTGAATCCAATCATCCATTCAATACATATTTGTGCACATTCAGTACTGGAGATATAATTGCATCCTGAGGCATTGAAGTCTAGGGGGAAATAGACAATCAGTTGAAAGTCACTTACATTATAACATGACAAACCTTGGGATGGAGGAGATACAGGGGGCTAAGAACTTGGTCCAGAAGAACACTTGACTTGAATCTGAGCTGACGGAGGAGGCTTCCTGGAGAAAGTGACCCGAAATCTCACAATAAGTATTTGAGCCAGAGAAAGAGGGGTGGAGCTAGGCTAAGAGTGTTCTTGGCCAAGGGAAACCTGTAGGCAAAGGCCAAACTGAATAGATTTAGATGCATGGGCTGGGGCCACAGGAGGCCGAAGTGATAAACAACGGGCAACTCATGAAAAGCCTCTAAACCAGGCAGTGAGTTTGCATTTTATCACAGAACAGCAAGAAGCCTTGGAATTTTTAACCATCGGGATTGTGACACGGTCAGATGGTTGGAAAGATCATCCATCTGCTGTGTTAAACACAAATTCTGAATCAGCAGATCTGATGGTGTAACCCAGGAATTGTGATTTAAAATATCTCTGCAGGTGATTATGAAGCATAGCTGCACTTAGAAACCACTACTTTAGGCCAGTTCAGCACCAAAAGCACTTAAAATGTCTGCTCTGTTCAAGGTTCCCAGCAGGCTCACCTGATTCCCGGGGACTTGCTTGCCCCAGAGGTTTCTCCTGTTCTCACTGTGTTATCAATTCCACTGATTCTCCTTCACCAAGGAATCATGGTCACTTCAGACCAGCAGCATAAACTAGGAGGGTCCCCAGAAACTGGTGAAAGTATTTGCTACCTCTGTGCAAATGAGGGTGACCAACTGTCCTGGTTTGCCTGGGACCAAGAAGAACAGAATCCCACAAAGCTGGACTTCTGCAAATCAGGACAGTCCCAGGCAAGTTGGGACGAGTTGGTTATCCCAGGGCAAACACGGAGTGGTCAGGAGACTGGATATTCCAAAATGTCCCTGCATCTGGCAGGGCAGCCATGGTGGACTTAACTGTACTCAGAAACTGAATTTCACTGACAGTGTTTCCAAAACTTAGCTTTCTTTACAGGCAAAACTCCATCATTGATGATTATGCCTAGTGACAATTTTAACTATTTTTTAAACTTGTGGGGTTTTTTAATCTTTGGGAAAAACCCATAATGAGTAGGAAAGAATGCTTAGTTCTTATGCCCATGTGACATAGCTGTTCTACACTCCTAAAATGGGTACATGTCTAACTTTGGGAGGACAGAGGAATCAGAATGAGCTGTGGAACTTCAAATTAGACATGGTGCATCCTCTTGAAGCACTCAGATTACTTAAAGACTAGGGTGGATGGTAAGTAGTTTAAAACCCTTTCAGAAGATTAATACAATATTAATATTTACTTGAATGTTTAGGACAAAACACAAGACTTAAAAAACATTTGCTTGAGGTGGACAGCTTGGGACAGCTTCTTAGACGATGCCACCATGATCCCCGGCCTGGCAGTCCACTCACTTAGGTTGAGAGCAAACACAGCCAGGTGGGAAGTTTGAGAAGCCTGCCCCTAACTATTGACATTGCACACCTCAAACAAGACATTCCCTGCCAAGAGCTGCTGACCTTGAATGGAGAATGCATTTTCTTTTTTTTTTCTTTTTGGGCACGCCAAGCAGCATGTGGGATCTTAGTTCCCCAACCAGGGATCAAACCCACAACCCCCTGCAGTGGAAGCACAGAGTCTTAACCACTGGACACCAGGGAAGTTAAGTCCCTGGAGGGTGCATTTTGAGGAAAGAATAAATTTATTTCCATGCTATGGAAGAATCAGAATGTCACAGTTTCTAAACACCATCACTTCTTTGAATTATTCAGTTAACCACATAAATATGGTCTATTGCTGCACTGAGCTAAGGAGCGCTGGAAAAGATGGTCCTGGAATACCAACATATGCCCATACTGTAAATGCTTTCCCATTCTGGGAACTCAACTCAATGTTCCATATCTGTTTAAATAATGTAATTTATTAGTTTACTTGCCTATTTGTTTCTTAGGCTGTGAGCCGCTTTGAGAACAGGGACTGTGTCTGCAGTGTCTACTAAAGGGTGCCTGCCCACATGATAGGCACTCAGTAAATATTTGTGGAAATAAAAGTAAAATTAAGTGATGTGAAGTCAGAGAGGCATAAACTGCCGCTGAAAATCTCAGAACAACCTTAATTGTTTAGCTTCGTTTAAAAGAGTTAAACAATTACATTTCTCAACTTCTGCTCTTTCATCTGACGTTCTTGTCTACAATTTAGGAGTCACTTTGTTCTTCTTAAGTTTATTCCAAAAAGAAAATATGTAAACTGAATAAGGAAAAACAGTACATTCCACTAGAATGTTACAACAGGAAACAATCTTTAAACCTCATACAAATTGAATTATACTATTTACCCTAGTTAGGTAAAATGGAATATTATAAACGTATTGGAAGAAAAAAAGCTAAGTAATTTATGATGGCATTAGCTATTATTATAGAAATTAAACCCATTTTTTTTTCTCCTCAGTGTTAGAAAGCAAATTTAACATAATTAGTGACACAACAACATACAAGGAGAAGATTAGTTTAGAGGGCCATTGGGGCTAAAAATGTGTCTTTAGGTTTTTTCTGGAGAAATTTCTCTCCACAACTATATGGTTAATAATAGCCTAAAAGTCTCTATACTGCTTGTTCATTAAAGATTACTCCTTTCTAGCACTTCAGACCAAATATTATCCAAAAGAAATCTTTTATTAAAATATCACAAGCAGATGCTGTTTTTCATATTAAAACTTGCTTTTATTAATACCATGATAGCTTGAATTTTTAAAAGTAAAATTCCTAAAAATCCCAATTATGTTTTCTGCAGAAATAGAAAAATCCATTCTAAAGTGCATATGGAATTTCAAGGGACCCCCAAAGAGCCAGTCTTGAAAGAGAACAAAGTTGGAGGTCTCACACTTTCTGATTTCAAAACTTACAACAAAGCTACAGCAATCAAAACAGTGTGATACTGCCATAAATACAGACATTTAGACTAGTAGAATAGAATAGAGATCCCAGAAATAAAACCTCACATATATGGTCAAAAGATCTTTAATCAGAATGCCAAGACCATTCAATGGAAAAGGATAGTCTTTTCAACAAGTGATGCTGGGAAAACTGTATATCCACAAAGAATGAAGATGCAACAGAATGAAGATGGACCCTTACCTTACACCACATACAAAACAACTCAAAACGAATCAAAGACCTGAATGGAGAACTAAAACTCTTAGAAGAAAACATAGGGGAAAAACTTCATAATATTGGATTTGGCAATGATTTCTTGGATATAACACCAAAAAAACAAGCAATAAAATAAAAAATAGATAAGTTGAACTACATCTAAATTTAAAACTTCTGTGTATCAAAGAACACAATCAACAGAGTGAAAAGCAACCCACAGAATGGGAGAAAATATTTGCAAATCATATATCTGATGAGGGGTTAATATCCAGAATATACAAAGAACTCCTATAACTGAACAACAACAACAAAAACCCTGATTTTCAAATGGGCAAAAGACTTAAATAGATGTTTCTTTTTTAAGTTTTACTGAAGCATAGTTGATATACAATATTATATAAGTTACAGGTGTACAATATAGTGATTCACAATTTTTAAAGTTTATACTCCATTTATAGTTATTATAAAATATTGACTATATTCCCCATGTGGTACAATACATCCTTGTGGCTTACTTTATACCTAATAGTTTGTACCTCTTAATCCCCTACCCCTGTATTGCCCTTCCCCACTTCCCTCTCCCCACTGGTAACCACTAGTTTGTTCTGTATATCTGTGAGTCCGCTTCTTTTTTGTTATATTCACTAGTTTGTTGTATTTTTTAGATTCCACATATAAGTGATATCATACAGTATTTGTCTTTCTCTGCCTGACTTATTTCACTTGGCTTAATGCCCTTCAAGTCCATCCACGGTGTTACAAATGGCAAAATTTTGTTCTTTTTTATGGCTGAGTAGTATTCCATTGTATGTATATATTTATATATACATACACACATAAATATATATACACACACATAAATATATATACACACACATATACACACACATATATATGTATATATATATATATATATACACACACACATAAATATATATACACACACATATACACACCTTCTTTATCCATTCATCTGTTGCTTCCGTATCTTGTTAGGTTGCTTCCATATCTTGGCAGTTGTAAATAATGCTGCTATGAACATTGGGGTGCATGTATCTTTTTGAATTTGTGTTTTTGGGTTTTTTCAGATACATACCTAAATAGACATTTCTCTAAAAATATACAAATGGCCAACAAGCACATGAAAAGACACTCAATATTGCTGATCATTAGGGAAATGCAAATCAAAACCACAACAAGATACCACTTCACACACATTAGGATGGATATCATCAAAACAAATAAACAAAAAACAGGAAATAAGTATTGGCAAGGATGTAGAGAAATTGGAATCCTTGTACACTGTAAAATGGTTTAGGCACTATGGAAAACAGTATGGTGGTTTTTCAAAAAATTACAAATAAATTACCATATGATCCAGTAATTCTATTACAAATAAATTACCATATGATCCAGTAATTGAAAGCAGGAACACTTAGGTTTATAGCAGCATACTATTAGCAGTCACCAAAAGAAGGAATACAACATCTGTACTCACTGACAGATGAATGGATAAACAGATGTAGTATATACATACCCTCCAATATTGCTCAGCCTTTTGAGAAAAAGGAAATTCTGACACATGCTACAACCTGGATGAAACTTGAAGACACTTGGCCAAGTGAAATAAGCCAGTCACAGAAGGACAAATACTATTCCATTTACATGAGGTACTTAGAAAAGTCAAATTCATAGAGAAAAAGGAGAGTGGTGGTTAGCAGGGACAGGAGGGAAAGGAGGATGGAGAGCTATTGTTTAATGTGTACAGAGTTCCAGGTTTGGAAGATGAAAAACGTTCTAGAGATGGATGCATGGTGGTGATAGTGCACAGCAAGGTGAATGCATTTAATGCCAATGGATTGTACACTTAAAAATGGTTAAAATGGTAAATGTTGTTAAAATGGTAAATGTTATGTATATTTTGCCACAATTAAAAAAAAAACTACCACCTTGTTTACCCCCCAAAAATTCAAATAAGAAAAGAAAATACAAACCATCCCCAATCCTTTATCTAGAGAATACCACTTTTTTAAAAAGGTAAAATTCCATGTAGAAAATTATAAAAGTGCACTCACGTTTTCTTGTGGTTAGTTATCTGAACATGACAGTCATCCATGGATTTAAACACATTTTCTTTACTTATGTGGTTTTCTTCTATTTTCTATTTTCTTTTTTTTTTTTTTTTTTTGGGTATGCGGGCCTCTCATTGTTGTGGCCTCTCCCGTTGCGGAGCACAGGCTCCGGATGCGCAGGCTCAGCGGCCATGGCTCACGGGTCCAGCCGCTCCGCGGCATGTGGGATCCTCCCAGACCGGGGCACGAACCCGTGTCCCCTGCATCGGCAGGCGGACTCTCAACCACTGCGCCACCAGGGAAGCCCTCTTCTATTTTCTTTTTTACCCACATTGGGATATTAATAGCAAGACAACTGCTGTGTCCCAGATTAGAAATTAGATAAGGCCACAGGTTCCCCCCTTCAGTGCTGTGGTTCTGCAGTGTATAGTGTCTTAAATTCCAAAAGACTACAGGCTTTTGGTTCTGTGCTAATAAAGACCTTAGGCAGAGCCCTTGAACTGCCTGCCCCTACATGTAATCAGGTCCAACAGACAGAGTCCAGCTTTCTGTGCGCTGGTTGAGAAGCTGAATTCCGTAAAACGTGGGAGAAGTCATTGCTGAGGCACAACTCTATGATTGTTTTCTCACTGTAGTTGTTTACCCAGCTGCATGAATTTAACCCCGTCAACATAAACCAGCTAGAGGAGACCCAAGACAGATACAGCATCTGTACCAGACTTTGCACAGATAGCTGTATACAGACACCTCTGGTACAATTCTGCTTATTTATGTAAATTTTCTTCACCTCCTTACTTTATCCTGTGATTGTCTCCTTCCCATATGGTCTCTAGAAGTATTTTTGAAGCTTGAGTGAAATCCTTCCATGTAATCTTGTCTGGAGGATTGACTGGCAGGGTGGCCCTGACACAGGGCTATTTGCATGAGGAACCCCGGCTCTTCCTGGGAAAGAGCTCATCCCAGAGGAGGAAGGGCATCATTTTGGTTGAAGGACAATGGGGCAGGGTCAGAGGGGAAGGGTGAGTCTGAGTGCAGCACAGCGTCTGTCACTCCGACGCCCTTCCAGCCCAGACGCCTCGACCTCCGCCTGAGTCCCAGGGTGAGGAACTACTGTAAGAGAGCCCAATAAGAACTAGAAGAATTGGTAAATTAGAATTCAGCAGTAGGCAGGGAAGGCGGGAAGAGGCAGCCCTCTCTATCTGGCATCATGCTCTCAGTGTACACATCAGTCTGAGACGCCTCTAAGTAGACACCAACTGATGTACATGGAGGAGAAAGCCCTGGGTCTCACACAGCAGAGCTGGCTGTGGGCTGGAGAGGGGAAAAGGACCAAGTGGCAAATGCCAAATGGTAGCCCAGAGCAGGCTGTGCAAGACGTGTGGGTCACCCTCTGGGGACTCCCTGCACATAAGGGGCCTGGCATCCCACAGAGCAGGTGAGGGCACAGGGAACGAGAGGGAGAAGGTAGTTTCTTTGATCTTATTCTCATCCTCTGACTGGTGAGGGCTGGGAAATATAAGTAATACTCTTTCAAAAGAGAAGATATTTCAATCAAACAAGACTACACTGTCTAGAAATAATTTATATGTAAGGTTTATTTGAATCACATAACATTAAATTCCTTAGGATTTGTTGTGTTTTTTGAGGTATTCATTTCAGCCTCTGACCTAAGTGATTTGTATATTTGTAGCATACATTTGACCAACTTAGAACAAGTAGAGTTTAATTTTTTGAACAAAAATACAAGAAAATCTCAGCCACTATGAACCTACAGGGCATGTCACACTGAATATTTACTTTTATAAGTAATTGAAAAATATTTACTTTAAACAACAGAGTTGTTTAACTGTAGGGGTTTGGGAATAGGATGAATTCCCAAACTGAATTCATTTAGAATTCAAATGAATTATGAAGTCCCTTTCCTTTCAAATAAGAATGTAATATACATAAGTTAATGTCTTTCTGAGAACTTGGTGTCAGTCGTTCTAAGTATCAGCTGTTCTGGTGTACTGAAGATGTTTATTGTAATGTGCTTCCTTAACCCACTTGTTTTTTGTCGTTCTCTTTATTTTTAAATTATTTTTATTTTTGGCTGCATTGGGTCTTAGTTGCAGCATGCGGCCTCTTCGTTGTGGCACTTGGGCTCTCTCTAGTTGAGGCGTGCAGGCTCTGTAGTTGTGACATGCAGGCTTAGTTGCCCTGCAGCATGTGGGATCTTAGTTCCCCAACCAGGGATTGAACCCACGTCCCCTGCATTGGTAGGTGGATTCTCAACCACTGGACCACCAGGGAAGTCCCTGTCTTTCTCTTTAAACAAGTTGCTGATGGAAGCTTAGAGCTAGTTTTTTGCTTATTTTTACTCCTACTAAAGAGAAGCAATGTGGTACAAACAGCATGCACTTGGGACTCGAGTTAGAAACATACATCAGCACTACTGTTAGTGTGACTTGAATGAGTTAGCTTCTCTGAACTCAGTTTCTTCATCTGTAAAATGGGCACAGCAGTAGTTCCCTCACAGGTTTTACATGAGCTGATGTATAAAGGTACCTGGCAAATGTTAGCTACCCTGCCCTTTAGCAGCCAAACAGACATATTGTGGCTCTGCTAACGTGACCTTCAGCCACTTAGCTCTGAACTTCATCTTCCCCACCCTGTAAGAGATTGAAATATATGTGAAGTGGTTAATATAGTGCCTGAAATACTGTGGATGCCCAATAAAAGGCAATTTCCTCTTTTTTCTTTTCTCATAGGAGTGAGTTGACTGATGTGGAACAGCTGGATCTATTGGGCAGCACAGCGAAAAGCCTTTCCACAAACTGCATCAGTAAGTCAAAGGCTAAGGCAGTTCTCCTCAGCCCTGTGGCTCTCGATATCCTGTGACTCCCCAGACCACTCATAACAGTACCTGCAACTCCTGTGCCACAGGCTTCACGGACACTGGCAGCCCCTGCTGGCTTGCCCCGCGCCTCCGAGCTCCCTGCACTATTTGTTGGTGTGCTTTGAAGGAGCAGCTCCTTGCCGAATTCAAGCATTTGGACTCCACGGTTTATGCGAGAGTCTGCAGTTTCTTCATCACCCCTGTCAAAAGTTTATGTTGCAGCAGGAA
>NW_006784227.1:476759-484582 GCF_000442215.2 Lipotes vexillifer
GCAGGAATGACTTAACAATTTTTCCTAAACTTTTCTGAGTATTCTATTTAAAACCTGGCATCAGTAAGAAACAATGTCAAACAGCACATCTTGTGCTAGCACTGAGGCTGGAAGCATTGCCTCTAAATGAAGGTGCAACCAAAGCCAAGCCCTCTGATTTAGGAAAAGAAAGTAAAAATAAGTACAAAAATAGAAATGTTGAGCTTCCCTGGTGGTGCAGTGGTTAAGAATACACCTGCCAGTGCAGAGGACACAGGTTTGAGCCCTGGTCCAGGAAGATCCCACATGCCGTGGAGCAACTAAGCCCGTGCGTCACAACTACTGAAGCCCACGCATCACAACTACTGAAGCCCAAGTGCATAGAGCCGCAACAAAGAGAAGCCACTGCAACGAAGAGTAGCCCCCACTCGCTGCAGCTAGAGAAAGCCCACACGCAGCAACGAAGACCCAATGCAGCCAAAACTAAATAAAATAAATTAATTAAAGAAAAAAATAGAAATGTTAATTTTTAAAAAGTTGCATCTTTGATGTTTAATAAAATTCTTATATGAATTCCTAGTTGGAATGCCCTTTTTTAAAGAAAGGAGACTCCTGAAAAAGGCACAAGATTTCTGTACTGTTTGTGATCGTTTTTTGTTAAAATAAATTTATTTATTATTTATATATTTATTATTTTTGTCTGCGTTGGGTCTTTGTTGCTGCACATGGGCTTTCTCTAGTTGCAGCGAGCGGGGGCTACTCTTCGTTGCGATGTGTGGGCTTCTCATTGCGGCGGCTTCTCTTGTTGCGGAGCACCAGCTCTAGGCATGTGGGCTTCAGTAGTTGTGGCTCGTGGGCTCTAGAGCGTAGGCTCAGTAGTTGTGGCGCACGGGCTTAGTTGCTCCGTGGCATGTGGGATCTTTCTGGAGCAGGGCTCAAACCCGTGTCCCCTGCCTTAGCAAGCGGATTCTTAACCACTGCGCCACCAGGGAATCCTCGGCTAACTGCTTTTATGGACCATATTTGGCATTCTGGTGCCAAATCCCAGATTGAAATGCCAAATCTACCCTTTTAAAGAGAAAATGTAGTTGATTACATCTGCTTATACAATTACCAAGCTTTTTTACTCTATTGGACCACATTCAAAAGTTTTTTATCAAGAAAACCTCATGTGTGCTGTTACCTAAGTGTCAGTGTTTAGAAACCATGTGATGCTCTGTGATTTGAGAATAGATGTAAAATGTGTAGCCCTGCCCTCTCTATCACCTGATACTTCCCTAATCACTGTACTTATCACTTTGTAACCACTATTGCTCGTTTTCTCCCTTCCCACAAGACTGGCAGCCCAGGGAGGCCACAGCCTTTTGTTCTCTTGTGTCCCTGGCCCCTAGCACAGGACCCAACTCAATTAACTTTTGTTACATGTATGAGTAAAGTGTGTGTGTGTGTGTGTGTGTGTGTGTTGTGTGCGTGTATTCTCCTTATCCAACAGCAGTGTCCTGTGTTTCCCCTTTTCTCAGCATGTCTACTTTCTCTTTTGAGGACAGAACAGCTTCTTAAAAATCTACCTTTTTACCTTTCACTACACAAAGCTTAGACCCCCAAAAGATACTGGCTTATTACTTCCTTTTATGTTCATGAAATTCCTGTCAAATCTCCCCATGATTCAAGGAACAAATAGAAATGAATTACAGTTGATTCTCATTATCTGCAATAGTTGTTTTCTGTAAAGTTACTACAAACAGTGAGTTAGAGAACATGGAATCCTTGCTCTGGGGGAAATGCAGTTAGGTTCCCACAAGTCTCTCATCACAATATTTTCATCATCCATCAGTATATAACCTTGTTTTATGTGTTTCTTTGTTTAAAGACAGATAAGTGAATGAATGAATGAATGAATGAATGATGAATGAATATACATGAGAAGTTATCTGACTTTGAAGGGGAAAAACATTTTCTCTGAAATGACAAAGAAAGAGATTAGAGATTCTACATGTGAAAAAAAATCGTAGCCAATTAAATGGCCAAAAAACATATTTGTAACAACTATGACAGACATAAGGTAACTATCCTCAATTATAAAGAGTTCATATATATCTGTGAAAAAAAACCCTAACGCTCAATAGAAAGTCATAAATATACAATTTACTTACATATAAAATGTTCATTAGGAAATAGTTCAACCTAACTACCAACTAAGTAAATGTAAATTAAAGCAATGGTGAGATACCATTGTTCAGCCTTAAATCAGAACATATTTTAGAACTATAATAGTCATTGTAGTGACAGTTTGATTAATGGGCATTTTCATAATTTTGTTGGGAAGGTTCTGGAAAACAATTTGGTAATAGATGCATACAAGAGACCTTTTCACTGAGGAGTTTAACAAGAAGGACAGAGATTTGTGCATGAGTATGTTCATTATGATGCTATGTATAACAGTGAAAAGATTGGAATTAATGTAAATATTCAATGATAAGGAAATATTTGAGTAAAATATAATACTTCCATAAGATAAAATATTTTACAGACTTCAAATAATGTATTTCGAGGGATGTTGAATGATGTGGGAAATGCTTATAACGTTATTCAAATTTGTGTGTACACCGTGCTTGCAATTATGTAAAAAATATATATGTGAAGAAAAATATACATATATTCACAATTGTTCTTTCAGGATGTTAGAATTATGGGTGATTAATGTTTCTCTTTGTAACTTTTAAATATTTCTAAATCATTGTTTCTCAAACTTTTTTCAGTTTTGTGCTTCTAAGGAGACTTTTTAGATATTTTTTTCCTAATCTCCCCCTTATGAAACTTTAATGTACATCTGTTAATGTACTGTGATCTTTCTGAGGTGCACAAACCATTATGACATTTAAAATTTCTTTACCCCTCTCTAAGAACTAATTTTACCCTGTTGGGAAACTCTCATTGAGAATACATATTCTAAATGATCTACATTGAACTACTTTTACTTTGATAGTCAGATAAAATGTTTTTTAAAAGAAAGTTCCAGAATGGGTAGTATCAACTCAGAGGAATAAATCTCTAATAGTAGAATTTCTCCTACTCTGGTACCTGAAATTTTGAAACAATTATCTTTTTATCATGTCTAAAATTGCTTATGTAAGTAAACATGTATTCCAACTAATATGTCTGGCTCTATATGTGTAATATGAAACTAACATATTTTTCAGGGAAGGATAGAGTTGAATTTAATAACAACCAATATTTTAATTGCACCCTGGTGTGAACAAAATTATTGTCATGGGTATTACTTATTTCTCTTAACTCCATTCTACAGATGAAGAAAATAAGGCTCAAAGAAATTAAATAGCTTGCCCAAGGTTACATGATTTGTAAGAAACAGAGTTATCTGATTTCAAAATATTTATTCTTTCCATTACAAGTTGCTCTGGGGGTCAGTAACAGTTTTCTGTGAGAATATGATATAAACACAAAGCAAGAGAAGGCCCTGGAATGAAACTCACTGGGTAATATTTCCCATAGTAACAGTCATCCACAAATGGTACCACCACCATCTGGTCCAGTTTCCCCACACGATGTAACTTGATTGGCTTGCCATGATCTTGCCAACATTTTCTGAGCACTGTCATCTTTTTAGTAACTTCCCTAAAAATGTCACATTTCTCTCTTCACGCCAGGGCATGTGAGGTCGGTGAACCCAATCCTGCAAACTTCCTTCTCTGACTCTCCAAGACCCCTCCACTGCTGCTGGGAGACGGCCCTAGAGTATGACTTCTTGCAATGTACTTTGAAGTAGATAAAATATGCACTCATGGACATCTGTCTGTTATTTCCTGCACTCACAGCTTTGTTCTTCTTTATTGCCAGAGAATTCTATGGATGATGTCACTTTTCTCTGAAAAGAACAGGCCATCAGAGCTTTTCACTGACATAATTAATTATCTGTAGCTTGACTCTAAGCCAGAAAATTCTCAAGGCACAGCCCCCGAAGAATTAACTCTAGTGTGCTTGCTATTCTTAAACTTTTAAAGAGACAGGGTACCCTATCTTTTTTTTCTCAGACCCTGATAATGGTATTTTTGTTCAGTGATATCAAGTAACAGAAAGTGAACTGGGGCAGTATTCTATGATTTCACAAGGAAGACCTCCGGTTCAATAGGCAGCAAACTCAAAAGGTCGCTACAGATCAAGTATACAAAGCAAAGCTTTTAGGGCTTAGTCTTAAATGATACAGGACTGCATCACAATTACTGAATAGACTGGGGGATCCTATGAATCTGCAGCCAAAAAATGAGATCTCAACCAAAGCTAACCATGTTAAATTACCCACAAGGTGAAAAGCTTCAGTTTACCAGCCACAAAAGCCTAAAACATCACTGTATTTAAACTTTACAAGATATAAGAAGTTACCAGAATGACTCACATGTTTTGACTTTTCACCTATGTCTTTATATAGATCTAAGGCAAATTAGCCAGTTCATCAGAAAATGTCGCCATCCATTCTGCTGGGTTTATGAGATTATGTAAATGAGCTATTACTTGTCTCTTTAAACCTGGGGCTCTGTGGGGAATGATCAACACGGCGCATGTCGTAACGTGGTGGAGGGGTCTGAAAGAATCAAGGCTCTGAGTTCTGGGCCTGGTCTTCACTGGCTGAGTGATAACATAAGATGCAGGAAACCTCTCAACTTTCTCAACTCTGGTAGAAAGAGCAGTATCCTATCTAGCTCAAAGAATTATCTAAGACTGCAGATTTGAATGTGTATATAATTATGGCCTCCCCCCGAAAGGAACTGTTACTTATGGCCTCTTTTGCTGCCTTGATTCTGCATAAACCAGTTTAAATTGTGCTCTCTCTGGATTAATTTAATTTAGTAAATTATCTCTTTAGATCTACTGTCAAAATTCTTAAAGATTTAAACTTATAATGTAATAAATGTTGATTATTTTTTAAAGGTCAACATTACAGAATCAACAGTAAAGAAAAAGTGAAGGTGTATGTCACTTTCTCCCAAATTCCACTCCCCAGGGCTGATTCTATTAATAATTTGAAGTCGATCTTTTCAGGATTGTTTTTCTCTACAGATACATAAATGCAGATGTCAGCACAGACACACTTTCTCTGTCTCTGTCTCTCTTTCTATTGCTCTCTGCCTAATATTATCGAGCATTTACTATATGCCAGAAAATGTGTAGAGTGCTTTGCAAACATTATCTTGTTTAAAGTTCACAATAACCTTAACAAATAGGTACTATTATTATCACCATTTTGTGGACAAGGGATCTGAATTGGTACAAAGAAGTTCTGTAATTCGCCCAACATGTGTGGTGTCAGGATGCAAATCTAGGCAGCCTAACTCCAGAGCTGGCAATCTTAATATTATACTTTATGAATTCCCCCTACATACCTATCAATACAGAGTCTCTCAAATATGTACCACTTTATTTTTTTATTCTAATAGAATGGAAAGCTCAAGAAGAATGAAATTCTATTGATGCTAATTCTCATTTCACCAGAACTAAGAGTTATGTCTTGCTTACTTGTTTTTCAATAATTTGATTGTCTTCTTTATTTATACATGTCCAGCTGTCAACTGAGTCTTTCCCAGTTTTCTTAATTCTTTTTGCCTGAATCTGTAACCCAAAGTTTAGATCAAACACTAACACCCACCCCCGCAAAAATTCCAAGGGAAAGACCAGATAATTGTGTTGGACTAGAATTCCACCGTGTTGAATTTGTTTGAAATAAACATCTCTACTGTGATTATGCCGGTAGTAATTAAATAAAATCTTTACCAAACATCTCTTTGATTTGTCCCGTTACCTTCTCTGGATGAAAGCTGAAGGACGTGGCTACTGCTCCTGCTTCCACTAACATCAGCACACACCATAGATGGAGCAGTTAATTAACTCCTTCCTTCTTCCTTCCGTCCTTCCCTTCTTCTTTCTATTTACTCATTTATTAACTTAGCAGCTCCGTGTAAAGTTATTTTGCTAGTTGTTACGATGAATCCCACATGAGAAGGACATAATCCCATTCTTGCATGACTTTATAATCCACTAGGAATGAAATTTGGGAAGGTAACTCCTATAGCTAATTATTCATCAAGCCACCTTTTGAAAGGAAGGATGGGAGGAAAGTTCTAGAGCATGGGATAGCATAGGGAAGCCACGAGAAAGGATTAACTTTAATTTCAGTTTTTTGACTAACTTAAATGGCTCCAAGTTTTAGTAGAGCAGTTGATTCATAGAATTGTAGGAATTTAGAGTAGGAAAGACCTTGAACCCTTTGATTTACAACTAAGGAAACAGAGGTTCAGAGAAGCCAATGATTTGCCCAAGAGATACAACTGATTGGTTGTTGATTATATATTAGTACCCAGGTCTCTTGAGTCTCAGACCAGAGAGCTCTCCACTCTACTAAATCACTAGTGAATACATGGCAACAATCTCAAGTAGGAATTAATCCATATGCTAATTAATTAGTTTTTTAAATGTGAACTGAGCAATTTTTTGGCCAGATCAATTTTTTTTTTTTTTTTTTTTGGTACGCGGGCCTCTCACTGTTGTGCCCTCTCCCGTTGCGGAGCACAGGCTCCGGACGTGTAGGCTCACCGGCCATGGCTCACGGGCCCAGCTGCTCCGTGGCACATGGGATCTTCCCGGACCGGGGCACGAACCCGTGTCCCCTGCGTCGGCAGGCGGACTCTCAACCACTGTGCCACCAGGGAAGCCCCTGGCCAGATCAATTTTTAAAATAAACATTTGAATTCTATTGGGCACACTTGAAGGAATCTTGGCATGCTATAAAATCAATGCCCTAAAAAAGTATTCATATTTCTCTGAAATTTGATTATATATTCAAACACATTATTTGTCCATTAGCAATAGGAATGTTGATGCTGAGCTCAAAAATATTGGATTCAACATTTTTACCTTAATTTTCAGATCAGTGAGTACATATATTTATTTACGCATTATTTACAGCATGCGTCTTCCCATGTGCAATTCCTACATCAACCAATTTTTTTATAGTCCTCTTGAGAGAAGATGTTGGAAAAACTTGATTTTGTTATGTTTATCAGCAACTACTGCCAATAACCAATCATCATTCAAAGTGGGGAGCACTCTGGTTCAGCATGTTATATATCATGTTTTCATTACTTGCAGCCCCTTAGGATTTTTTTTTTTCATGATAGCCTAAGCCTGAGCTTTATCTGACAGCACGACTTTGATTCTGATGTTTAAAAATCTCTGCCTTACTAGCTTGTATAATGTTCCCGGTGTATCAGCTTTTTCATAATAAATGACCAAGAACAACTGGCTAAGATTCATATTAATTGCTGGGAAGTTTCAGGGAAAAAAACTTTGATTATGATAGAGTGGATAACATGGTTCATGGTCCCCTAGTCTACTTCAAACTCCTGCTGCTTATTTGTAGTTACCAAGTTGCCAAAAATTGTTGTTTCAGACGATTGATATGCATTGATCTCTACTGAGTTTTCATGGTTAGGGATCTTATCTGAGCTGTCATTATCATGCTTCATCATCCAAAAGCCAGTGGTCGGATGAAAGTGTGGTGAAGATGACTAAATAGAAGAGGCAGGTGGATGAGATCAGACAACCAGTGTTGCCAGATTGCTCAATGCTGAACTCATCATGTCATGTTCAACAGTGATTAGTCTTAAATAATATGATGGGAATATCCCAAAATTTCCTTCCAATTTCCCCATGGCCTTCAGGGCCAACAAGCATGAAGTCTGAATGGCCTCTTTCTGCAGCCACTCTTCACACATGCTTAATCCTAAGAACTAATTTAGCAAGACACCACGGAGCTGCAGCAATATGGCCTC
>NW_006784227.1:484592-496909 GCF_000442215.2 Lipotes vexillifer
TCCAGCTGAAGTGCTAGTAGCCATCTCACAGATGGTGTCATTTTCATGGGGATCAGTTGAAAGGCTTCCATCCCAACATGACTTAACCAGAGCAAAACTATGTGAAGCATCTCTTCCTGACATATCTGGCACATCTCCTAAGGACTCACCAAAGCCGTAAATAAAGAAAACAATTGTGTCCTTCTGATATTGCAGCTGCTAAAATGGAGACACTATGTACTTTAGGTACCACAAGTAAAACCCAGAGAAAACTCAACCCCCTCACCTCTCAGACTCAAGTCTGCTTTTGGCATCTTTTATAATGCTGTATCTCACCTAATCTCCATCTCCTGAAACTCTTTCACTATGCTCTTTGAAACACACATTCAACCACAAGCCACTTCTAAGTTCACAAAAGCTTCTGAAAATGTTCCCATCACCTCCTCGCTCTAAAAGCAGTGATTCTCAAATTTGACAGCACCCTGGAATCCTGTGAAGCTTTGAAAATATACTGATTCCTCCCTCTCACTTCCAGCGGTTGTTATTTAATCGGTCTGGGTGTGGCCTGAGCATCTGCAGCCAAGTTTGAGAATCACTTCCCTAAGAGAACCCTGGCTCTTTCCTGAGGACACCACTTCCCCAAGAGCCCTCAGAAGTGGATAGTTTCTCTCCCACTCTCCTTACATTTCTTCTTCCTCCACATTAACCGCTTCCAGACCATTCTCTCTCCCTCTTCCCTAAAATGTCCTGGCTTTGAATCTCATGACAATATCATTTGTATCCTTTCTGTTTGTAATCATGTTCCATTCACACCCCCAGGGCACTCACTCCCCTTCCTTCCTTGAAGATACGAGCTCCTGGATTGCTGTTATGCCCTCCAACAATACTTCTGTCAAGTTTCTTGGTGATTTTCAATATTCCCTTAGATGATTATTCTGGTACCCTGACCTCCCACTTCCCTGAACTTCTCTCTTCTAATAATTCTGTCCTTCACACTACTTCAGCCCCTCACTTCTGTGGTCATACTCTAGTCCTTGTCATTATTACCAAGAATTGCAACCAACTATATCCATTGATTTTATCGTATTTTACTGCCCTTCACCCTCCCTCCCCACATGTGCTCATTTTCCTTCTCTTCCAGCTTCAATTTCCATTGTACACATCCTCAATTTCATACCCCTTCTCTCACTTGATTATACTCTCTTGGTCAAATCACAGCCAAATCAAATCTAACTCTTGGTCAAGTCCCTTCTCTAATGCTTGTACCCACAGGCAGAAAAAACACATCATGCCAAGTGACCTCACTTTAAATTCATCATCACTAATTTTACCTAGGCTGTTAATGCTACCAAGAAATCACACTATATTCCTCTAGTCCACTTTCATTCACTACAATTTTATAACTTCTCTCTTATCAAATCTTTCACACATCTTTCCTCTTGTGACCCAGCCCACCAAGAAAATTGAAGCAATTATAGAAGAACAACCACAGTCTCCCACCATCTCTTTACACCTACAGCATCTTTGTCCATATGTACATAATCTTCTCTTCTGTTACTAGACGTGAACTGTTGGTGCTTCTAGTTAACGCCAACTTCTTGACTTATCCATTAGCTCCCATCCTCTCTTTATGACCTAGGACACACTCCAGCCTTTGCCCACCATCAATGTTGCCCTCCGTACTAGCTGTTCTCATAAGCGTGCAAACATACTGTTATTTCTACCATCATAATAAAACCCTCTCTTGACTCCTACAAGTCCCACTTCATTTTTCTCCTTCTCTCTACAACAAAACTCATTGGAAGAGTTGCCCATACTTCCTGACTCCAATATTCTGTCCTACCAAATGAGTAGTAGCTCACTTATGTGAGCCCACTCCAATCAGGCTTCTGCTCCTATCACCCCACTGAAACGTCTCTAATCAAGGCATACCGTGACTTCCCTGTTGCTGAAGGCAACGGTCAACTCTCATTCCTCATTTTCCTTGATCCGTTGGCAGCACCTGA
Organism: Lipotes vexillifer; assembly: GCF_000442215.2. NCBI lineage: Eukaryota > Metazoa > Chordata > Mammalia > Artiodactyla > Lipotidae > Lipotes > Lipotes vexillifer. Next base: position 486,578 of record NW_006784227.1, read on the forward strand.
CACTTTTGATCTTTCTCTCCACCTTGAAAAATTCCTCACTTTGACTCCAGAACATTCTATTTTGCTAATTTCCCTCCAACCTCTCTAGGTGCTCATTCTCCTTTGCTGATTCCTCCTTCTCTTCTTCCCAACCTCTCAGTGCTAGAATTCCCCAGGGCTCCGTCCTTGGACCTCTTATCTCTTCTATCTAAATTTACTTTCTTCATGATTTTCACCCAGTTTCATGGCATTAACTACCATCTACATACTGGTGACTTCCAAATTGATAACTCCAGTCCAGATGTCTCCCCTGAACTCTAGACTCTTACCCAGATGCCTATTGGCTATCTCTCTGTAGTTGAATGTCTAACTGCATCTCATGCATAATGCAAAGCTACATGTCCGGTCCCACTTGCCTACTGTGCTTCCCTACTCAGTAAACGGCAACCCTTCTTTTCCATTTGCTGGATCCAACAACCTTGCAGACAGCCTTAACTAATCACTTTCTCACATATTCCATATTCAACCTGCCATCTAATACTATCAGCTCTCCTACAAAATTTGTACAGAACCGGAGCACTTGTCACCACCACTGACACCACCCTAGTCCGAGCCACCATCAGCTCTTGTCTGGATTACACAAACAGCCGTAAGATGTTCTGGAAAAACTTGAACAAGCTTTTTAGCCAACTCAATAGATAAAGAACTGCTGACAAAGGCAAAGATCTCTGCATTTTCTCTATATGCTCAATCACTGCCAATACAATAAAACTAAAACTGGTTTGGAGTTCACAGGAATGGAATAAAAAAAGACACAATGACATTTTAAATTTTCAGCTAGTTATTCTGCAAGTATTTGTTAAGTACTTCATATATAGAGGTTCTGATTACCATGAACAATGAAACCTCTCCAAAGGAAAATAAATGACTTTTTAAATAAAAAGTGTTCTGATTTTTAAATTCCTTTAAAGATCCTTTGAGTATAAAGTCACCTCTTTTAAAAGTAAATAAGAAGAGTTAGGAAAATTCAGAAAAAGTGTAATGAGAAAGGACTGACATTTTCACACATGAAAACATAGCCCTACAATAATTAAAAAACTCTGGTACTAGAGCATGAAACAGAGAAATCGATGGACTAAACTATAACTTGGAAATAGATTTAAATATTATATTACAGGATAAAAGTGACATTTCAAATCATAGGGGAAAATTCATTGTTCAGTTGACGGGTATTTACTTATTGTCTCTCATTTGTCTTTATTCTACTCTGTGCCACTGAGTCTGGAACACTGCAAATTGCATTTCCTGACTCCTGTGCTTGCTGCTTCCTGTTGGGTTCTGCCATGGGGTCATTAGTGGGATTAGAAGGTGGGGAGCGGAGAGAGGGGAGCTCCTTTCTGCCTTGTTTTGACAGCACTGCTCCAGCAGCAGCATTAGCTCCAGCTCCAGCTTTTTCAGACCTTCCAGACCCAGCCTCCCTCAGAGGAACCCATAGAACCTGGGCAGTGAGCCCTCCTCAGAGAGGTCCCTCCTCTGAGCTCCTGTGTTGCACTAAGTCTACCTCTTCCCTTTCTTTCCCCAGCTCTTGAGGTGGTAACTGCTTCCTAAAGTTATTATCTTTGGTTACCTCAGCATTCTCTTTCTACCTTTCAGCTTCCGATGTCTGTGTCACCAAATCTTTTTATTAACTCCTCTCTGTTAAAATATTTAGAGTGGTTTTTGTCTTCCTGACAGTAGTCATCTACAAAAAAGTGAAGTGTCTCACCTTAAACAAAGATGAATTCCAGATGGATAAAATATTTAAATGGGAAAACTGGGTGGGGGGGGAGTACTAGAAGAAAATTTGAAAGAAATCTTTCATAATCTAAGAGTAAGACAGCCTTTCTAAGTTTGATCCAAATCAGAAGTCATAAAAGAAAAGACTGATGTTTGACTAATAATAGTAATAATAAATTCTGCATGGCAAGAAATGCCAAAAGCAAAGTCAAAATAAAAATAATGAGATAGGAAAATATTTTATTTACTTATATCACAGGTAAAGAACTAATTTATTTACTATATAAAGAGCTCTTATTCATCAATAAAAGCCAAAAAATTCACTAGAAAAACAGGCAAAGAATAGAAACACACCAGTCACAGAAAAGAAAATACAAATACTTCTAAAAACATTGGAAAAGATGTTCAACCTCACTCATAAGAGACATGTAAATTTAAACTACAAGGACATATCCATTTCACCTATCAGATTGGCAAAGGAATTAAAACATCAGATTGGCAAAGCAACTGATAATAAAGTGTGTTGTCAAGAGTGTGGGAAAGCAGATCTATAAAGGGCAACTTACCAAAATCTACCACCAATTTATATATCCTTTGACTCACCAATTTCCCATGCTGGCAATGCGACCAAGAAAAATTCTTACCTGTGTGATAATATGTATGTATAATGTATTCAAGCAGCATCAATTGTGATAGCAAAAGACTGGGTACCCCTTAAATGTCCATCAATAGGGGGCTGCACTAAGGTACACCCAACTGTCAGACACTCTGCAGCCTTTAAACAGAACGTAAAATCTCTGTATGTTCTAATAGGGAAAGATTTTCAAGGCATATTTGACATCTGAAAAAGACCAATTGCAGAATGGTATATATAATATGCTCCATTTGTGTAAAAAACAAAAAGAATGTATACATACTTGCATACATTATACCTTTTACTAGCTTTTCAACCATATGTGTGAATTAACAATTCCAACTTTTAAATTATTTTTAAGTTACCTAGATTTACTCTGGTGATCATTTTGCAATAGACACAAATATCAAATCACTACACCTGAAACTAATATCATGTTTTATGCCAATTTACCTCGATAACAACAACAAAAAAGATAACAAAATTGTTGTTTTAAATCACACAAAAAATATTTTTAACATAAAATTTTTAAAATATAAGCACTTTACACTATAATTGTATTTTCATATTTGGTCTGATTTGGCAGCTCAGGTTTACTACTGAATCAGGGCATGGCTCTATCCATACACTTGTTTTATAATTACAAGGTGATTGCTGAGGATGTAACTACAATGAAACTCCACCTTTGAAGAGATACAGGAATGACACTCTATCAAAATATAAAAACCTCTGAATGCCTGGACGGAACAGAAGCTCTGTCCCAGGAAGTCTTCGAGGAAACGTGATCAAGTTATAACAAGTAATGGAATAAGCTTTTAAGCACAGACAAACAGTAGGTGTTTGTCTGGAGAATTGCTTCCCCTGCCTAAGGACCTTCACTGGATGTGGAAAGACATTAAAAATAAAGTAGGACAAAATCAATGAATAGAACAAATGCAGTGCCCCCATCAGCCAACCTGAAACATGTGGAATATTAGTGCCTTTCCAATCATTTGCATAATGCATAATGAAAGAGAATAGTCCTCAATAAGAAGAGGCTCTCAACAATCCTGAGGACAGGAAACATTCAGGGGACTGCAGACAAATCAGTGTGACAGGACCACAGACGGGGGGACACAGTGAAAGATGAACCTCAAGAGGTGAGCAGATGCCCGTGCATGAAAGCCTCTCAGCGCAACAGGGAGTATCTGAATTTTCAGCAGAGGGAAGAGTTGATCAATGTGGATTTTAAAAAGCTAACGCTTGCTGTGATATGGAGAACTGTGGGTGACGAGACCGCAGGAAGTAGTACCAGTTAGGCTGTTGCAGTAAACCATGAAAACAGCGGGAAGGACACCAAAGTGAGGCACTGACGGTGAAGATTATGTCTCTGCAGTTAGTTGAGGTCAGGGCCCCTATGGCTTATTCCTCCCCCTCGCATTCTCCCTACTACCTAGCCGGTATTCCACGATTGCTTGTCAATAATTCCCTGGTCAGTTGAATCAACTGTCATATGGCAGTAGATAGTCCATAGCAAGGACCAAGTTGTTTTTTGTTTTTAATTTTTTATTTATTTATTTTTGGCTGTGTTGGGTCTTTGTTGCTGTGCGTGGACTTTTCTCTAGTTGCGGTGAGCAGGGGCTACTCTTCGTTGCAGTGCGCAGGCTTCTCATTGCGGTGGCTTCTCCTGTGGTGGAGCACAGGCTCTAGGTGTGCGGGCTCAGTAGTTGTGGCATGCGGGCTCAGTAGTTGTGGCACGCGGGCTCAGTAGTTGTGGCGCATGGGCTTAGTTGCTCCGCAGCATGTGGGATTTTCCCGAACCAGGGATAGAACCCGTGTCCCCTGCATTGGCAGATGGATTCTTAAGCACTGCATCACCAAGGAAGTCCCCAGGACCAGGTTGTTGATCCACTCTCTGCTGTAATGGACAACGGTGTGAAACCATGAAGATCGTGGCACAAGGCAGTGAGACTCAGGGGGAGACGGAATCTTACAATCACTACATCTTATTGCACAGGTGAAGAAGGGGACCCTATATCCCTCCCCACTTAAGCAATTAGAGCTCTGGAGAAGGGGAGAAGGAGGGCAATGTTTGCAGCTTCCTGTGTTCCACTCTTCAGTGACCCAGAAGTGCCTCTCGGTCAGGATGTGTAAGTTTCTTTTCAGGAGACGTCTTTGCCCAGGTCTTTTGCAGCCAGCATACCTGGCACTTCAGGCTGACATGTTAGACCACAACCACCTGTAAAGTCATGTCAGATATTGCAAAGATAAATACACTGGGCTCACACTCTGCATGCAACAGTAATCTTATCTGCACTCAAATGATTGTCCCTTGTAAACTCAAAGCCAAGAATTTACATTCCATTTTTTTTAAAAAAGGCGTGCACATTTTGATTGTTTCAGAACACAGTTCATCTTACCCATTGCTTGCTTTCAGGCTTAAAAATATGTTTGGTAATTTTCAAAAATTACATGTATATAATTTATATCATATATATATAGCACATATTAAATTTTTTTTCACTATTCCAAGGTGGCAGGGGTTATAATATGCCTTAAATGGGCTGACCCATTTAAGGCTCAAAAACAGTAGCACCACTCTTCAAGGGACGCTCAGTTTCATTGGTCCCAGTGCTGGTTTTGAGCCCATTAGACCATTTCCTACATCTGCTTAGGGACATACAAATGTTTGGTTTATCACCGATTTTCCTCATAAATTAGCTATCCCTCACAGAGCCTCAGGACTTGCAAATGTGCTTTCATTATTACTATTTTTAAAAGGCAGGGGGAGAGCAGAGTCTACTAAAATTTGTGCACATTGTTTCTTGTTTCCTTTCAGGCCCTTGATCAGGAAATGTTTAACATGGGAGTAAGCACTGCCAGGGATTAGGGGCTGCTGTTTGGAAAGGTGGTAGAAGTTCTTTCCTGCCAATAAAAAAATATGTATCATCAAAGCACAAAACTGTGTCCACAGACAGGATTATATGTGAGCCAAAAAGACCCAGGTGATAACACTTTTCTTGAATCAGTCCATATTCTTTCTTTTGATCATGCACTAATATCACTGTGAAATGATTTCAACAATTCTCAGCAGTGCCCTGTTTTCTCTTTTAAATACAGATGGTTTGGATAAAAATAATTCTCTGTTGACAGCTGTGTGACCTGAGTCTCTTTGAGCCCTTCATGTATTTTGAAGCTGGTCTATGACTGGTTGATGTGATGTTTATGAAGTCAGATTTCAAATCCCACCTGGGCCAGTTAGCTTTGCAAGCAGAAATAGTCCACACATTGTCTGCATTTGGAACTCCATCTGGCAAACCCTAGGATGCCACAGATCACTCAAGGTTCAGAACAAACCCCCCGAACCGTCACCACTGCACCAGGAAAGGTCCCCGAGGATCACTGGGGCTGAAACAAGGGAAGACGATGAGGAAGGAAGTGCCTAAAAAAAGCGCTGTTCTTTATCTACTAAGTCTTCGCCCAGTGAGTTTCAGGATATCACCAGAACGGCTCAGAAGAGAGGAGGGAATAAGAAAGAGTAACGTTAAAAGCTGGCCAGGGAATTTGTGAACAATGTCAAGCTGCTAGCAGTTGTAAGCAGTGCAGCTACAGTGACATCTCACTAATGTGGACACCATCAATTTAAATTCACCATGGTCTAGGTATGCAGTTCTACATTTTACTCTTAAAAACATTTAATAACTATAAAAATGTGTTAAATGAATTAATAAACTAGAAAAATGCACCTAAAGTGAAGATTTTACTTTACTTTTCATGAAAAATGTTTCCAGTCACCAATTTGACAGTGGCATTGGCATCAGTCACGAGTGGATTCATTAGAAGTGATTTCTACTTTTCAGTATGTTATAATTCTACTGAGAAGCATGAAAAAAAGAGCAAGATGCAGGTGAGGAGATAAAGCAGCCTCCTGATGATAGGGATAGAGTAGGATTATTAGTTAGTTTAGAAATCCCACTAGGGGATTCAAGACAGAAAGGGAATTTTTTTGTCCATGCCACTCTCTCACTTTGTCCCAGCTTACCCTTCCCCCTCCCCATATGCTCAAGTACATGCTCTAGTAGGTCTGTGTCTTTATTCCCATCTTGTCCCTAGGTTCTTCATGACCTCTTTTTGTTTTCTTCTTAGATTCCATGTATATGTGTTAGCATACGGTATTTGTTTTTCTCTTTCTGACTTACTTCACGCTGTATGACAGACTCTAGGTCCATCCACCTCACTACAAATAACTCAATTTCCTTTCTTTTTATGGCTGAGTAATACTCCATTGTATATACGTGCCACGTCTTCTTTATCCATTCATCTGTTGATGGACACTTAGGTTGCTTCCATGTCCTGGCTATTGTAAATAGAGCTGCAATGAACATTTTGGTACATGACTCTTTTTGAATTGTGGTTTTCTCAGGGTATATGCCCAGTAGTGGGATTGCTGGGTCGTATGGTAGTTCTATTTGTAGTTTTTTAAGGAACCTCCATACTGTTCTCCATAGTGGCTGTACCAATTTACATTCCCACCAACAGTACAAGAGTGTTCCCTTTTCTCCACACCCTTTCCAGCATTTATTGTTTCTAGATTTTTTGATGATGGCCATTCTGACTGGTGTGAGATGATATCTCATTGTAGTTTTGATTTGCATTTCTCTAATGATTAATGATGTTGAGCATCCTTTCATGTGTTTGTTGGCAATCTGCATATCTTCTTTGGAGAAATGTCCGTTTAGGTCTTCTGCCCATTTTTGGATTGGGTTGTTTGTTTTTTGGTTATTGAGCTGCATGAGCTGCTTGTAAATTTTGGAGATTAATCCTTTGTCAGTTGCTTCATTTGCAAATATTTTCTCCCATTCTGAGGGTTTTCTTTTGGTCTTGTTTATGGTTTCCTTTGCTGTGCAAAAGCTTTTAAGTTTCATGAGGTCCCATTTGTTTATTTTTGTTTTTATTTCCATTCCTCTAGGAGGTGGGTCAAAAAGGATCTTGCTGTTATTTATGTCATAGAGTGTTCTGCCTATGTTTTCCTCTAAGAGTTTGATAGTGCCTGGCCTTACATTTAGGTCTTTAATCCATTTTGAGTTTATTTTTGTGTACGGTGTTAGGGAGTGTTCTAATTTCATACTTTTACATGTACCTATCCAGTCAGAAAGGGAATTTTAAGAGGGTTTGGGAAACTGTTGTAGGCTAACGACCACTTAAGAAAATAATCCAGTAACCTAGCAACAATCTACACTACCTTGAAGGAAGACCAGGTGCATTCAGGCTCCTGACACACTCAAAGCCACAAACCCTGATAGTTAAAACACAAGACAATAGATATGGGGTCTGAATCTTGTTACATGGATCAGGGAGTTAATGGTCCTTGAAGAGTAGCATCTCTGCACGTAGCCAAGACAGGAATATAGGTGAAAAGGGAAAGGGGACATTACACCGAAACTTGAGATGAATTACCACATTTTAATATATGTCACCACCCTTTTGCTAATATACATATGATTTACATAGCACCATGACAGTCCTGGTTAGACCAAATAGGGTCAAAGGAGGAACTAATGATGTGAGCCTTGACATCTCCCCTACTTTTCCTTGGATTATAAAAATGCAGCCCTTTGTCCTCGGGGCTATGTTCCCTTGCCAGCCTGCTTGTACCTCTCACAGCATCCATTGTTAATAAACTCACTCTTTGCCTGTCACTTTGCCTCACACTGAATTCTTTCTGTGACAATAGAACCTGAGTTTAAGTAAGTCCTGACACCAGGTGAGCGGTTTCAATGAAAAGACAGTGGGTTTGAGTCCCTTCCTAAGTCAGGGATCATGGGTTCAAGTCCCAATGTGAGGTGCAAGTGGATTCAAGTCCCAGTCTGAGTTTTGGCTGGGTTTAATCCCACCCAAGAAGCAGTGCAGTTTCACTGAAAGGAGCCTAAACATTCATTCAAGTTGTGATTTAGAGACCCAAAAAATTATTCCAAGTTGTAAATTTTAAAATTTGTTGTTTTGTATGGAAAAAGTTCTGTTGGCATATAATAAATGCTCTGACCCTTATCTGTGGAACAGAGTTCTCTTTTCCAGTGAGTTTGCTCTTCCGTTTGGACTACAAAAACAGCAGTGGCATATTATTTTTCTGGCATACAATAGGCGCTGGCTTTAAGGTCAGAAAGGCATGGTACACCTTAGTAGGTCATCCTTGGGTGAGTTTACTTAACCCATCTAAGCCTCTATTTATTCCTCATCTAACTTTTCAGGGCTAGTGTGATCATTAAATCAAATGTGAAGTTCCTGGCATATAGTAGGTAGCACAGGAAGGACGAATGGGCGATATAGACCTTATTATCTTCTGCCATTTCATTGTCATTTATTTGTTTTTCTAACTTTGTATGATGAAAAAGTTTTAAACATACACCAAAGTGAACAAACTAGTATAATGAACCACTCTTCACCTCCTCATATACTTTTTTGGGGACGAAAGGCTGGAGCATGTTAAAGAAAATTCCAGACATCCTTTCACCCAGCAAGAAGGAGCTTATGATGACAGTGTTTTCAGGGCAGGTTACCATCTGGTCCCTGGGTGACAGATGGTTCTGCAACTAATATTGGCCTAACATATCCAACAAGAAAATGCATAAAGTGATGCAGTGGTTAAGGTACAGGGTTGGCCAAAAAGTTCGTTCGGGTTTTTCCATACGAGCTTATGAAAAACCCTATCAAACTTTTTGGCCAACCCCACACCATGAAAGGTAGAAACCAGAATGTTCACCACCACCTGATGTTTCCTTGGCTCAGCCTCACTCTTGGTCACTGTGCTGAAGGTTCTGCCAAAGCCAGTCTCTGGATTTAACATGCATTACTTTAGAAAAAAATTAAAATGGTAATCCACTTTTTGTTAAAAAAAAAAAAAGCCTTTACATTTACCAATTGGAACTACAAAGTAATTTTCAAAAAGCATTTATCAAGTGCTTCACAGAGTCTGTCCTCTAGGAATCTGTAATTTAAAATTGTTCTTAAAAAGAAAAACATGGACAAGTAGAAGTTTTGTTAAAAATAGTCAAACAAGATAGAAAATGATGGAGATGAATTTACCTAGGGTGGAGTAGGGTGGAAGGAGAGAAGGGAAGTAGGCATATAGTCAGGAGAAGATTAGAAAATAAGTGACCTAAATATTCCATGTCCAGACTCCCTGGGCGATGAAGACCTTGCTGACAGACCATAATTCCATCTCTAAAGAATCCCAGGAGCTTTGATCAATCTAGCTCCCCTTATGTGGAAAGTTTCCATGCCCCCAACAAGCTGGGGATAAAGACAGGGGAGAGGAGAGAGGGAGATTTGGGATGGGAGGGGGGAGGGTAAAGAGGTGTGTAAATTAGTCTGGGAAGAAAGTGCGATCAAGTCAACAGAAATAACCTGATAAAAAGGAAAACTTCTCTCTGAGTGAAGGGGAAGGGGAGAAAGGGGAGGCAAAGAATGGAGATTCGGGGGATGGAGAGAAGTTGGGAAGACCTCAATCGCCTAAGTAGGAGAGATCGAAGTATCTGTGAGGGATAAAGGGAGCAAGGGGAGGGGAGGGAGTTTTTCAGGAAGACGTCTGTATCTAACACCTAAAAACCTGTTCAGGTGTTCCCTTCCAAAAAAGGTCAAAAACAAATAAAAAGCCTTCCCCCACCCCTACTATTCCCTCATACCCAGCCCTGCCAACTCTCTCTATCCACGAACAAGAGGAAAGCTGGCCCGAGCACTTCTGGGCACCAGCAATTTGATACCAACACTCACCATTCCTTTGAAACTGCACCTTTCAAATGCTAGCTCAGTAAATGGCTGTTCTCGGTTTCCATCCTCTGACTTTGCAGCAGCACTGAGAACTCTAAATGTCTTCTTCCTGAAATTCTCTCCTCCCTGGAACCCATGACACATCGTGGTTCTGGTCTGTCTTCCTTTATCTTTAATCATGTCCTCTCTTCCTTTTT
>NW_006784227.1:497238-524624 GCF_000442215.2 Lipotes vexillifer
GCTCCGCGGCATGTGGGATCTTCCCGGACCGGGGCACGAACCCGTGTCCCCTGCATCGGCAGGCGGACTCCCAACCACTGCGCCACCAGGGAAGCCCCCTCTCTTCCTTTTTGACCAGTTCTTTTCTCTCTCCTCCTCTTAACCATAGTTGTTCTCTAAGGGTCTGTTTTTGGGCTTGACTTTTTCCTTTTATTCTCTATCCCTTGGTTTCAACTACTGTCTCTTCAGATGAGTGCCCTGTTTGTTTCTCTATATCTGTGTCGTAGCCACTAGCCACATGTGGCTATTTAAATTAATTATTATTAAATAAAGTTTAAAATTCAGTTCCTCAGCCATAGTAGCCATATTTTAAATGCTCACAAGCCACATGTGGCTAGTGGCTGCCATATAGGACGGCACAGATATAAAACATTTTCTTCTTCATAGAAAGTTCTTTTGGACACCACAGGTCTGGATCTTACCTCTCCCCTGAGCGTCTGACCTGTCAGTATTCTAACTGACATCTCTTCCGGAATCACAAATCTATTATGCCCCCAATCTTACTCCATTTAACACACATTTCTCATAACAGTTATCTGTACAAACTCTAATTTCATTTAGAAACAGCTCCATGTAATAAGTGAACATGCCCAAATAATTGAGAAATATTTACATAGATAAGTTGGATATTTAGATGTGGTTTGTTTTACTAAAAGTAAACGAGACCATTTTCACTGAAAAAAATACAGGCTATAGTCATTTATGGGAGGACTCTGCATCTTTCACATGCACATGTCCAAAGTTTCATAAAATAATAAAAAGATTTTTTTGTGGGACATTTTCTTTATTAATTTTTTTAACATTTCTCAATAAAATCAAGCTTCTCGCCTATGAGTACCTTATTCTCAGTGCAGAGAAGCCAACTTTCTGATTCTATTAGAAGCACTAAAAATATTCTGCCTAACAATGAAAATCAGACACCAAAACTCTTTGCCAAAATACTGACAATCCTACTGGATACATGAGATTCTGAGGCATCATATTCAACAAAGAATCAGATCTGGTCTTGATTTTAATCAGAAAGTAACCTGTCTCTTTGCTGCTTCCTAAACTTAGCAAAGACCTACCATTCTCAGCATGCTGACCATTTTGGTGGTATGAGGTTTCACTGGGCAGCCTCGCTCAGAGTGACCTCAGCCCAAGATTCTAAAGATGGAGCATATTAAGTGCAGGTGAGTCATCAATTTAAAAAGTCATGCAGAGTAACTAAAAGCCTCATTCTTCAGAAGCACAGAGATTCCATGGGAAGCCTTACCGTGTGACAAATGGAACTCACTAAGGAAAAGAAAACCCATCCCTAAGGAAAAAAGTGATAAATGGAACTCTTGTAGGATAAACCTATCGTGCTTGGTTGCTCTAGGTAATTCCATCTGAACAGATTATTACCATTCCCAGTGGAGTTATGACATCTCTCGTTAAAGATGACAGAAAAGTAAAATCTTAGTATGGTAGTAGGAACATCACTGTAAACATTTGGGACCATTACTGTTAAATCAATAACATTGTGTACTATGAACTTACACTTTCTCTATATAGTTCAAAGTCTTTTGCAGACATTAAAAAATGGATTTTATGACTGTCTCATAGGGTGTACAAATATTAGGACCTTCTGAGATTAATCATCAGTTACCGGTAGACAAACAATGATGTGTCCGGCCCTTTTCTAGGTACAATGAGGCACACGAAAGAAGCAGAAGACACAACCCCTTCTCTCAAGTTGTTTCAGGCAGCAAATATGAGTAAGTACATAAAACACTTGGGGAATGTGTATGTATGGGAGCTATGGTTTATATTTATACCAAAATAATGTAGGATTTCAGGACAGGAGAAAGACAAGTGTCAGGGAGCAAGTAATTAATTAGAAAATACTTCACAGAGGAGGTAAGCCTTTGGTGGTCCCTAAAAGAAATCTGTGAGAGGTTGGGAGAGGGATCAATAGGCGGAGCACAGAGGATTTTAAGAGCAGTGAAAATACCCTGTAAGATGCTAATAACAGAATATACATGTCATAATACATTTTCCAAACCCATAGAGTATACAACACCGAAAATGAACCCTAAGGTAAACTACAGGCCTTGGGTGATTATGATGTGTCCATGTAGGTGCATCAGTTGTAACAAATGTCCCACTCTGGTGGGGGACACTGATAATAACAGGAGGCTATGCATGTGGTCAGAGAGCATAGGGGAAAATCACTGTACCTTCCTCTCAGTTTTACTGTGATCCCAAAACTGCTATAAAAAATAGCCTTAAATAAAAAAGGAAAAAAAGAAACGTTGACTAGTACATGAAGGGAGTATAGGATAGAATAAGGACAAATACATGCCCTGAATTTTCCTAAAGATCCCCAATTTCTGTCCTGTGAGTAGTCTTAAGGTGGAAGAAACATATAAAGAAGCTTAAGGGAAAAAACACTGGGATGGTGTTAGTATTTGAGATTGTATGTGTGAGTGTCTAGGTCAGGGCTGGGAAAGAATTTGAGACTGCCTGATTGGATAGTCGGGATCAAGTTAAGGAAAACAAAAAAAGAGAGTTAATGGCTATGGGAGGGTGGGGGGGTAGGGTGGGTGGGGGTGAGTGGGTGGGGAGCCTGTTAATAAATAGTTTTTACGGACCAGTCTGATCAGTTTAGATTTCAATCTGACAGGGTCTAGAGACCTCTTGTAAATTCCTAAGCACCAGCATGACATGATCAGAGAAGCATTTTAGACGAAATAGTCTGGTAGCAATTATCTATTGAGTTTCTGCTCCCCAGCCCTCATACTTACTAAATGATACAGACTCACTCTCCACTCCAAATCCTGCCATCATCCTAGGAGGTGTCAACATTCACGACTTTAGCCAATATCTTCACTTTACCATTCCTTGACCTCATTAATTCTAATCGCCTTCACTTCCACTCCCAGGACCGCACCCGAGACCTTGCGTTAGTTAAAACCACACCACACAGAAAACGTAAGGGCAAAAAGTCCAGCTTCAGGTCCCTCCAGCCCTCTCTGGCACATGCTCCCATGGATGTTGCTTCCTTGCTGGGCACTGTCTCACCAATACACTCCACTTTCTTTCATTTCTGTCCTTTCACTGCACCCACTGGGACAACTTCAACCCCAGATCCAGAGCTATAAAATATATCTCCCCTGTACACTCAAGGCTTCTAGACAGACTGCTGCCACTGCACACACACGGTCTCTCTGCTGGCTGAGTCCTCAACTCTACTCTTTAATGTTCCTATTTGTCCACAGTCTCCTTCTTTTGACATTCCCCTCTGTAGCGATACGGCATGTACATCTTTATCCTTAAGATCACTGCTTGGTCCCATCTCCTTATTTTCAGCAGAATATCACTTTGTCTTTTCCTTGCTGAGAAAGCCGAGGCTTTGGGGAGATCTCCCTCAATTGCCCACCTTCCTCTACAAACGGTATATTTATCCCCACCCATTCTTTCTCCTTCTCTCTGTCACAGAAGATGAAGGCTCTCCCTCCTTTTCAAGAGCAAAACCAAGGTCAGCCCCCAGACTGTGAGGGGAACTACTGAACGAAAGTGCCCGCCCTGGTCAGACAAGATAGGAACCACTTGCAGCAGTTCTCTTACAACAGAAGGTCTTGGTAAGGAACGCGGAACTAACAAGCTACGGCCAACTGGAAGAATTAGGGAAAGGTCAAAAGGAGAGAGGAGACACCGGTCCACATGTCCTACCAACCTTCCAGAATCCTTCTCGCTGGAATCCATCTTGGCTGAGTGATGTGTGCACCACCAGGAAGGACCCTGAGTCAGGATGACTGGCCACAGAAAACCCAGAAACTAACCCAATTACCGTAAAACCCGAGAGTGCGAGCCACACGGCAGAGCAGTTCTTCTGGGTTCCCTTACCCTGCTGCTCTCCGCTCAGGCTCCCCTTTCCAATAACGTCTCTTGCTTTGTCGGCACGTGTGTCTCCTCGGACAATTCATTTCCGGCTGTTAGACAAGAGCCCACGCTCGGGCTCTGGAAGAGGTCCCCCTTCCTGCAACAAAACCATACCTTTGATTCCCTCCTTCAAGACATTGCTTCATCAAAAATCCTTGCTGTTTCCCATATCTTTGACTCTGCTCATTTTTGGTTCTATAACCCTTTAACACAAAAACACGTAAAGTCTCTTTCATCATTAAAAACACTCCCTTCACCTGAGTTTCCTTCTAGCTACCATCCTATTTTTTTCCTCCTTCATTATCTAACATCTACATCGGCTGAGTGTAGTAATCACAACAGCCCCAGAAAGCAGGAAATACACAGACAGGGAGTAAACAAAGGCTCAGAGTCAACACTAATAAGGTCAACTACCAAACCATCTGGGTTCTACAACACTTCCCTGCAGGACCTGGCATTCAAGTTATGCAGTTCTAGCCTTTTACTTTTTAATACTCCCACGTTTCACTTAAAGCCCCCAAATAGAGAAAAGCAGCATGGTGATTTCAAAGCAGGAAGTCATCAAAGGTACTAAGGGCATACTCTGTGCCAGACAAGTGATTTACTGCTATGCTAAACAAAAGGGAAATTTAGCTTCTTTGGCTGTGTCCAAAAAAAAAAAAAAAAATCTGATTAACCCTTCCAGACAAAAAAAGATTTTCTAAGTTCCTGGATTTTCACTAGAACATGTTACTCTAGTTCTGTCTTTTTTTTTGCGGTACGCGGGCCTCTCACTGTTGCCGCCTCTCCCGTTGCGGAGCACAGGCTCCGGACGCGCAGGCTCAGCGGCCATGGCTCACGGGCACAGCCGCTCTGCGGAGTGTAGGATCTTCCCGGACCGGGGCACGAACCCGTGTCCTCTGCATCGGCAAGCGGACTCTCAACCACTGTGCCACCAGGGAAGCCCATTCCTCTAGTTCTTTAACTTCCCTTCACTTCTGCAACCACTGACAGTAGGCTTACACTCACTGAAACTGCCCTGGTAAACGTTCCCAATGACCTCCAGACCCACAAACCCAACAAACACTCTTCAGTCATATCCAACTGAAACTCTCTGCTGATTGGACTGAAGCAACCTTTCTGTCCTTCTTGACAGTCTTGACTCCCTTGGATTCTGCATCCTCCACCTCTTCACCCCTGCTGACGGTTGTTTTTCAGATGTCTTATTTGTGGTCTCCAAATGGAGGTGCAGTTTTCCCTCCACCGAATACTTCTCCACAGAAGGCAGACTGTTCACTGATGAACACGACCCATACTTTTCCACCCGCTCAGTGTTTGATTCTGCTCAGGGTGGTCCCTAAGCTCCTCTCTGCCTGTCCAAGACCTACCAATCCTTCAAGGTCCAATTCTTCAGTGAAACTTTCCTCCACTCATCTCCTGAGATTTTCACAATCTTTCCCACCTTTGTACTCCCATAGTTTGCATTGCAGTTACCCTACAAAATATTCATTCCTATACATTCTCATCTGTCCTACAGGTTGGGAGCTCTTTCTTCATGACTGCTGTAATAGCCGGTGCCAAAAACCACGCCTGACACATAGTTGGAGCTCATCAGATTTGAGCTATGAGTACTATTATTACTCACCTTTGCATTTGTCAGACCTCCAGTTTCTTAAATATCGGAAAATCAATCAATTTTGAATTAATTAATGCCTTAAGAATGAATAGACTCTCTTGGTGAGAGAAAAGAGTGGACAGAGGACTCACCTATAGTAGGTAGTAGTGAGGTTAAAAAAGAACAAACTAGTGAACAATATTAAAGAAAATGGCTAGGAGCCCCAAAAGGAGAGAACAGAGGAAACTTCTAACAATACACAGGCATATTGAAACAGAGCGGGGCCTTGTGGGGCTCCCAGGCATGGAGGCCTTTTTTGTTCCCCGTTTCTTGTAGGCAAGACTCCAGCCTCCGTGACCTTCCCTGAGCTCCAAAGGGCAGATTCAAGCAGCTGCTAATCAAGGGAGGCGCAGCCACGAAACCACCTGAGGCAAGATTAAAGGGACAAGAGAAGCTCATCAAGATTAGGAGACTGGGGACTTCCCTGGTGGCACAGTGGTTAAGAATCGGCCTGCCAATGCAGGGGACACGGGTTGGAGCCCTGGTCTGGGAAGATTCCACAAGCCGTAGACCAACTAAGCCCGTGCACCACAACTACTGAGCTTGTGCTCTAGAGCCCGTACTCCACAACAAGAGAAGCAACCACAGTGAGAAGCCCGTGCACTGCAACGAAGAGTAGCCCCGCTCGCCGCAACTAAAGAAAGCCAGCATGCAGCAAAGACCCAATGCAGCCATAAATAACTAAATAAAAGATTAGGAGGCCGACCACCTGAGACCCTGCACACACCCTAATCTTGCCAGCAACTCCATCCTTGGGAAGTACTGTTGTAAAACTCCTTATCAAATCCTCTTGGGTTGGGACACAACCCCTCATGGGTTTTGGAGAAAGGAGACTGCTGTGTCCCTCTTTGCCTGGCAAAGTAATAAAGCTCTCCTTTTCTATTTCACCCAGAACTCTGTCTCGATTCGATTTGATTCAGTTCGATTCGGCACTGGTGTACAGAGAAGCTGAGCTTTCAGTAACAATATTATCTGTTTCATAAATTATCTTTGGAATACAACAACTCCTTCTGCCAGTCACCCAGATGAAGGAAGATTTCTCACTGTGTAGTGACTCTGCCTCTGACTCAGCCTGGCGAACACCAAAGCCCAGTGGAATAGTAGCGCACTGTAGAGTTACATTATCTTGTTTTCCCTGAGCCTCCTTACGCACAGCTGGAAGAGAACTAACTATAAGGACAAAGGAAAATATGACGAAAGTCAATTTGAGGTTGGTTTTTCTAATATGTATTTGAGTGGCTATATCAAGGGAATTGACTATATAAAAGAGCTAGATTTTTTTTTCATCAAGAAAAAGAATCAATTAGTATCCTGCTTTTGAATTATTCTACAAGAATATCCTTCTGCCAAGTATTCTGTGTTATGGCTTTTTGATGTAAGTACCATTTCCTTTGAACTTTTGTCGTTTTTAGTTCAGCCAAATTGACTGGCTTCTTGAAAGCACTATTTTTGGACAAATACAAGGGGAAATTAATCATGATGCCCAAGTGATGGTCTGGGTGTACTATTTCATTATTTTCAGTTTAGTCTAAGAAATATGTAAGCAGTTTTTCACCCAGAGAGTAAAAATGTTCCAATTTATTAGAAAGTACTTGTTACTGGAAGCAGTCAAGGACCGAAGTGTAATCATGGAAACCATCCCAGCTGCTTCTATGCAGGCAATGCCGGCCAGTAATTGTGCTGAAATGGCGAGCTTGCATCTGCTAAGGTGTGGCTTGAAAAGTCTGGAAGACATCACTCTCCAAGACCAAGGGAATGACATGACCAGTTCCAGACAAGACTCCTTAAAATGCAAAAATCCCTGGGAGGAGCAACTCCATTTCTAATGCATGTTGTGAAGGTGAACTTCAAGAGTTCACTGGACACCTCACTGGCAAAAACAAAACAAGACAAAACAAACAAAAAACCAGCCAATTTGCAAATTTTGCAAAAAGCCAAAGCTAACAATAAAGGTCAAAGGTCATACTGTCTACAATGTTGGTTCAACAAATTCCCATAGATCGCACAACAGATTCCAAAGACGGCAGAGTACTGGTACCAGAAAACACAGAGAATTGTCTATAATGTCCAAAACCCTGGCTATGGAGACAAAGAGAATGAGTGAGATCAAAAAGAAGCCTAAGAAAAAGAAAACTGGCATGAAGAGCCTGAGTGAACCTCCATCTCCTAGTTTCCCCCCAAGTCACTCCCAGGGTACATCTCCTACAGGCAGACTTGATCTCGGTCTCACCTCCCCAATATTATAAGCCTTATTCTCTGTGTGTCACCCTCCTGATTTTGACCCGTGGTTCCAGTCCCCCACAAGGCTGACCCTCATAGATCAGTGAATATGAAGCCTCAGGGTTGCATGGTGCCCAGCCCGTGGCCATGTGACACTCCTCCCCGCCTCCCCAGTTTTCTCAAGATTGAGATCACACCAAAATGCAAGGCTCAGGTCATGGTCCACTTCCTTGATGTGAAAGAAACCTTCCTCACGTTCTCTTAC
Source organism: Lipotes vexillifer (assembly GCF_000442215.2). Lineage (NCBI taxonomy): Eukaryota > Metazoa > Chordata > Mammalia > Artiodactyla > Lipotidae > Lipotes > Lipotes vexillifer. The sequence goes on from NW_006784227.1 coordinate 505,323, forward strand.
CTAAAAAATTCTCGGGCTTTCCTGGTGGCGCAGTGGTTGAGAGTCCGCCTGCCGATGCATGGGACACGGGTTCGTGCCCCGGTCCGGGAAGATCCCACATGCCGAGGAGCGGCTGGGCACGTGAGCCATGGCCGCTGGGCCTGCGCATCCGGAGTCTGTGCTCCGCAACGGGAGAGGCCACAGCGTTGAGAGGCCCGCGTACCGCAAAAAAAAAAAAAAATTCTCATCATTTCACAAAATGGCTTTGGCCCTGGAGTTCACAGAGTGAGTCTACTTCAAAGAAATCCTGAAGACGAAGAATAAATATAAAGGTCATAGAGCCCACCCCTGCACATTCCCCGAGTGGAAATGTTATAAAGGAAGGGAAACTGAACTGAGAGACACAGAATCTGGATCTGGAGCAAACGTTAACTAAATTGCTGTACGACCTTGGGGAAGTCACATAACTTGTCTGAGTGTCAGTTTCACACTTGAAATATAAAGGAGGTGGATAGACACCTCAGAGCTGCTTGTCAGCCCTGATACTTTATGGAACCTCGGAACAGCACATGCAGAGGAAGAGTATTTGAGTCATAACACAGCTGTTCCATAAAGGGAGGTGATAGGTGGCCTTTGAGATCTGGGAGACAACTCACTAACTGCTCATAAATGTCAAGCTGAAGAGCATACAGGCCTGAGCCGAGGGTACCTAAACTCTCTGTCTCTCTTCTCAGCACCAGATCTTTAGACTTTTTTTTTGTTTGTCTCTACTGTGGCAAACCTGGCCCATAGCTGTCACATTTTCACCAGCCCACTCACATTTGCTAATGCCGACTCCCTCCCACTCTTAGCTACAACACACACACCCCCTCCTGTGACGATGAAATGTAAATATGGGAAATATAAATATTCCTCTAAATATAGGAACAGTCTCATTTTTAACAAATCTAGTATTGCAAAATCTGCATTTACAAGTACAGATACTTACATATGTATGTGTGTGCGTATAAAGATATGGGGGGATGGATTATTTGCTTTGCAAATGAACTCACCATGAAATTCCTTATAATATCAGGTCCTTCATTTCTCCACTGACTCCCCTACAAATATCTTACACTCTTTCCTTATGTATTGCTGCTAAAGGTATCCTATTCACAAAGATTAAAGGAGAGCAAAATGCATTTCTTTGGCACCTTCTACTTAATTTCTTTAATGTCCCGGGTGTATGGGCTTGTATTTTGCATGCCTAGGCTCTGGAACCATATCTGGAAACACCATGAACATAAAAGCCACGTGAATCTTAAATATGGTCCACAATCTACCAGGATATAACATCCTTCTACAGAAGTTAGAGTCTAGAAGAGCCACAGGCTTCAGACAAGCCACCATGCCTGGAGGAAATAAGCTGATGACAAGTGCTTTGTGAAGATTTCTTAGGTCACTGTTGTACCTTCCACTCAGGTCAATAGCTGTAGGCTGGGAGCAGCTTAAAAAATTGGACTAATATACTCTGCCTCCTTAAACAATAAATGTTAATAGAACAATAACCACATTTCTGGCAGTGGTGAAGCTATTTTTAGTAATGGTGGTGCTCTGTAAATTTTCATCTTTTGCTGTGAAATGCAAAGGTGATTTTGCTCAGCCTATAAATGGTAAGCTCAATCGCACCTGTTTGTTTTTAATTTGAGTTTTGCATGTTTTCTATTTCTCTTTACCCCAGGGGTTTCCTTATCTGTAGGCACTCACAGATTAGAACAGGAACAGATCAGATCCCCCTAGTTTAGGGTAGGTTGCAAGTAATATGTCTGATGCTAGCAGCACCAAACAAAGGCTTCATCTCATTCAATTTTTAGTATTCCCCTAGAGGCTTATCCAAGTTAAGAACCTAACAAAAACAAAAAGGAAAACAGCAACCTCACTCTTAAATCATCCTCTCCTCAAAAAAAAAAAAAATGTTATTGTTTCCCCACTTGGAGAAATATAATTGTCCAAGGCTCAGAAACTCAGAAGAATCCCAGCTCCCTCTTGGATCCTTAAAAACATTCTCTTAGTGGGGGACCTGGCAGCCACAGAAGGTGGTGGGGATGGACAGGGGAAAATGCCCTGGACCAAGAATCAGGAGACCTAAGATGAGATCTGGACAACCCATTAACCCTTCTGGGCCTGTCTCCTCATTATAAATTATAGATAATGATACCCACATTATTATTGACATCGAATGAGATAATAGACTTGAAAATGCTTTGTGAAAGTATCAAGTTTTCACAATACAATGCTCTGCTGATTTGAGTGCATCTCAACTCCTATGACCTTGTAGAAAATTAAAGTTGAAATTCACAAAAAAGAGAGAAAAGAGTAAGACTGGCTTAAACAAAGTTTCCTTCTGTTTCTCTCTGTCTCTCTGTCTCTCCCTCTACCTCTTTATCTCTCTTTTACTCTACCTTCTGGAAAAAAGCAAAAGTAGCAATTGATCTTAACTCTGCCTTCTAATAATCATGACTTTTTCACAGTTTGCAACCACAGTCAAGGGCTAAATTAGATATTCTCATTGATTACCTACTACTAAGTGTTAAATTATTATCAAAATTATGTCATGAAGAAATTTTCTGCTTCTAGAGAAGCTTGATGTTGGAATCTGCATCTATTCATTTATTCGTTCATTCAACGAAAAACGTGTTCAGTGCAAACTTGTGCCAGGCACTAGGGATGCAGGAATGAATAAGGAAAACAGTCCTTTTCCCCATGAAGTTCACAATCCAGTGAGGTAGACAGGTTCATAATCTCTTATTTTATACCTTCAGACTAGAGACACAACAATTGAAAAAATTGGACTCTACCTGCAGCTCCCCTTCCATTATACTCAATAGCTGGATGAGGTCTTCTTTGGATAACTCCAAGGATTTCTTATTCTTTCGTTCACTTTCTCCAGATGGTTTTAGGTGTCGTTTGACAGTTCCTGAGGCCATGACATCTTCCTCCTTTCTATTTGATTTGTTCTTCTTTTTTGAATCTTCCGAGAGACTTTTATCATCAGCATTGCTGATGATGGAGGACTTGGGGCAGGAGACATGCCCGTTGGATGAACTTTCACCACCCTGGTTTCGGGATCTCATTCCCACCTACAACACATGAAAAAAGACAAGATGTTTTTACCACCACTGAAATTATTTTTGTCTAACTACTTAGAAACTAATAGCAGCTTTACAACATCACCAAGAAAGAAAAACCAAAGGATCAGTCCCAAGTTAGCTTCCTTATAGCTTTAATGAACGTGCCGTTAAAAACTACAGGAAAATACTTTGAACACCTTCAGGAAAAAATGGAAATGTGATTCTAACCTCACAAACATCTCAAGCCAAGTAATCAAGGTCAACATCAGTAAGGCCAAGCCACGTTGATAGCACTGCTGATTCTATCAAGTATCTTTGATAGAATGTGATAAGAATGATCTTCCTTCTCCAAAACATGACCCAAGTCTAACAATGAGAAAAACATCAAGCTGATCCCAACTGCGAGACACTCTACAGAATGCCTGACCAGTAATTTTTAAAACTATCAAGGTCATCAGAAACAAGGAAAATTTGAATAACTGTCACAGCCAAGAGAAGGCTAAGAACACATGAGAACTAAACATAATGTGGCATCCTGGATGGGATCCTGAAACAGAAAAAAGACATTAGGGAAAAATTGAGGAACTATGAATAAAACATGGACTTTAGTCAATAATAATGTGGCAGTATTGGTTTATTAATTATAACAAATGTACCACACTAACGTAAGGTGTTAATTACAGAGGAAACTGGCGGTGGGGTGTATGGGAACCCCCAGTATTATCTTGGCAATAATTCTGTGAATCTAAAGCTTTTGTAAAATAAAAAGGTTATTTTTTTTAAATGATTCTAAATTGTCTATCAGAAAATGCAAACCTCAAACCCTGCCAGGAACAAGTTGGAAGTCACAATGTGCAGAAAAATCCACATAGAGTGAGGGCTGGCGGGGCTTGAAGTAGAGAGAGAAAAAGGGAAAAGCCAAGGGAAGGGGGGGTAGTTTTTAGTGATATGGAATTCTATTTTTCCATAGCCTCTTTTTCAAAAGCAGGTGTTTTTTGGTTTTAATGTCAGTCATTTACAGTAATAAGAACAAGAGTACAAAGAATTGGGAGAAAACAGATCAATTTCAAAATCAAAATTTTAAAAAATATTTTGAGGTAAAATAAAGAAAAAAAGACAAAACAGCAGTTAATCTGTCCCATGGGGAGCACGTTTGAGTCATTCCATTTTGAACGCTTTGCAGAGTCTGGGTCAATCTCTGAGCAAAAGAACTTGACTAACAGGAATGATACAAACAAACACACTGAGCTCAAAGGCTAAGCCTCCAAGTTCAGGGAAGATAGCTCTAATATCCTGGGGGTGGTACCACAAAACTCGCCTAAACCCTTAAATAGAGTAGCTTGGTGCATGGGCTTATTTAAAACTCACAGTATAAATAGTCTTTCCCTTGAACAGCTAAGCAGCAAGATTTTCATTACTCATTCCAGAGAAAATACAGAGACTTGTTTTCTGAAAGTAAATTTCCTTTATGAACCCAACCATAGTTAAGAAACCAAGGAAAGCTTTTCAAAACACTAGGTTTATAATAGAAAAATAAATACAGTGTGATGTTTCCTTTTAGATAGTGAACATTCAATTCTTCTAACAAATCTTGAAATCTACATTCATGCTCCTTTTTTGAACTGAACCCTTACAACCAGATGGACCCTTTTGTGTGTGTGTGAACTTCCTATAGCACCCTAATTTTGAATACTATAAACTGAAAATGTGGTCCTTAATACTAGCGCCGTGTTTTCTGGTTTACTCAGTGATTAGTTCCTGAAATTTTAGAGCATTTTTGTGCTTTGCTGGTGAACAAAGAATAAATGTTTCTTTGTAATGGAAACCAGAGCACTTTAGAGCAGACCTACTGTATTTTCTCACAGCTTGTTTGTGGCAGAGTGGGCTGACTGAAACCCCAAGCCAAAAAAAAAAAGGACGAGACGAATAGAAGGTTTTGAATGTCAGCACAATACACCACCCTGAATATGCCTCTTTGGCATATTGATTACTTTAAGCTCATTATTTTTAAGAAACAGCAGATACATGAGAAGCTCTGAAACCTGGGTAGAAATTACCCTTTTTTTAAGACATATTTACGTTTATAAGGGAAATCTCTGTAAGGGTGTCTCCCTCGCTGGACCAGGAAGAGAAGGATGACTCTAAAATCTCTAGAAACTCTTATCAATGCAGAAGGCAATGACTTAAATCTGCATTTACGATGCTTTCCTTGTTTACTGTGGTTTCCTCATAACCTCTCAAAAGTGGTTCCCCAACTCCCGACATCTTTCTTTTGTCTTTAGCTGAAGCTGGTATTTAAGGTGATGGCTTGGGCCATTTCAGAGAGTTACGTGGTTTTCCTGGGTCTCTCCCATGTATACCGGAGGTATACGTGTTATTAAACTTCTGTTTGTTTTCTCCTACTAATCTGTATTTTTATTACAGGGTTATATCAGCCAAGAATCTTAGAAGGGTAAAGGGAAAATTATTTTTCCTCCCCCCACAGTCTCAAATTTAACTCTTGACCTGTTACACATCATAGCTAAGACACATGGGCTTCCCAAATTGAATTGTGACTCCCTATGGCTCCATGCCACATGTGAATTTCTTTGATCTGAAATAATTTTCTCTTTTAGATCTTAAGGCTCTTTGGGATGGTACATCAAATATTGATTTAACAACTTCAATTTAGATCATGCATTAATGGAAGTTCCAGGAAATATTTCCCAAGGCACGGGAAGTAAGATGGTAATGTCTGAAAGTTAATCATACGTAACATTTGTGTTTGACTCTAGCAATGTGCTTGTGTCTTTTTTCCCTGGATTTCCTGTATCTTTGATAGGATCTATAGCATTAGGATATTTGTAAAATAGGACAAATGCATATCTATCTATATATTACATGCACTTAATTATATTTGCAAACACACAGAAAGTGGCATTTACCTATCTTTACCTCCACAACAAAGTCAGCCGTCAGCACCTGTTCTATCTCAGGATTGCAAAAGTACTCAGAGGTAGCAAACTAGTCAAGAAATGTTTTAGAAAGGAATTGGACAACATGTAATAAGGAGGAAAACATAATTTCTCAATAGTGTAACCAAGCCTGCCCTCAATAATATCCACTTTAAACCACTTTATTCTACTTAGTAGGAGATAGAGTCCAGACAGGAACAGACTTTCATGTAACACATTTAGTGACATTCATACTCTTCTGTATTCTAATAGCTCTCACTGTTTTACATACAACATCTGAATTAAATTAATATTCACATCAACCCTAGTGGGTGCTATTATTCTCAGTTTTACACGTGAGGCCACTGAGGTTTAAAGAGATTAAATATCTTTTTCTGGATCACACAGCTACTCCTAGGGAATAGAAGAGCTAGGATTTGAACCCAGGTGTGACCCTAAATACTTACTCTCTATATGGCTTTTTTCTAAGTTCTTAAACACATGTAAATTGGAAGTGAAGGGGCCACCCTGGAAAGCAGGTGACCCAGACAGTTTTAGAAATGTTTTCTAAATTCATGTTTTTTCACTTCATACTACAGAGTTGGAGCAATTCATTCATCTGTCTTCTTCCATAGGCACTCTTGCAAAACTCACACAGCAACTGAAATTAGGTTGCTAAGCAAAAATACTCTTCCCAAAATAATTAACCTGCTGCAGACCTTGTAAAATGATGACTCATTTAAAAACCTTTCTGAGAAGCAACAGGGCTAATTATTAAGGATACAGGTTACGAAAACAGGATGTAGTCTGAACAGGGACCATTACAGACTTAATGTGTTAAAAGTCCCGGAGTTGAACAATAGTAAATAAACATTTAGTCAGAGTTGGCCAAATTCTGTCCATTGTGCTCACAGGAGTAGCAGGCAGATAACAGAAAGGCATCTGGCACTCTGTAGGCTTCCTTTTTTTTTTTTTTTTTTTTTTTGCTCACGGGCCCAGCCGCTCCGCGGCATGTGGGATCTTCCCAGACCGGGGCACAAACCCGTGTCCCCTGCATCGGCAGGTGGACTCCCAACCACTGCGCCACCAGGGAAGCCCCTGCAGGCTTCTTAATAGTTAGTTAGGGGTGGGGGCAGAATACATGACCCCAAATATGCCACTTTGGCATGTGGATTGTTTTGAGCTAAAGGCAATCAAAACCCAGCAGACTCAGGTAAAGCTCATTTCCTCCCCATCAACTGCCTAAATTTACATTGGAAAGAGGGTCTATACCAGGAAGAGAGATACGTTTTACCTAAGAAACGTAATCTGTAATAGGGCAACATTTGTTTTTCAAACATTTCCCCTGCCTTCCTGTGAACGGCCTTCCTCCCCTTTGTATCCCCAGACCCATACCCCTTTCCTTAGCTCAAGGTTTTATTTAAGCTTCAATTACCTGGCTGCCATTCAGGTCTCAGATTTTCATGGGACTCCTGTATGTATAAAATTAAATTTGTTTTTCTCCTATTAATCTCTTATATCAATTTCATTATTAAACCAGCCAAAGAAGGTTGCGACATGTAAATAACAAACTTTCTGAATGAAGCCAAGAATGCTTTTGCTTCGCCCCAATGCATATCCTTTGAAGAAAGTGCTCCTCAAGAAAATGGTGTAAAGAAATTGAAGATTCACATCAGATTTATAACTGCTTTGTTGTTTTTTTCTTTTTGAATCAATGTTATTTGGGGCACAGATTCTTCTATTTAATAAGTAAATCATCCTAACAGAGTTCATGAAATACATTTACTTTTCCTTGCATAGTAATTAGTCAGCAACACTTTGCATGGAATTTTCTGACTACGGTGTGAAGAAAAGAAAGACCAAATTTTATTCCAAACCTCCCTCTTTTAGGTCTATGGTCATCTCTCTTCTTCCTTTTCCTCCCCATATGTTGGGCAATAAACAGTGTACTGTCCGATGAACAATATCCTAGGAATCAGAAAATATTTGTAGCAATTTTGAGTAATTTATACTGAACTAACAAGTATTTCTAGAGCCTTTGAACAAGTAAAAAGGACAAAGAAAAAAGTCCTCAGCAATTAAACACCCATTCCAGCTGCCATCTTCCTTAGCTCCTGCAAATCTTGACCTTGAATTTTCCGTAGCCGTCTCACCCTTGCTCTTGCCTCCTTTCAGATTTTTCTTTCTATGTTATGATTCAATGTTGGTCACAATACTCTCCATCCCTACCACCAACAAAAACTTCTTTTCCGCATAAATTAGGTTTTGGCATCTTTCCTATGCTTCTCAAGTATCCGTCCACCTCCTGTTTGTTCTTGGTTTTATTTTATTTATATTCTTTTTCAAGAACCTACCCAATGCACAGGTTGAGATACCACAATAATTTTATTTATATAATTTCCATTTTTAAATTACTTTATAGAATTATAACTATATTGCATAGCAAAAAGGAAAGCACAAAATTACAGAAAGCCTACTTTTTCCAGTGTGGCCTGGCAAAAAGCCTGCTGCAAGTGGGGCTTCCAGAACATGAGCATTGAACTGTCCTGATTCTTTCTTTCATACATAAATGACAATACCCACAGCACCCAAAACCAGAGGCAAAAGAAAACATCTGTTATGTGAATTTTAAGATGCAAAAGACCCATCAAATCAACTAGTATATTCCCTATCAGTGCCAGATTATTCCCTCTGCTTATCTTATTTACTTGGTTAAGTCTAGTTATAAATATCCCAACTCATGAAATGTTCAAACATTTCTCAGGAGATTATCGTTCATTCTAACAGCACATACTGTTAATAAATGTTCCTAGGTTTGCCCTTAAATTTTTTTTACAATTTTCTTTCATTTTCATAATCCTATTTATGCAGCAAGCCATGTTAAATGATTTTTCACTTCTCATTATCTACACTAATAGAATCCTCAAAATAACTAAGGATTTTGTTTATGTGAAACCTTTTCATTCTACTAGGACAAATCTACCCAGACCAACTGAAAATTCTTCTAAATGATTTCACAAAATGTTAGAATTCAAGAAAGGGGACTCTGTTGGAGTCACTGCAGTGATGTTGTAACCAAAAGTTTAAGGAAAATATTACAACTGTGGCAAAATAGAGAAATATTATTCTACTCTAGCCTAAAACCATGGTGAAATATTTTATGGAGTTCTGCTTAATATTTTTCAAGGAAGATAACAGCAGACCTGGAAAAGGTTTCCAGAAAAAAAACAAACAAACAAAAAAAAAACAAGACAATAGATCAGGGAACTGCCATGAAATAAGAAAAAAAAATTTTAATTGTATATTGAGTCTGAATGAATGTACAATTGGAGGGTTTTAAAACTTTGAATATAAAATAGGGTGGCCTCTCTTTTTGTTTTATCTGACAAAGAAAACATCTCTGGAAAATTACCAGACTCCTGGTTAGCCAGAACTAGAATTCCTTCCTGTATTTCATCACTTCTGAAAAGGCCCAGCCCCACAATTGACAAGAATCAGTCATTTCCTTTCGCTCACAAAAGAGCTTTATCTATAGCTACAGAGAAAAGTATCTTAGGCTTTCTCTCAGCAGTCTATATGTGATGAATTATTCTTAAATATTATTATACTTCTATTCACAATAATAGTAGCTGACCTTTACTGAGGAGCTTATGCTCTGAGCATTGGGTTAAGTATCTGACATAGATAGTGTCGTCTCATGAAATCCTAATAGCAATGCATAAAGCAGGTGCTATAATTACTTGTTTTAAAAAGATAAGGAAAGTGAGGCTTAGAGAGATTTAGACATTTGCCCAAGATAGCACGGCCAGTACCTGCGAAAGGCTGAACCAGAACACAGCCTTGTTTGGATTCTCCAGGTGCAAGGAGGAAGCTGAATGGCAGTTTTTACCTCTATATCAAGACCACAGCAACACAAATGAACTCGCAGCCATCATTTCCTGGGGCTGAAATAAGTTTACTCACAGGGTATAGCATTCAGTAAATAGTCTCAAGCAACAAGAGTTAACATAGAATCCCACTATTGCAGCAGATTTTTTCCCCTCTAATTTCTACTTGTGTAACACCTTGTTCTTCTAAGACCACCTTCTCTTCCCCCGACAGTGTCCCCCGACACTGTCCTTTTACTTCTCAGTGCTTGAGGTTCTAAAGGAGCTGAAGAGTAACTTTGCCCTTTGCAGTGTTTTGACTTCTGAGTCTTTGAATTAAAAAAGTCACTAAGACTCAAGAAATACAATAATTGCTCTTTTAATTAGGCAAATTAAGAAAAATTCTAGTTTGCACAGTAGCTGATTATTCTAGTAAGCCAACTGTGCAAAACTTCCTGTTAGAAAAAAATGTTTGTCTTTCTGCAGAAAAGATTCTCAAATAATTGAATTGCAGTTTTCAAGAAATGCGAGGCAAATCACAATGGCTGGATGTTAATAAGATGGGTTAGCCTCCCTGCGGAGAAAGGCATGCAGTGGCTTGGGTGATATCACAGCTTCATGCTGACAAGGGAGAAGATGGAATACTGCACAGATCACCCCATCCGTGTGCTGACGATGACTTCATGAGTTCTAATTGCCTACACTTATGTCAACTGTATGCAGGTGTCCTTTAAATGCCTTTTATTTTAAATTTCTCAACCACTTCTTTTTTTTTAACATCTTTATTGGCGTATAATTACTTTACAATGGTGTGTTAGTTTCTGCTGTATAACAAAATGAATCAGCTATACGTATACATACATCCCCATATCCCCTCCCTATTGCATCTCCCTCCCACCCTCGCTATCCCACCCCTCTAGGTGGTCACAAAGCACTGAGCTGATCTCCCTGTACTATGCAGCTGCTTCCCACTAGCTAGCTATTTTACATTTGGTAGTGTATATATGTCCATGCTACTCTCACACTTCGTCCCAGCTTACCCTTCCCCCTCCCTGCATCCTCAAGTCCATTCTCTATGTCTGCATCTTTATTCCTGTCCTGCCCCTAGGTTCGTCAGAACCTTTTTTTTTTTTAGATTCCATATATATGTGTTAGCATACGGTATTTATTTTTCTCTTTCTGACTTACTTCAACCTGTATGACAGACTCTAGGTCCATCCACCTCACTACAAATAGTTCAATTTTGTTTCTTTTTATGGCTGAGTAATATTCCATTGTATATATGTGCCACATCTTCTTTATCCATTCATCTGTTGATGGACACTTAGGTTGCTTCCATGGTCTGGCTACTGTAAATAGTGCTGCAACGAACAGCAACCTAAAATCAGCTGTAATGTAGGAAGTCATGGGTTGTGTCTGTTTTGAACTCCTCCTGACTTTGGTCTTTTCTGAGCATCCCTTGTCTTGGGATAGATCAGAGTATAGGGAGCCTAAACTGAAAACAAACACAGCTACTTTATAAACCAAGCCAGGAGAAAAGTAAAAATTATCCCTATTGGAACACATTCTATGAATGCTACTGAAGCCATATGATTGTCAAAGGTGTTTGATGTTTAAAGACTCTCTTCACTTCGATGCTGTGTGAAGAGGCTGTGAATTCTATGGCCATTAACCAAACTTCATAAACCTAGTTGCTATTTGAGTGTGAAGGCTGGAAAGAACAGTCAAGAGGAGAATTTTGTGACTAGCTAATTAAGGTGCATTAGGAACTGACTCTATCTAAAATGCCATGCTATCCCAGTGCAGAAGTTTCAGGCTCATTTTGTGGGCAGGAAGTATGTAAGAAAATGAGTTACCACCTTTCGGAATAATTTTTTCAAACACGTAATGGCCCCTAACCCCCTCTCTTCTCCACCCTCCAGCCACCCTACCTCAGCGTACCACCCAACTCCACGGTGGACCTAAAGGTGTCCCAAGACCTCATGTATCAACAGCCTTAGCATTTGTTTTTCTAACACACTGAATCCTCCCGGAGATGTTTGCCACTAAGCCCAAGGAATCAAGAGATCCACAACCCCACCGTTAACCCCACACTTACTTATTCTGTAATTCTGGACAAGTTCCTTAAGCTCTCCGACCTGTACTTTTTTCATCTTTAAACCAAGGGTAATAATGTCTGTTCCACCCACCATGCGTATGTGAAATCATAACGCCTGTTCTACTCTCCGTATGTGTGTGAAAGTATCTACTAGCAGTGGTAAGGCAGGAAGCATTAATCTGTGGCAGATTAACCGCCAGGGTCACCAAACATCTCTCAGCACCTCCACGTAGGTACCACCAGTGACAAAGACACTTTGCTTTCAGCTGTGATCATCTAGCCCAGAGGTTAGCAAACTTCTTCTGTAAAGCGGTAAATGTTAAATATTTTGGGCTTTGCAGGCTGTGTGGTCTCTGTTCCATTTACTCAACTCTGCTATTGCAACATGAAAGCAGCCACAGACAATTCATAAATGGATGGGTGTGGCCAGGTTTGACCCCTAGCCCTTAGTTTGCCAGCCCTGAATTAGTCTGCGTGACAAATATGATTGATGGATGCATTTAAACTGGGAGAAAGGGAACTGGTTTCTGCCACTCCCCACCCCCTCCCCCAGTGTACAGTAATCAGGAAAATGCCGGAAAATAAGAGAGAAGAAAAAATTAGGGAAAAAAAGAATGCAGTAACTGTGCCATCTGCATACCCATCCTCTTCTCTTGCAGGTAAGTTGAGGAAGGACAGGTTTACCTGGCTCTTTCCTTTCCTACACAAAGTCTGAGGAATCTAAAGTGCAAGAGCTTGACAGGCTAAAATTTGAGAGTAGGATAACCCCTGGCACTAGTCATGCCCAGGGTATGCAGACAGAGAGTAGAGACTTAGCAGCATGTGTCTGTACAACGTGGGTGATGGAGACACGCCCACTAAGTGTGTGGAGGACATGGAGAAGTGGCCGCGGGCCAGCAAGGGTGGAAGGGAGCTGAGAAGGACGGTCGGCTTGCTCATGGCAATGTCACAGGGCAGAGGGCTTCACAGCAGACCACCCAAATGGGATGAGACGGAAGGCGCAGCTACTCTCAGGGAATCTGCAGCATCTGAGAGTCATGGAGAGACACTGAACAGCCCAGAAAGAGCCTCAGCCACTACTTTCACCAGGAGCCAGGCTGGGAGAATACAGGTAACCCGCTTCGTAGGAGTGTTACCTGTGCAGTTGCACCAGCCCTGCACCCAGTTTAATGTTCTGCTATTGCTGTCTCAGAATTCTTAATTTTTTTAAACTAGAGTCGCCCAAGTTCCCATTATGCACTGGGCCCCTAAATTATGTGGCCAGTCCCGACAGCCTCAAGGCACTCCCTCTGAACCAGGTGTGCATGCTAGCAGACTACACCACGCCCTCACAACACCCCAGAGGACGCACAGTGTCTGCGTGGTACCAAATACAGGGGAGGGGAGCTCAGCAGGAGGCAAAGGAAAGACCAAAATGGAATTCTGATTTGTTCTAGGATTGAGCTATGCATATTGAATTTAACCAAAAAACCCCAAAAAACAAAAAAAACAAAAACCACCAGATAAAACTGAATTTACCAGGAAATAGCCAGGTTAAGGTCTCTGCTTCAGGTGGGGATTGGAGGCACAGAGAATGGGAGAGGTAACCAAAGAGTAACGAAAGCTGAGTTCAGTCATAAAGAAAGTATTAGAATTACGTCCTTGAGTTTTATGGGGCGTCTTAAATGTGAAATATAACACTGGTTACAGCTTTGTAAACCTTAAGGTGCTACAGGACTTTCAGGCAATATAGGTAAAGGAGTCTTCCTTTAAATCACATCGCTATTGCTCTCGCCCTGGCTTTGAAAAAGAAAAGCAAGGAATGAGACTCACACACGGGCCGGAGGAAGCCAGAGCTGGGGCCCTTCCAACAGTGAAGTGACTACACGGCACCTGGGAGAGGAGGCTGATGCAGAGAGGGGGTGACATGGGGAGCTCTGCCCCGAGACCACCACTGGGTGGACTTTCTCTGCCCCCCCCCCACCTCCCTCTCTAGGCACCTCTCTTGTTTTCCCATCTGGGTTCCTCACTATGCCTCTCATTGAAATTATAAAAATGAGATCCCGGTGATCTCATTCTGCTCCACGGTGGGCCTTCCCGGCCCAGACTTGCACGAGGTGTTCCCCAAACCCGAACCTGACCCATCTACTAAACTCTAAGTCTTCTGGGTTCTCAGGATGGGGTTAAGAAATCACCTGGCTAGATTTAAATCACATCATAGCATCACCACCCTTAGTCTGTATTCCTCAGTCTTAAACCTAGATTGAAATGAAAAAGGGAAGTAGTCATTTTAAAGAGGCTGGATTGAAGGTAGGGTGAGGACAGTTTTTCTTTAAATCATACCACTGGGCGATTCTCCTATGTACAAGAAGTCATGGCGGGGGGAGGGAAAGAAGCACTCCAGGAACATATTTTTTTCTTCTCTTCTCTCTCGACACATGCAATTACCAGATCCCCTTTTCTCTACTACCATGTGCCAGCGTCCTCCTTGGTGTCACATACCTTCTTTGGAGAGCCAAGCTGGACCCAGAGTTCACACAGCACACAGGTCTTGGCTCCTAAAACCTGGTGCTGACGGTGCGGGACCAGGAAGCCCAGGGTTACAGCAATGGCCAGGGCCCCGGGAACACACTGCAGGCAGAGCAGCTCCCTCTGCAAGCCTAGGGCAGCGGATCTCACACTTCAGAGTCACCTGGAGAGTATGTTAACACGCACATTGCTGGTCCCCATGTCCACAGTTGCTAATTCTGTGGGTCTAGGATGGGGCCTGAGAGTTTGCATTTCTAACAAGTTCCCAGGTGATGCTACTGCTGTTGGTCCCAGGACCACACACGGAGAAACAACACTCTAGGGTTGAGATAGGTCCGGACAGCTGCAAAGAGGCCTCAGGATATCTACCTCTTTCAGCTAGAAACTCTCTGCTTTTCCCCTAACTAAACTAGAAATGGTTGACTTGGCTGGAGAAAATGTTAATTGTAACTATTTACCTGACTGCTTACATGCCTGATTATCATTCATCCTCCAGCAGAGGCCCTGTTTGAGTGTTTAAACTTGTAGGCTACAAAGAGGCCAAAACCTCTTTGCAGATATGGATGTGTGTGTTTAACAAGACAGTTTTTATCAGAAGACTCACAAATAATCTACATTTTCAGATCTTGTTGAAAAAAATCTGAAGGTCTGGCACTACGGGGCCCATCTTCCCACGTAGCTACGTTTAGCTGGGGTTGAGTGGTGGCTGACCCAGTTAGATGGAGAATTTGCTCACTAGTTCACACCTGTCCTTACTACTCTCCATTACCTCTTGAACACTGAGACCCAAAAGTCAGTTGCCATATATTTATCTGTACTCTGTTTTTCTTCTAGTAGAGAAAGTCTTCTCTTTACCTGAGAAAAGCAAAAGCTACATCGAGAAAGCTTCAGGTTTCAAGAAAAAAAATATCTAGTAATGAATACCCCTGTGGGTTTATATGCAAATACTCTGCCAGCTTCATCTGTCTCCAGCCACCTGTCTTCTGAATCCATTTGCGTTTGGGTCCAGTCTGGACAAGCCTGGATGGCAGGCAGAAATGCGCGGGGAAGAACTAGAGGCAAGAAGCAGACTGGTGGGCAGGGTAGTCAAAGAAACCATCTGGAAAGGAATTGTCCAAAAGGAAGAAGCTGCAGTCTGTCACAAGTTTGACCGAGTACAGCGTCACTTTGCCAAGGGAGAGAGAATGCTGTGCATGGCGGGAATACGCTCCCATGATACCTCCACAGACACACGGCCAAAGCCGAGGCTGATGGGGGCTGCAATACGGGCACACATGGAGACAGAGATGTGTACCAGGAGAGGCTCTGTGAGGAGCTGGAGCCTTGCCTGGAGAACTGGCCATGCAGAAGGCAGGGGGAGGATCTGGGGAACTTCAGCAGGGTCACTGTTGGAACCAGCAGAGGTGGTAGAGGCATCAATAGATCATCAAGCCAGCTGAGGGACAGGACAGTGGAGGGCCTGACAGACCGCCCCTGAGGACCACCTCTTAAATTAACCTGAGTGGAGAGGATGTTCTGCAATTGTTTAAGTAGAAACTAAGACAAGGAAATACCATGCTGATCTCGTACTATTAACTCCCTGGCTTTCTCAGCTTCAGAACTCTGGGTTATAGTTCATCCCACAGAGTTTTTTGTGCACCAGTATACAAAATAACAAGCACACAAGAACCATGTTGGGTGCCAGGATACACACACACACACACACACACACACAAACATATTCCTTCCCTCAAGAATGTCATAGTCCAAAACAGTGGTCTATAAGTTTTTTAACAGTTCAATCCATTATTTAAAAATGTAATCACTTATCCCAACATTTGTATATTTACCTGTAAATTATAAGTGTTATGCTAATCTCCTAATGTATTAGGCTTATTATAAATTATATCCCCAAATAGAAAAAAACTAACTAAATAATAACAAACATTATCAATAAATATAGGAAGCTCATACCCCAATGACTTCTCCTGTGATAACTGATGTACAAAACAGACATTTAAACAGATTTAAAAAATAAAAGGAAGCTTGGGAAATGCTTTAATAGCAGTCTTGGATCTGAGGATTAACTGGACCTGATCCTGAATAACTCCTGAGTTGTTCAAGAAATTGGAAACATGCAAAGACAAATGGTTGTAGATTAGGACAGAGGGAAAAGCTCTGAGGACCAACCATTTCTCAGGTTGTGGTACTTCAGCTGGGCCCAGGGAATGAGTAAACTCTTTCCAGGGAGAGGAAAGAGTATAAACAAAAGTACACAGCCGGGCTTCCCTGGTAGCGCAGTGGTTGAGAGTTCACCTGCCGATGCAGGGGACACGGGCTCGTGCCCAGGTCTGGGAAGATCCCACATGTCGTGGAGCGTCTGGGCCCGTGAGCCATGGCCGCTGAGCCTGCGCGTCCGGAGCCTGTGCTCTGCAGTGGGAGAGGCCACAGCAGTGAGAGGCCCGCGTACCAACAAAAAAACAAAAAAACAAACAAAAAAAAATTACATAGCTGTTCAGTGGCCTGATGTGGACTTAGGAGAACTTCAAAATGGAGAACAAATACAGCAAAATACTAATTATGTGTGTAACAAAACGTAATGGATAAACTCAGGCAAGTTGCATCTGATAATGAGACTACAGTCTGTGTTGGCATGTTCAGCCTTCAGTTTGTCCCTCATATGGCACTGTTATTTTTTCCCATCAGAAAAAAAAAGTGAACCTTGGTGGTCACCATGGTAACTAAATAGTGGGAGCGAGGGCAGAGGAAGGTCAAGGAATGTTCTATCAAGAAAGTACAAAACACAGGTTATTTTTAATTTTGGCTCTGTTCCTATAATTTTAATGTCTGAAAATTAAGATGTACATAAAATGTACATGTCTGTTTCTCAAGCAGCCATGAGAAAAAATACTTTCCCAGTAATTCAATACAACCTTCTTATTTTGTTGACGTTTCATTTTCATCAGCTGCCATTCAAGCCAACAAAAATGCCCAAAGTGAGTATTTTCCAAATTTGTAACCAGGGAGGGTGGAGGGTGTCCCGTACCCTCCTTCCCCTCGTTTTCTGTTCTCCTCTGTTCTTTGTACACTTGCATGACTCACCGTCCACAGAACACAGATTGATAATTGCTTGTCTAGGAGTGGTGATGTGTTTACTTGCAGTCACCCATATTCTCTCATCTAATGACACTTGTGGCCAAGGACAAAGATTTGCCAGGCAGCTGACAAACCAGAGTGGGGAGGTGACGTAGCTTGTGAACCAAGGGCTTTCCCCCCCGCACAGGCCCAGCCAGCTGTCCCCGGGAGAGAAAAGCCTACATGACTGCACTCCAGGGCCAACTGAGTGGGTCTAAATGTTACTCTGTCCTCCCCACACCTCTGCTCGAAGGAAATGTGCCCAAGAACTAATAGCAGGAGCAGCAGAAGAAATAGAAAACAGAAAAAAGTCAAAACCTCCGAACATAAGAAAAATGCCTTTCAAAACACTCTCACAATACTTCATGCAAAAGATAGTGACATAGGTGAATTGTGTGAAAATAGTTTCCTAAGGATTACAAATAGCTGGATTTTGCTTAAACCAGAGTCCTCACCAAGAACACAGACTTAGAGGTTTTCTATTTCTCTGTAGATTTCATTTAGATTATAAACCAATCATAACCTATATTGGGCAGGCCATTTAGATTTTACCAAAACAGTCCCACTGTTTACATGAACTAGTTTTGTCACTTGTGTACTTATAAATATGCCACACCCTACATATGAATGCATCACTAAAAAGGAAATTTTAGAATTAACCTTTCTTTGTCACTTTAAAATGTATCACTCAAAACTAAATTTAAAGATAGAATTCATGTTACTGTCATCAGTGAAATTATTTTCAGGATCCACTTTCTTATTTTCATTCAATACATACTCATAACGTGACTTCATGGTGTCAGTCCTAGGTAAAGAAAAGAACTATAGGGGGTCTGTGTCATCATGGACCTCACAGTCTAGTAAAGTTGTTCCAGTTGACTAGGTAAGTCACAGAGACAGCTGGAGAAACTAGGAAGACCTTTTGCCTATGCTAGTTATTGGCTGAATCAGTCATTTCCAGGTCAGTTTTTAAAAATTTATTATGATAAGAATGAGTCAATATTTCTATCTCAAAGCCAATTCCACAAAAATGTTCTTGAGCACCTTCCCTATGCAAGGCATACTGGTTTCATCCACAATGGCTCAAAGAGAGGGATCTTTAATGTGATCTTTTAAAAAATGAAAACGGTACTTTGTATTCTGGCAGCTGATTATTTTCAAAGAACAAAATTATATCATAGGCGCACTGGCAATTCAGAGGCCCCAGCAACTTTCTTTGTTCACTTTTTCTTCAGAGGAGAGTATTGATTTATTGGAGATTTCTTTGCTTTTTTCATCTTGGAATATGAATGAGTGGATAGGTGATTGTTAGGGGCTTAACCAATAGTTAAAGCATGTCTCACTGAATTCAGATCCCACCTTTCTGAGCCGCTGCCATTTCACAAACTGAGAACTTAAAATCAGGTCCCGCGGAATACAGTAACCTGGAGGTAAAACTACGGCCTCTCAAACGCTGCTCCCACGCATGACTGGGGACATCCAGACTCTCCTCAAAGACCCTCACTCAGCTATTTCTAGAAGTCCCCAAGCGGAGGGGGTAAGGAACCAAGCTCGTCAGCGCTGTCCTGACAGCTACCAGGAGACCTTCTGACACTTCCTTCTCGCTTGCTCTTGCTGCCAGTGGCCTCTGCTGTCATCACTGAAGCTGCTGTGCAGTTATCAAGGGCAACAAAGAAGCGATTGCAGGAAGAGCG
>NW_006784227.1:524634-534437 GCF_000442215.2 Lipotes vexillifer
GTGCTCAGATAGCAACCAAACTTCACACACACTGAAGGCATTGGTGGGGCCAGAATCCCTGATGGTCTTGAAGTCCTTACGGTCACTGAAGCCCCCAGATTCACAGAAGTCACTGCACAAAAGGCCTCCAACTGTAACTGTGGATGCACCAAAGTTGGGAGCAAGGGTAGCTCCTGAGGGGACAGGAGACCTAGTGAGACAAACCTGGTTGGAAGCGGGAACAAGGGATTATAGGTTATCTTAAAGCAGCATTTGCTTAGAAAGCACACTTTTGTGGCTTATGATATCGATACTTATTTGGTGGCGCTTTAAAGGGCTGCTCATGGAGATTACGGGTCAGATAAAGCCCTGTCCCCAAAATATCTTTTGATGATGGCACAGGTGGAGAAATCATCTCTTCCTTACTCTTTTTGAATTGCCATCTTGTGTCCACAGTATGTCGGAGGTTTGGTGAAGCTGTACTGGACACTGGCAGAAATCCTTCAGGTATAGATAGGTTAAGGACAGAGGGCAGTGATGTGCTGGTAAGCCAGCTCTTTAGAGAAAGAAAAAAAAAATCCTTGATTAGTAGATAGCATTTGCAGATTTCTATGGTGTAAATTCCTCCATCGTGGCCAAGTTCATGATGATCACCAACATGGTGTCACTGAACACAGCCAGTGCCACTTGTCTCCAGCACAGGACTGAGGAAGGGCCAAGTGACAGCCACAGCCTCACTCTCTGGCTCTTGCTTTCCCATGAAGACAGAATCAGATTGGAGAAATTTCCCTGCATTCCTAAGCAAGATATTACAAAGGCAGAAGTAAGAAGTGAGTAAGAAGACAGCCGGTTATCAGACAAACCTAGCATCACTTGCTACTGCCTTCATTGGACCCTCTGTCTGCCTGACAAAGATAAACACATTCTGACAAGCCAAGCCTCAGTCCAAGGACAGCAGGGTTGCAAAGCAGACCGAGAAGCAGGTAGAAGGAGGGAAAAATCAGACAAAGAATTTGTCTTCTTAAAGTATGTGACAATAAGCCAGGGAGAAAATTTGTGAGTTTGTATGGACAAACTTAAAACAAATGGCCTTTGTAAAGAAAACAGGCTGGGTTTTGAACAGAAGTCAATGTTTTGTTCTTGTTTTCTTTTATTGGGAATACAGCTTAGTTCATAAGGGTACTGGCTTTCCCATCTTCCTCACACTCCTCATTTCAGCAATCCTCTTGGCCAGAGATGCCTCATGGGAGAGCTTGGGTCTGTAATGTTCCGGTAACAGTTCCTGATGTGTTGACACAGTGAGGGATCTCTACGGAGATACTCACCATGAGGTAACACTGCCTCAAGCACAGTCCAAAAGATGATGTCAAAGATATGTACAAACAAACAGTGACCTCGAAGGCTTCTACTGCATGTGGTGGGTTGAGCAGAGCAGTGCTCATTGGTCATGAGCTTCATGATTTGCTGAGAATATATTTGAGCCGGGGAAGAGCTGTGGTCAAGAACCAAGAATTAGTCATCAGCAATGTTGGTTAAGAGGTTAACTGGACATTCCAAAGAAAGCAACTGCTCACAGGATATTTCAGAGAAATTCACTGCTTGCTTTGTGCCTCAGTTTTTCCATCTAAGGCAGGAGATCACAAACTGTTCTCCTTTTCATAGGGGTAAGCTATGAGGTTTCATGAATTAATTTACTGAAAGGATAGATTTTAGAAATGAGGCCCTATGTATGATGGCTGTCTTAGCCAAGTTGCATTGTAACAATTCCTGCATTACCTCTATTACATTCTATGACTGTGGCACAGTGACAGTCCAAAGACAACCAGTTTTACTGTCATGAACTCAAGAATATGCTTCTTCCAGCTGTGCTAAGTTGTATGCCTGCCAGCAGATCATTTTGGGTTGAAAATCTTAATCAAAGAGGGCTACTGCTTCATCGTAGGTTATCTGTAGATAGTAAAGCTACAAAAGATATAGTCTTAGGACTTTTAGTCATTCACTGAGCTATGGGATAAACCCAACGTCTGGACTTCACACTTTGGAGCAACACTATTCACAGCACATGATGAATATATTCAGCCCAAGGACTTTGCTTTTCTCTTCTTCCTCTCCTTTATTCCACAGGGCTTTGATTAGAAAGCTTTCGATAAATTTAACCCAAGTAAGCAATAAAAACAAAAACAGAAATAAATAAAAATAGAAACAAACATTATACTTATTTTTGTCTGTATATTACATCTTTGGTGTACTTAACCTTTTCTTATGATCCCATAAGACCATAACCTGCTTGAGGGCAAAAGCTATCTAATTCGCTTACGAAACCCCTGAAGCAATTAGCACGGGGCTTACACAGAATTTATGAGGAATACATCTTTATGTAATTGAATTAAGCTAAGTGGGGGGAAAGGCAGGGTATGAGAAAGTGCAATGGACACCAGCATATTCTACTTGATCTCCTGGAAAAGGTGGCCCCATTCTGGCTGAAATAAATTGAAGGAAGCAAAAAATGTAGACTGATCTCTCAAAAAGTCCTCAGAAATCATACAGACCCTCTAGAATGATGCTTCTACTCATGGGCTCTTCATTCAGAAGGTGAAGCAAGTTGCAGGATTTCCCAAATATTACAGAGTAAACAGGAAAGCCAAAAAGCGACTGAAAGGTTCAGAAACTAGATGAATTCTGAATGACTCCCCAATAGGAAAGCTCTGCCGGAGATGAGGGTTACAAACAGGCTGCTGATCAACTTGATAGGCTAATATTACATTCTCTCCAAATACCCTCTAATGAAATTCTCCAGATCTCTGAATTCTCACCCTCAGAATGTTAACCCAGAGGTCCTATATCACAGCAATTCCCCAGCTTGTTGAGAGAAGGACAATTAAAAGCTCTTGAGAAAAGTTTAAAGGAAGAGTAAGCTAATATAGTCATGACCAGAGTGTGCAAACCTGTTGTTCTCTGTCTCTTAAAATACAGAACAATAGCTGCATGTGCAAACATAGTAGAACTCCTTAAAGTATGCAGGAGGGCAGACATAGGGACAATGAAAAGTAAGCTATTCTTAACACTGTAGAACAAATGGGATACACTCACCCCTTGGGATTAATCAAGCATCTCAGATTTGAAAAAGATTTAGATAAATAAATGATCAGTGGAAAATAGGATGCTAAAAAGAAGTTAGGAAATATTTATGCACCGCACTAGCCTTTGAGTATAATGTCCTAGAGAGCAACTGCCATGCTCTTCCTGAAAGGTCATTGGGGACCTGCCATGGTTTGAATGTTTGTGTTCCCCCCAAACTCATGTTGAAATCTTAATGCTAATGTGACAGTGTTAGAAGGTGGGGTCTTTGGGAGGTGCATAGGTCATGAAGATGGAGCCCTCCTGAATGGGATAAGTGCTCTTACAAGAGACCCCACAGAGCCCCTTGGCCTCTCCCACCATGGAGAGAAGTCAGCAGGGAGAAGTCAGCCGTCTGCAACCTGGAAGAGGGCCCTCACCATAAAACGACCCTGCTGTCACCCGGTCTCCCAGCCTCCAGAACTGTGAGAAATAAATTCCTGTTGTTTGTAAGCCACCCAGACTGTGTTATACTAAGACAGGGCCCCTGTGCAAAATAAAGCTCTGGGTTAGAGGGGCCACATATCTGAACTAGTGCACAGTTAAGTCTCTCTTAACGCTGAAATACAAACTAGGCCATTGCTAAGTAATTCTCAATTAAAGAGGGAAGATGTGGGCTTCCCTGGTGGTGCAGTGGTTGAGAGTCCGCCTGCCAATGCAGGGGACACGGGTTCGTGCCCCCGGTGCGGGAAGATCCCAAATGCCGCGGAGCAACTAAGCCCGTGAGCCATGGCCGCTGAGCCTGCGCGTCTGGAGCCTGTGCTCCGCAACGGGAAGAGGCCACAACAGTGAGAGGCCCGCGTACCGCAAAAAGAGGGAAGATGTGTCATCAAACCCTCCCTTTTGTATACACCAGTCAACAAATATTTCTTGAAAACCTACTGAATGCAGGGTGCTATGGATATCCCCCCTTACCTGAGTCAGTTAAAAAAGACATGAATTTGCATGACCATATGTTATTGCTGTGATGGCTTACTTTTCCTGTCAAAGGTAAAACATATATATAACAATTGCATCGAGTAAATGATATAAATAAGATAGGGAAATAATTTCTAGGTTTTTTTTTAAACAGAATTTATTTTGAAAATATACTCTGGGCTCTTTTGGCAACTTTTGTGTAAATCTAAAGTTATTTCAAAATAAAAGTTAAAAAAAAACCATTGCAGACAAATGTGAAAATAAGATATGAGCTGAACTAAAATGCTTAATTCCAAGTCAGTAAAATCCTAAGAATCTGGAAATTCAGGATTCCATCTGCCTTCCCCAACCTTCAGGGCAAGTCAGCCTGTTTACTGCCAGGCCCCTGATAGTGCAGGAAGTAAAGGGGAAGTTGCAGAGGAAGAGAGGTCTCACTGTGGTTGAGCTTATTGGAGATATGTAACATGCGTACTATTAAGAGCCACGCAGTCAGCAACAGCGAAATGCTGAGACCCGTCTACAAAGTATAAGGGCAGGCAGGATTGGCTTCCTGCAATGAAGAATCTCAGGTCTCCATGAGGCCAGGTGGTTGAGGGCCCACTGAGAACCCCTCCAACCCCACCAGTTTGTCACTCTTGACTCCCCTGACTTCTTTTAAGAAATGGGTGTGATATGGGTCAGAATGGCCATCATTAAAAAGTCTACAAATAGGGGTTTCCCTGGTGGTGCAGTGGTTGAGAGTCCGCCTGCCGATGCAAGGGACACGGGCTCGTGCCCCGGTCCGGGAAGATCCCACGTGCCGCGGAGCGGCCGGGCCCGTGAGCCATGGCCGCTGAGCCTGTGCGTCCGGAGCCTGTGCTCCGCAACGGGAGAGGCCACAACAGTGAGAGGCCCGCGTACCGCAAGAAAATTTTTTTTTAAAAGTCTGCAAATAAATGCTGGAGGGGTGTGGAGAAAAGGGAACCCTCCTACACTGTTGGTGGGAATGTGAATTGGTGCAGCCACTATGGAGAACAGTATGGAGGTTCCTTAAAAATACTAAAACTAGAACTACCATACAACCCAGCAATCCCACTCCTGGGCATATATCCAGACAAACCTATAATTCAAAAAGATACATGCACTCCTATGTTCACAGCTGCACTGTTCACAATATTCACAAGATATGGAAACAACCTAAATGTCCGTCGACAGATGAATGGATAAAGAAGATGTGGTACATATATACATTGGAATACTACTCAGCCATAAAAAAAAGAATGAAATAATGTCATTTACAGCAACATGGATGGATCTAGAGATTATCATACTAAGTGAAGTAAGTCAGAAAGAGAAAGACAAATAACATATGATATCACTTATATGTGGAATCTAAAACATGACACAAATGAACCTATCTATTAAATAGAAACAGGATTACAGACATAGAGAACAGACTGGTAGTTGCCAAGGAGGTGGGGGGAAGGATTGGAGTGGGAGGCTGGGGTTAGCAGATGTAAATTTTTATATTTAGAATGGATAAACAACAAGGTCCTACTGTACAGAACAGAGAACTATATTCAATATTCCATAATAAACCATAATAGAAAATAGTATTAAAAAATGTATATATATGTATAACTGAATCACTTTGCTGTATAGCAGAAATTAACACAACTTTGTAAATCAACTATACTTCAATTAAAAAAAAGAAATGGATGTGATAGAAGAGTGAAAGCTCCTCCCTTCTCCAGCTTCATTTCTCTTATATTCTTTCCCCAAACCCTCATCCATATACGTCCATATCTGCACACATGCAGGATCTTTAGCTGGTGCTATCAGTGCAGTAGTCCCTCCTGGATTCCTTGATAACCCAGCTGATGAATGGAGGAACAAGGAGTTCCTGTAAGAGCCATCTTTTTACCACTAGAGAAACAAGGAAGGGAGAAAATGTTAACAGTTAAGCTATAAAACGACACTATCATTGTTGTGGTCCACAATGAAAACTCTTGGAATAAAAGTGGACAATTTCTTTATTATTTGGGAAAATGATTTCCTAACTCATTTCTCCAGTTTTCGGATTAAATGAAAATTGAAGACTATTAGAAAATTTGTAGTTAGAAGTCATTATGCTTCTGAAACATCCATTAAACAAAAATTAAAAATCAACTCATGTTTTTCTTAGAAGTCCTATTCTCCAAATTACACTGTTTAAAGCTCTTTATAAAGTCATTAAGCAAAGCAATCATCAGAAGGGAAAGCAAATATTTATAAATATTTATGTCAAAAGCATTATCATTATGTGTCAATTTTTAATAGAATATATCGAGGAAGTAAACAATTTTTAAATACCTATCGAAAATCTGTAGTCAATCTATTCCCTGTCACTCACTAGCTCATTTCCCCAGCTACAGACTTCAAATTTTTCTGAAAAATGTAAAGAAATGTTTTGGTAACTTGTAATCTAACATGATTTCAGGGGGAAAAAATGGAAGAAATATGTATCACACATTGATTCCCAGCTATACCACTGACTTGTTGTGTGACACTGGGCAGCTCTCTTCACCTCTCTGTGTCGCATTTGTAAAATAATGGGATTGTACTTAATTCGAAGTTGCTAACTGGTGGTCCTTTGCCCAGATATAGCCATTGGGCAGCATGCTTTAAAAATTGGGAACTTACGCATTCAAATCCAAATTCCTGATTTCTCTTTAAAAATTATAAGGTCGGCAACAATAAGCCTACATTCCCATGTGGCAACAAAGGCTGCTACTGAATAGCAGCTGTCCTTGTTGGATAAGGCATGGAGTCTCGGTGTTACCTTACCTGCCTGACTGCTTAGCATCTAAGTTTCTGATGAAATAGATGACCTCAAGTTTCTTTCTGCTCTAACATTCTCACATTTAAGGTGAGACATAGAGAAAAAAGTCCGTTCACCCTCTCCAAGCCTCAGCTTTACTGCAATATGGGGATAATAATAACCTCTGACTACCCCTTGAGCTTTGGAGAGACAAAATGAAATCGTGAGTGGTGACTGCTTCGTACAGTGCTGTGCAAGTAGAAAGTGCTCAATAAACAGTAGAGGTAACAATGCAAATAATGGTGAACATAATGACTCAAATACAGTTCTCTGATAGTCGATCCAATCTAAATTAAAATTGGTTTACTGCTTCTTCTCTTCCAAATGCACCACTGGCCCCATCAAAAACCAACTATTTGCCTCTAATTTTCAGATACACTTTGTTCAGTTAATAATAAACAGGTTGAGATTCCCAAATGAGATGCAGAAATTTAAAGAAAACAGTGTTCTTTGAGGGTCTCTAGTTCTCATATTCCCCTTTTCTGGCTGAACCGGCTGTCAACATTTGATTCACTGTAAGCTTTGATCCTACTTACTGCACTTGCCAGGTACACAGTGTACCATTGTTTATTATTGTTAAATGCAAATAACAAATTGAACAGAGACATTTGTACACGAGCTGCAAATGAGCCCATATAGAGTGAACTCCCACGGGAGTTTTTGTCATAGTTTCCCCACCCCTTCAAGTCACTCTGTAGTCGCTCATATGCAGTGATGTCCCCCTGTCACTCACTAGCTCGTTTCCTCAGCCACACACTTTATCTATCAGACTGCCTTATTAATCACAGAGCTTAAATGGGCCTGTTCCGGTGTGTGACTGCCACAGATTTGCCCATACTTTAAAAGATCCATGTTTAAATGAATTTCGACTTACACGTACCATTACTGTATGCGTACATTTGTGGGAAAAAAAATTTCATAAGTTCTATCCGACAATAGGTAACAAAATATAAGAAAAGTAAGATAATTTGTACACCTCCCCCCACAGAGTTTTTTTTATTGGGATTTTTACCCATAATTGTGTAAGTGTCACTTATATGATCTCAGAGCTTATGGCATTCCACTGACTTTCAGCCCAGCGAAAGGCTGAGCTGAGGACGCACGGGAATGGGGCTGCCAGAGGGAAGCCCGCAGCCAGTGTGGTCTGACTTCCACCCCCTACCTGGATCCCTTCTCCCCCCAGCTCCGCAACCCCGCCCCCAAGTGTCAGTTTCTCCCACTCATACTCTGCAGAGCTCTCAGAAAAAGAGATTTCACACAGAAGTGTCTTTGTGTCACTCCTCTGCTCAAGAGTCTTGAGTAATTTGCTATTACCCAGAAGCAAATCCTACAGTCCTACATAACCTAGACCCTGTCAAGCTCTCTGCATGCCCTTCCTGCCCTTACCCTCAAAGAACCAAGTCCAGCTCTGTTCCTGGACACACCACCCTCTCTCCAGGCCTCTGGACTGCTCTTTTCCCCACCATTCGTCCCACTCTTCCTTCAAGTGTCAACTCAAGCATTGCTTTCTCTTCCTTGGGTCCCTTAGGAAAACTTAGCTGCTTCTTTCTTTACTCTCCAGGAACGTTGTTCACATATAACTATGGCAACTACCATGTTTATTTGCCTATGTGTGAACTTCCTGAAAGCAGAAACCAAGTTTTTAAATACTTTTACTCCTAGCACCTAATAGAGTGTCTGCATATTGTAGGCAACAGGATATTTGCTAAATAGTGAATAAATGAAACTGCTTTGTTCCCATGGCCTATACATTTGCAGATTCCATTCTGCAAAGTCATGACTGTTCTTATGATCACTACAAATACTTAAGAGTATATTTCTGCACATCTTTCTTTTCAAATACATTTTATTTTCTTCATTTATTCCTTTGGGACAGTTCATCTGTTTGTGCTTAATACCTATTAACAACAACAAAGTGTGTGATCCCATCAATTTAGTTAAGATCATTATTTTGCTGAATCTTACAAATCTACCTATCTTGGTGAAATCGCCCTCTTGCATATTTAGCCCCAAACTTAAATGAGCTAACCTACATTTCATAGTCATGCATGGAGAAAACTGTGGCTGTAGAGAATGGCATGCTGTCTATGAATGGGACCATGCACCTCAGTGGTTTCAAATCCACGGTGGCTTCCATAGCTGTAGACATTTAGGTTACCTGGGTTCACACCCTTCACTTTCTCTTGGACAAACCTGAAAGCTCCAGCCAGCTAGAACTGCCAACTTTGGCATAGTTTTCTACCCACAACCATCAATCTCTCCCTGGCAATAAAAGGAGACTAAACCTTGGTTTGCCCCAGCGTCACCTGGGAAGATGATGAATCTTTCATTGCATCTGAGCCAAGGATGACGTTACCCAGCAAAGTAAACCTGGTGTACAACGTTCTACCAGTTCTATAATTTGGGGAGTTGGATTCTCTACACACAATGTGGCACATTTCCTGGACCAGCTAATGGAGCCAGTTGCTTCTGCTGGTGCCAGGTGTCTACCCAATGATTTAACACACCTTCCCTTTTGGTTTTTTTTACTGTTCAATGTTCATTTCCTTGGTTAACATTGGTGTCATATCAAATGAAGTCACCAAACCTCAGGCAGGAGACAACTTGCCTCCAAAAGAGTAGCATATTATTCTGAGGAGATGTTTAGTCAGAACTGAAAACGAATGACTGGGGCACAAAGCTGGTGTGAACACAGCTAGTCTATAAATGTGTGTAGTGTTAATTAAGAACCTATAGGTAGTTTTAGGTAAAATCAGTTTCAGTGTAGTTAGGGAAATAAGAGAGAAAATTGCTACATGCATATGAAAACAGATTTTTAGATTTCTTTAAAGAATTGTCTTTTTCTGGCAAGAAACACTTAATAAAACTTAAACTTGGGCTTCCCTGGTGGCGCAGTGCTTGGGGGTCCGCCTGCCGATGCAGGAGACGCGGGTTCGTGCCCCGTTTCGGG
>NW_006784227.1:534736-549446 GCF_000442215.2 Lipotes vexillifer
GAGCCTGCGCGTCCGGAGCCTGCGCTCCGCAGCGGGAGAGGCCACAACAGTGGGCCGCAAAACAGAAGAAAAAAAAAAAAAAAAAAAAACTTAAACTTAATTCCCTGAAAATCATTTGCAATTATCTTCTTCCTTTGTTTTTAATTGGCAGGAAGCATTTTCAATGAAAACTGCAGCTCACCATGAATGTTAGCTAGAGCTAAGAACTGTTTTTTCAAATCTAAGAACTTTGGATAAGGTCACTGTCAATTGAGGGAAACAAGGGGGGCGGGGTGGAGGGCGGGCTTGGGGTCCCACCCACCATGTGAAGAGGAAGGGCAGTGCTTTCCACCACTGGGTTTGTAGACTTGAGATTTGCTTTATCAAGCTGACATTATTTTAAATATTCATAGGACAGAATAAAAGATGAAGGCTAGGGCTTCCCTGGTGGCGCACTGGTTGAGAGTTCGCCTGCCAATGCAGGGGACGCAGGTTCGTGCCCCGGTCTGGGAAGATCCCACATGCCGCGGAGCGGCTGGGCCCGTGAGCCATGGCCGCTGAGCCTGCGCGTCCGGAGCCTGTGCTCCGCAACGGGAGAGGCCACAGCAGTGAGAGGTCTGCGTACCGCAAAAAAAAAAAAAAAAATTAATTAATTAATTAATTTTAAAAAATAATAAAATGATATTGTCAAAACACAAAATTACCTTGTTTAAAAAGAGAACATCGGGCTTCCCTGGTGGCGCAGTGCTTGGGGGTCCGCCTGCCTATGCGGGGGTCATGGGTTCGTGCCCCGGTCCGGGAGGATCCCACATGCCGCAGAGCGGCTGGGGCCGCTCTATGTCTGGATCCTGGACCGTGCGCCCTCCCTCCAAGCCATACTCAATTTCCAACTCCAGCAACTGTCTGCTGTAGTAGAAACAATCCCCTGGAGTTTTCCTGAGAGGGTGGCTGGGCTTCAAGTCTCCAAAATTCCCAGAATGTCCCTGCAACCAAATACAGGGGCGTTTTCTTGTTTAATCTTTACAACAACTCTATGAGAAAACATTTTTATCATCACTAATTTAGTTAGTTGTTTATGAATCTCCTCCTTCAGAACTTTCCCAAAAAAAAAAAAAAAAAAAAAAAAGATGAAGGCTAGTTGTCTAGGGAATAGAGAATAGTAAATTTTGTAAGCTAATGATGAGGCCTAAAAGGAGCTGGAGTTATTTCTGCTTTACAGGTACATGGGGCTTTTATCAAGAAAGCTCTGAAAAGATCTTTATTTTACAACTACGACTCAGGATCTTTTGGGTGTGCTCTCAGCTAAACATCCAGGTGAGGTTACATGGACTAAATCTTCATCTTGAAAAAAACCTGCATTTTAAAACCTACACAGACCCAGTATTGTCACAGATGCAAATCAGCCTCTTTTCCAATTCTCTGAAGACTGAGCTCTTGAGGAAATCAAACCAGGTGTCAATATGGGAGAAAGGGAATTTTCTCAGGATTCTTCAACACTTTTCAAATAGAAAAAAATTAAAATAGTTGTAAATATCAAACTCTTTCCACAGAGAGCTGTTCTCTACAAATAGAGTAACACCTTCTAAAACAAATGAGGAAAAAATGTCTTTGTAATTTTACTTCAAAGACATCATGCCAGAAACTAAATAAATTAGAAAATCAGTTTGTATTTCAACTTTCAAATTAGTAATTACATTTCCTTTAACCTGGGCTGGTAAATACACAGCATGAGTTTTGTCACACTTTCCTCCCAGATCATTAATTGGTTGTGGCATTTTTTGGCTGTTGAGCCTGAATACATTCCCAGAATTCTTAACACTTCACCCGAACCACCTCTACTAATAGATCAGAGTTCCTGGTCACAGAATATGGGTTTGGCATTTCTGCTCTCAATTCTTTTAAAGTGAAACATGATTCATTCTTTGAATGAATTAGATAGCAAGTAAATCCTTTTAAAAATGATGCCTAAGTAGCCTGGCTAAAGACAAGGCTGATCAAAGCTCACCAAGAATACAACAGTGTAAGAAATAATGATGCTTATTTGACTGCTGTGGCAAAAATTCCAAGACAGTCCCAAAGCCACTCCTTAGAGTGAGTGGCTATATCAACTCCTGCCTTATATCTAACTCAAATACTCAGGTTATGAGTGTTTACGACTTATTCAAAATAATCAATGGAGTCTGAGATTTCACTCAGAGCAATATGATAACCAGTTAAGAGCTATTGCTCCAGGTCAAAATGCACATAATTCTGAGTGCTAAGTTGTTATATCTAATTATTCTTAAAAAAGAATTAATTGGTGGGATTATTAAACAATCATAAAGCATTTATAGAGCACCTCTTGAATTCAAGAATTAGTTGATATAAGTAATGTAATCAATTTACACCACTTTGGAAGTAATATAAGTCCCAATGTTAGTAGACTTTCTGTTCCATGTTGGGGCAGCAGGGATAGAGTTGGATGGCAGGGAGTGAGAGGAAAACATGTTTGAGGACAATTTTTTTTTTAAGCCATTGACTTGCCTTGTTTATGTCGGGTTATTACTTTGAAATCTTGATGCTGCATAAACATAAACAAAATTCAAAACCAAACTATAAAATGGGAACATTATTTGCAAGTACTATGTATAAATATATGCCATTAACATACTGATTAATTATTAGTATAATAATCACAATATCAATAATTAATGATAATATATAAAGAGCTCTTATAAATCAAAAACACTAGTATATAAAAAAGGAGATATCAAACTCTTTCCACAGAGAGCTGTTCTCTACAAATAGAGTAACACCTTCTAAAACAAATGAGGAAAAAATGTCTTTGTAATTTTACTTCAAAGACATCATGCCAGAAACTAAATAAATTAGAAAATCAGTTTGTATTTCAACTTTCAAATTAGTAATTACATTTCCTTTAACCTGGGCTGGTAAATACACAGCATGAGTTTTGTCACACTTTCCTCCCAGATCATTAATTGGTTGTGGCATTTTTTGGCTGTTGAGCCTGAATACATTCCCAGAATTCTTAACACTTCACCCGAACCACCTCTACTAATAGATCAGAGTTCCTGGTCACAGAATATGGGTTTGGCATTTCTGCTCTCAATTCTTTTAAAGTGAAACATGATTCATTCTTTGAATGAATTAGATAGCAAGTAAATCCTTTTAAAAATGATGCCTAAGTAGCCTGGCTAAAGACAAGGCTGATCAAAGCTCACCAAGAATACAACAGTGTAAGAAATAATGATGCTTATTTGACTGCTGTGGCAAAAATTCCAAGACAGTCCCAAAGCCACTCCTTAGAGTGAGTGGCTATATCAACTCCTGCCTTATATCTAACTCAAATACTCAGGTTATGAGTGTTTACGACTTATTCAAAATAATCAATGGAGTCTGAGATTTCACTCAGAGCAATATGATAACCAGTTAAGAGCTATTGCTCCAGGTCAAAATGCACATAATTCTGAGTGCTAAGTTGTTATATCTAATTATTCTTAAAAAAGAATTAATTGGTGGGATTATTAAACAATCATAAAGCATTTATAGAGCACCTCTTGAATTCAAGAATTAGTTGATATAAGTAATGTAATCAATTTACACCACTTTGGAAGTAATATAAGTCCCAATGTTAGTAGACTTTCTGTTCCATGTTGGGGCAGCAGGGATAGAGTTGGATGGCAGGGAGTGAGAGGAAAACATGTTTGAGGACAATTTTTTTTTTAAGCCATTGACTTGCCTTGTTTATGTCGGGTTATTACTTTGAAATCTTGATGCTGCATAAACATAAACAAAATTCAAAACCAAACTATAAAATGGGAACATTATTTGCAAGTACTATGTATAAATATATGCCATTAACATACTGATTAATTATTAGTATAATAATCACAATATCAATAATTAATGATAATATATAAAGAGCTCTTATAAATCAAAAACACTAGTATATAAAAAAGGAGGCAGGGACTTCCCTGGTGGTGCAGTGGTTATGAATCTGCCTGCTGAAATACAAAGGATCATGAGAGATTACTACAGGCAACTATATACCAATAAAATGGACAACCTGGAAGAAATGCATAAATTCTTAGAAATGCACAACCTTCTGAGACTGAACCAGGAAGAAATAGAAAATATGAACAGATCAATCACAAGCACTGAAACTGAAACTGATGAAAAATCTTCCAACAAACAAAAACCCAGGACCAGATGGCTTCACAGGCGAATTCTATCAAACATTTAGAGAAGAGCTAACCCCTATCCTTCTCAAACTCTTCCAAAATATAGCAGAGGGAGGAATACTCCCAAACTCATTCTATGAGGTCACCATCACCCTGATCCCAAAACCAGACAAAGATGTCACAAAGAAAGAAAACTACAGGCCAATAGCATTGTTGAACATAGATGCAAAAATCCTCAACAAGATACTAGCAAACATAATCCAACAGCACATGAAAAGGATCATACACCGTGATCAAGTGGGGTTTATTCCAGAAATGCAAGGATTCTTCAATATACACAAATCAATCAATGTGATAAACCATATTAACAAATTGAAGGAGAAAAACCATATGATCATCTCAATAGATGCAGAGAAAGCTTTCGACAAAATTCAACACCAATTTATGACAAAAACCCTCCGGAAAGTAGGTATAGAGGGGACTTTCCTCAACATAATAAAGGCCATATATGACAAACCCACAGCAAACATCATCTCAATGGTGAAAAACTGAAAGCATTTCCACTAAGGTCAGGAACAAGACAAGGTTGCCCACTCTCACCACTCTTATTCAACATAGTTTTGGAAGTTTTAGCCACAGCAATCAGAAAAGAAAAAGATAGAAAATGAATCCAAATTGGAAAAGAAGAAGTAAAGCTGTCACTGCAGATGACATGATACTATACATAGAGAATCCTAAAGATGCTACCAGAAAACTACTAGAGCTAATCAATGAATTTGGTAAAGTAGCAGGATACAAAATTAATGCACAGAAATCTCTTGCATTCCTATACACTAATTATGAAAAATCTGAAAGAAAAATTAAAGAAATACTCCCATTTACCATTGCAACAAAAAGAATAAAATACCTAGGAATAAACATACCTAAGGAGACAAAAGACCTGTATGCAGAAAATTATAAGACACTGATGAAAGAAATTAAAGATGATGCAAATAGATGGAGAGATATACCATGTTCTTGGATTGGAAGAATCAAAATTGTGAAAATGACTCTCCTACCCAAAGCAATCTACAGATTCGATGCAATCCCTATCAAACTACCACTGGCACTTTTCACAGAACTAGAACAAAAATTTTCACAATTTGTATGGACACAAAAGACCCCAAATAGCCAAAGCAATCTTGAAAAAGGAAAACAGAGCTGGAGGAATCAGGCTGCCTGATTTCAGACTATACTACAAAGCTACAGTAATCAAGACAGTATGGTACTGGCACAAAAACAGAAATATAGATCAATGGAACAGGACAGAAAGCCCGGAGATAAACCCACGCACATATGGTCACCTTATCTTTGACAAAGGAGGCAAGAATATACAATGGAGAAAAGAAAGCCTCTTCAATAAGTGGTGCTGGGAAGACTGGACAGCTACATGTAAAATAATGAAATTAGAACACTCATTAACACCATACACAAAAATAAAGTCAAAATGGATTAAAGACCTAAATGTAAGGCCAGACACTATCAAACTCTTAGAGGAAAACATAGGCAGAACACTCTATGACATAAATAACAGCAAGATCCTTTTTGACCCACCTCCTAGAGGAATGGAAATAAAAACAAAAATAAACAAATGGGACCTAATGTAACTTAAAAGCTTTTGCACAGCAAAGGAAACCTTAAACAAGACGAAAAGACAATTCTCAGCATGGGAGAAAATATTTGCAAATGAAGCAACTGACAAAGGATTAACCTCCAAAATTTACAAGCAGCTCATGCAGCTCAAAATCAAAAAAAACAAACAACCCAATCCAAAAGTGGGCAGAAGACCTAAACAGACATTTCTCCAAAGAAGATATGCAGATTGCCAACAAACACATGAAAGAATGCTCAACATCATTAATCATTAGAGAAATGCAAATCAAAACTACAATGCAATATCATCTCACACTGGTCAGAATGGCCATCATAAAAAAAAAATCTACAAACAATAAATGCTGGAAAGGGTGTGGAGAAAAGGGAACACTTTTGCACTGTTGGTGGGAATGTAAATTGATACAGCCACTATGGAGAATAGTATGGAGGTTCCTTAAAAATCTAAAAATAGAACTACCATATGACCCAGCAATCCCACTACTGGGCATATACCCTGAGAAAACCACAATTCAAAAAGAGTCATGTACCAAAATGTTCATTGCAGCTCTATTTACAATAGCCAGGACATGGAAGCAACCTAAGTGTCCATCAACAGATGAATGGATAAAGAAGACGTGGCACATATATACAATGGAATATTACTCAGCCATAAAAAGAAACGAAATTGAGTTATTTGTAGTGAGGTGGATGGACCTAGAGTCTGTCATACAGAGTGAAGTAAGTCAGAAAGAGAGAGACAAATACCATATGCTAACACATATATATGGAATTTAAGAAAAAAAATGTCATGAAGAACCTAGGGGTAAGACAGGAATAAAGACACAGACCTACTATAGAATGGGCTTGAGGATATGGGGAGGGGGAAGGGTAAGCTGGGACAAAGTGAGAGAGTGGCATGGACATATATACACTACGAAATGTAAAATAGACAGCTAGTGGGAAGCAGCCGCATAGCACAGGGAGATCAGCTCAGGGCTTTGTGACCACCTAGAGAGGTGGAATAGGGAGGGTGGGAGGGAGGGAGACGCAAGAGGGAAGAGATATGGGGACATATGTACATGTATAACTGATTCACTTTGTTATAAAGCAGAAACTAACACACCACTGTAAAGCAATTATACTCCAATAAAGATGTTTAAGAAAAAAAAAAAAAGAATCCGCCTGCCAATGCAGGGGACACAGTTTCGAGCCCTGGTCCGGGAAGATCCCACATGCCGTGGAGCAACTAAGCCCGTGTGCCACCACTACTGAGCCTGTGCTCTAGAGCTTGTGAGCCACAACTACTGAGCCCACATGCCACAACTACTGAAACTCACTTGCCTAGAGCCCATGCTCCGCAACAAGAGAAGCCACCGCAATGAGAAGCCCGCACGCCCCAATGAAGAGTAGCCCTCTCTCGCTGCAACTAGAGAAAGCCTTCATGCAGCAAAAAAGACCCAACGCAGCCAAATATAAATAAATTAATTAATTTTTAAAAATGTAGGCAAAGGTATCAATAGATGATTCACAAAGAGGATAAATGAACTTCTCCTCTAACATGAAAATATATTTAACTTCATACATATACAAAAGTACATTTAGAAAACTAGTGCAATTTACAACAGAACAACAAGGAAATACCACTAACAGAGATAGAGTTAGAAAACTAAATGTTGGTGAGGATATGGTGAGATGAGCACTCTTACACATAACTCATGAAAATGTAAATTGATGTGAGGCAGTACAGACAACAAACTCCTCCTTTTCTTTCTGCAAAGTAATTTGACAAATTGTATAAACAGCCTTCAAAATAGTCATTCATTTGGATCCAATAATCCCAACTTCTGGGATGCTTTCCTTAAGATATAATTAGAGATGCAACCAGAAATTGATTGACAAGGATTTTTGTCAATGTTTTAATAATAGTATTAGATTCCAAATCCCAAAACATTAGAGACAATTTAGATGACCAATAGTGTGGAAATTATTAAATAAATTATGACTGGTTTATTGATAAGATATGGCTTATTTATTAAGTCATAAAACAAGAATTAGCTCTAAACCGTATCTTCAGTATAATGCTAATTTTGTGAATATAGTAGGTAAATTATTCAAAAGGACAGAATTTATAAAGTACGTCAAACTGTTCAGCAGTTACTTATCAGTGGTGAAAATGCATATGATTTGTTTCTTTATGCTTATTTTTTCCCAAGAAGTCTAGACTGCACATATATTACTTTTGCATTCAAATTTATTTGTTAAAAGTAAGATGACACAATTAAATATGAAAATGTCATATTATGAGAGAAAGGCACAAATAGAAGAATGACAGGACTGACAAAGAATGTCGATGACTGAAATTCTGGTCCTGAATGGTAGGTGTAGTGTACTATAAAACATGCACAGTAATTTCCAGCAAGGCATGTGCAGCATGTCTTCCCACCATGCTTAAACCAAGACTAGTTCACACACCACCTGGTCATCTGGAATTACTCTGTGTAGAGTTTGGGGGTTGTCTCTTTTTCTCCTGTCCTTTTCCTTCTGCTTTGCTTCCTTAAGTTCTCTTCTTACTTGAAGGCCTAACTCCTCCATGAAATCTTTCTCCACCTCAAGGCACTGCAACCTCTATTCCACTAGAAGTCTAGAGTATATATTTTCTATATCTCTCATTTTGTACTTAAATTTTATTGTCCTGTTTTTTGGGTTCTTCTTTTACTTTGAGATTTTGATGCCTTAACTGGATTTTTAAACTCCACCAGGGAAAGGATAATACTGAAAATTCTTTTGTTGCCCTATTCAGCCATTCAAGAAATATCTTTTGAGCACATAGCATGTGTATTAGACACTGTTTGAGGTGCTAGGGACAGACAGGTGAAATTTTAAAAAGAGAGAAAAAAATCTGTGCCATCAAAAGCTTACAATCTAGTGTTGGAGCCTGATAATTGGTGCCGTGTCATACGTGATGCAAATCCATAGTAAATTGTGACAATGTAATGAAGTAAGGAAGACAGAAACAATGACCAAGAAAAATGTATTCACTTTCTATTGCTGCCATGACAGATTTAACATAAAATTTAATGGCTCAAAACAACATTCATTTATTAGCTCACAGCTTTTGGGTCAGAAATCTGGGTACAGTGTAGTTCAGATGGGTCTTCTGTTTAGCGTCTCACAAGAATAAAATCAAGGTGTCGGTATGGCTGTACTCCTTACTGGAAGTTCTGGGAAAGAATCCACTTCCAAACTTATTCAGGTTGTTGGCAGCATCCAGTTTCTTGAATTGGTAGGACTGGGGTCCCTGTTTCTTTGCTGGGTGTCCACTGGGAGGCCTTACCACCTAGAGGCCCCTCTTTGATTCTTGCACCTGGCTCCCTACATCTCAGTACCAGTAGCAGTGCACTGAATCCTTCTCACACTTGGACTTTCTCTGACTTCTTTTGCCGTAACTCTTGCCTCCAGTTGGAAAAAAATTCTCTGCTTTTAAAGATGCATGGGATTAGGTTATGTCCACCTGAATGATCCAAGATAATCTCCCCAACTTAAGGTCCATAACCTTAATTACATCTGCAAAGTCTCTTTTGCCTTATAACATAACATATTCACGGGAGCCAGGGCTTAAGGTGTAGACATCTCTGGGAGGGCCGTTCTGCCTACCACGAATAGTAATAGCAACGAACAACCGTATGGAAGGCTGCCGACTGAAATGACAGACTCAACTCAAGAAATTTAATTGAATTCCATGAAGCCTAATGTTTTTTCTTCTCATGAGAAACATTTCTACCATAAGCCTGATTTCCTGATGACCAGATCTAGAACACATTGATAATCTTTTGCTTGTCAATGTTTTGAATTAATAGAAACCATTTTTAGCCAGAGCTGTGTTTTCTCCCAATTACCCAAACCCCATTTTTATTGGTTCAACTAATTTATTCTCATCTTTGTCCTAACATCAGTCAGACGTTGAGAAACCCAAGGAACAAGAGAAGTTTGTTTGGGGGGTTGGGGACAGAGAAAGACGAGCTGTGTATTACCTCATAACAGTAAATTATGCAGTTTCTCCACAGGACAAGATCAGATCCTGCGGTAAATAAAAAGAGCACCTGGGGTGTGGGAACATTAGAGAGAAAACTGTCTGGCCTCTTTGGGAATGGAAAGAACAGAGTGGTCAACGACTCATCCTGTGGCACCACAAACAGACTTTCAAGAGATTGTGGAGGGTAAATGCCAAATTCATATGACAGACAGCTCTTTTAAGGCTTGTACAGTGCCACTTATTCATTTGAGGGGGCACAAGGAAATGCCTTCAACCCTGATCCCAGACACAGAAAGGAGCCCAGGTTCACGCTCCTCCCTGCCAAGGACAGAGCGCTGCTCAACTTAATCTTTCCCATGAGGTGAACCAACCTCCCAGGCCCGCTAATGACATCACATCTTGAGGGGTGAAGAAAATAAAACTGGGAGTTTTTTTCTTAGCATGAAATGTATTCAAAGCCCATTTGCACTGCAATGTCTGAGCAACAGTGTTAGTTGGGAAGAAAAATAACTAGAGAAGAAAAATTTTCTTAGTAGTTAATATTGGATTTTGGGAGGCAACCAATTTAGAAAACGTAGGCAAAGGTGTTTGATAAATTTGAAGCAGAAAGGTTTTTTAAAGCTGGTTGCTATTACTACACTCAATTCCAACTCCTTTATCTCGCCAATGAGACAACTGACTCCAGAACAGCTTGACTTTCTCAGGATTATGTCACTCCTGCTCAAAGAACATTCAAGGGCTGTCCATTGCCCATCAGAAAAAAAAAAAAAAAGTTTAAATCTTTTAGACTTCCACTCAAGGCTTTTTAAATCTTGATACAGATTACTTTTCACATCAAATCACCAATTAATTACTGAACAGCTACTAAGGTCAAGACAGTTTCAGGTGCAGTGGGCATAGGCAGAATCACTAAATATGTTTTATTCTTAAAATATGTTCTATTCCCCACAGGGACAGTAACTCTAATTAAACTCATCTGCCTACTATACTCCAAACTGACTTGATTTTCCACCTTGGCATCTTTATTCACGCCATCTCCCTCACCTAAAATGCTCTCCTCTGTCACTACCTTTTTCTTTCAAAACCTTACCCATCCTCCCAGCCCAGCTCAAACGCTCTCTCTTTTAGGAAGCTTTCCCACACACTACTGGACCAGTGGTTCCCAGCCAGGGCAATTTCTCTTCCCCAGGGGACATTTGGCAATGTCTGGGGACATTTTTGATGATCACAATGGGCTTCTATGAGTAAGGGTCAGGGATGCTGCTAAACATCCTATAATGCATTGGTCAGCCCCCATGACAAAGACTTCTACAGCCCAAAATGTCAATACTTCTGAGGGTGAGCCACCCTCTACGAGAATAAAGTGGAATCTCCTCTTCTCAACTCGTATAACACCAAACGCATGAACAATCTTTTGGCATTTAGCATATATTTTGTTTTCTTTTTCTACCTTTTCTCTGTCTGCATGTATTCTTTTCCTAAATGACTTGGAAGTTTGTAAAAGAGAGGAGCAATTTTATGCTGTTCAGCATGTCCTTCCATGTTTGATCCCATGCCTATTGTAAGCACTGAAAAAAATCTCTATCGATAACAGTGACAAAATACACTTTACTCTTCAGTACCAACAAGCACTCGGGCTTACAGTTATCACTGCCATGGCTCACCAGTTCCAACTTCCCTCATTTTTATGCTGCATCTTCAACTCCCCCTGCTTTCATGAAGATGGGAAATCCCGATGAAAAAAATTACCAGAATCCTAAATTGGTGAAATGAGTTGGGCTTAAGTTGAAAAAGCAGTGTCTCAAGTTTGGCACAATACAAAGACATGTACTTAAACCTCTGTTTCATTTGATCATCCCCTTCCCCACACGCACACTTCATTACAGTACCCTGCTCTCTCCACACAACTCCTCAAGAGCTTGGAGTAGAAAAGAGAAGGAGGAAGTTTCCGGGGGCAATGCCTCCACTTCCGGTTAAGGCTGATGTAGGGGGAAATGTCCCCAAAGCAAGACAGGGTTAAAAACTCCACATGCCCTCAGCACTGACAAGATTATCCTTCACCTTACTCCTGTATGGAATTCAAAATAAGTTTAACAAAGTTATAACTTCTCACATGGCGTCTACTTCTACACTGGTACTTTTAAAAAATAATTCAAACAAAATCTTTCTTTCTCATACTCATATTCTCTCCTCCTTCCCTCCCTCTCTCCTCTCTGTCTCTCTGTCTGTCTCTCTCTCTCTCTCCCCCGCCCACCCCCATTTTGACAATGCCCTCGGCATACACTTAGTCTTCCCGGGGGAAAATCAACAGTGATCAAAAGGAATGGCCACTGTCTGACATCCCTATCTTAACAATGTTGAAAAATATTCTTTTTTAGAAAAGGTATTTCTATGAACGCAAAATTAACTAAATAGGGACATTTCCAAAAATCTAATCTAACGGATGTCTGGCCTATCCCTATAATTAATCCAGAAAACTTCAGGGAGAATAGAACCACATCTTCATTGAATTTATTACTAGAACAGAGATTTTCAATAAGAGGAGGGGGGAAGTGATTTTGCTCCCCAGATACTGTTGTCAGACTCAGCAAATGAAAATACTGAATGCTTGGTTAAATTTGAATTTTAGATAAAGAACAAAAAAAATGTTTTTCAGATAAGCGCTTCATGTAAAATAATTTATTTAATCCCCACAACAACTTTAAAAGGTAGGTATGAACTGGGGCTTAGAGAAGTTAAACAGATTGCCCTAGACACAAAGCTGAGAAGAGATGGGTATGAATCCAGGTCTGATTCCAGGGACCAATGGCTTGAACATTCTGATATTTACCAGGTCAGAACGTATTCTTCAACATGATCAAAATAAGTTTTTAATATAAATATGTCCCATTCAACATTTCAGACAAACATATATTTTTTTAAATGCATGCTCTCATGTCTTTTCTTTTTCTTTGTTTTTAAATTTATTTATTTATTTATTTATTTTATCTTTGACTGTGTTGGGTCTTCGTTACTGCACGCGGGCTTTCTGTAGTTGCAGCTAGCAGGGGCTACACTTCTTGTGGTGCATGGGTTTCTCACTGTGGTGGCTTCTCTTGTTGCAGAGCACGGGCTCTAGGCACACAGGCTTCAGTAGTTGTGGCACGCAGGTTCAGTAGTTGTGGCTCATGGGCTCCAGAGTGCAGGCTCAGTAGTTGTGGCACACAGGCTTAGTTGCTCCACGGCATGTGGGATCTTCCCAGACCAGGGCTCGAACCCGTGTCCCCTGCATTGGTAGGCTGAATTCTTAACTTCTTTGCCACCAGGGAAGCCCCAAACATATTTTAAAATTATTCATTCTTTATCTTATATTCAAATTTAACTAGCATCCTGTATTTTTATCTGACAATCTATCCACAGGGGACATTTGGCAAAGTCTGGAGACAATTTTGGGTGTTAAGACTAGGGGAGATGCTACTGGCATGGGTAAAGGCCAGGGATGCTGCTAAACATCCTACAGTGCATAGGACAACCCACCGCAACAAAGAATTATCCAGTCCAAAATGACAGTAGGGTCAAACTTGAAAGATCCTCATTTAGAATCACCCTTGAGAACACCTAATCTGCCCTCTTATTTTAGTTAGAGAGGAACAGAAGACTCAGAGGAGTTAAAGTAGCATTCTCTAAGCCTCACCGCTAATTACTTTCCAAGTTGGTCAACTTGGAGGCACACCCAGAAAACTAGCTCCATTTCTGTGTGGCCAGGAAATGTTACCTACTAAAGCAGATACACTTAAGCTATCCAAGTGTATTCCTTCAGACTTCTCCAATAGAGAACATCAATCAAGTCCCTGGGTGGCCTCTGGCTGGGAGGAAGAGGAGGTATAGGCTTGGGACAAAATTTTTGTTCAAATATTTTTCTAAATCCTTTTCCCAAAACTTAATTTTATTTATAGGAAAGGAAAAGATGAGTGAAAACGCTGGCTTGGAATGAGTTACGATGATGCCTACCCATCCCACCCCCCTCACATTTTCTTTGACCTACAAAGATACATTGTCTGAGTCTTTAAGAGGGCTAAACTTCCCTTTTTCAAGGATTTCCTTGCTCTTGGATGTGGGGAAATTGCTTAAATAGAAAGCAACCCAAAAAAGTTATTAAGTATTACAAAAGAAAAATGAAGGCATTGATGAAACGTACTAGAGATTATTTGGGGGATGGCCAAATGTCAGAAGAAATAACACGAAGCGGTGTACTGAAAATGTATTCAGACCTCAACTCTTGCCACATAAGTTTTGCCTGGAGGCCCCAAAGCAAGCAGCATGGTTCATCTAAGTATAGAGCTAGCCAAGATAATCTAATGAGCTAAGAATCTAATGACACTATACACTGTCTCTGATCCTGCTTGGTTTTATTTTAACAGACCGATTTTTTTTTTTAACATCTTTATTGGAGTATAATTGCTTTACAATGGTGTGTTAGTTTCTGCTGTATGACAAAGTGAATCAGCTATACATATACATGTATCCCCATATCTCCTCCCTCTTGCATCT
The DNA here is from genome assembly GCF_000442215.2 of Lipotes vexillifer. Classification (NCBI taxonomy): domain Eukaryota; kingdom Metazoa; phylum Chordata; class Mammalia; order Artiodactyla; family Lipotidae; genus Lipotes; species Lipotes vexillifer. Next base: position 549,092 of record NW_006784227.1, read on the forward strand.
CCCTCCCACCCTCCCTATCCCACCCCTCTAGGTGACAGACCAATTTTTATTGCTTCTCTTCTGTGAGTGTCTGCGGTGATTCCCTGCCACTGCTTACTGAAAATTTTTCTTAAGTTATGAGTTGAGGTTTCTCAAATGCAGTTTTTAAAATATTCATTCAGCATGTTATTAACTATTAGTATGAATTTTTGGCAGGTCTGAAGAGGAATAATTGCTTCCCCTAACTAAAGAAATATTCATCTTACTAAACCACATCATCTAACTAAAGAAATATTCATCTTACTAAAAGAATTTTTACATGAAACATAAAAATGAATTTAGGAAGGGCATATCCTATTGGAGATTTGGGGAAAGA
>NW_006784227.1:549456-551211 GCF_000442215.2 Lipotes vexillifer
AAGAGTTTCTCACTTCCTTCCCATCCCCTCAGCTCACTGTCAAACTTTAAAAAGAAAGTTTTAAAACTTTGCCATTCTCATTGTCCTTTCCAGGCCTGGTACAACTAACTTCTGAACCGACTGCTTTTTAAAACCCTCTTGGAACATCCGCTCTGCCATTGTTATTTATACTAACGTCCACATTTCCTTACGGACACATAATTTCCAGTTGCTATTTTGACCCACTGATTTTAACAGGGATGCATTTCAACTGCAGCCTTCCAATTGTCAGATGGTTCCTGTCTCTTAATATTTAGGTTACCCACACACTTTATATTCCCAAGAGAATTAGAAGATAATTGTCAGAATCCTCAGACACTTATGCATTTTCTGGAAGCCAACTTTCCTAAATTTTTACATTAATCACTTCAAGTAAGTTAATTAAAAGTAACTTCCAATCAGTATGAGATTAGATCACTCCCTAACTCCATACACAAAAATAAGCTCAAAATGGATTAAAGACCTAAGTGTAAGGCCAGAAACTATCAAACTCTTAGAGGAAAACATAGGCAGAACACTCTATGACATAAATCACAGCAAGATCCTTTTTGACCCACATCCTAGGGAAATGGAAATAAAAACAAAAATAAACAAATGGGACCTCATGAAACTTAAAAGCTTTTGCACAGCAAAGGAAACCATAAACAAGACCAAAAGACAACCCTCAGAATGGGAGAAAATATTTGCAAATGAAGCAACTGACAAAGGATTAATCTCCAAAATTTATAAGCAGCTCATGCAACTCAATAACAAAAAAACAAACAACCCAATCCAAAAACGGGCAGAAGACCTAAACAGACATTTCTCCAAAGAAGATATACAGACTGCCAACAAACACATGAAAGAATGCTCAACATCATTAATCATTAGAGAAATGCAAATCAAAACTACAATGAAATATCATCTCACACCAGTCAGAATGGCCATCATCAAAAAATCTAGAAACAATAAATGCTGGAGAGGGTGTGGAGAAAAGGGAACACTCTTGCACTGCTGGTGGGAATGTGAATTGGTTCAGCCACTATGGAGAACAGTATGGAGGTTCCTTAAAAAACTACAAATAGAACTACCATATGACCCAGCAATCCCACTACTAGGTATATACCCTGAGGAAACCAGAATTCAGAAAGAGTCATGTACCAAAATGTTCATTGCAGCTCTATTTACAATAGCCCGGAGATGGAAACAACCTAAGTGCCCGTCGTCGGATGAATGGATAAAGAAGATGTGGCACATATATACAATGGAATATTACTCAGCCATAAAAAGAAACGAAATTGAGCTATTTGTAATGAGGTGGATAGATCTAGAGTCTGTCATACAGAGTGAAGTAAGTCAGAAAGAGAAGGACAAATACCGTATGCTAACACATATATATGGAATTTAAGAAAAAAAAAATGTTATGAAGAACCTAGGGGTAAAACAGGAATAAAGACAGAGACCTACTGGAGAACAGACTTGAGGATATGGGGAGGGGGAAGGGTGAGGTGTGTTAGGGCGAGAGAGAGACATGGACATATATATACTAACAAACGTAAGGTAGATAGCCAGTGGGAAGCAGCCGCATGGCACAGGGAAACCGGCTCGGTTCTTTGTGGCTGTCTGGAGGGGTGGGATAGGGAGGGTGGGAGGGAGGGAGACAAAGAGGGAAGAGATATGGGAACATATATATATGTATAACTGACTCACTCTGTTATAAAGCAGAAACTAACACAC
>NW_006784227.1:559574-571139 GCF_000442215.2 Lipotes vexillifer
TGCAGCTCTATTTACAATAGCCCGGAGATGGAAACAACCTAAGTGCCCGTCGTCGGATGAATGGATAAAGAAGATGTGGCACATATATACAATGGAATATTACTCAGCCATAAAAAGAAACGAAATTGAGCTATTTGTAATGAGGTGGATAGACCTAGAGTCTGTCATACAGAGCGAAGTAGGTCAGAAAGGGAAAGACAAATACCGTATGCTAACACATATATATGGAATTTAAGAAAAAAAAAATGTCATGAAGAACCTAGGGGTAAGACAGGAATAAAGACACAGACCTACTAGAGAATGGACTTGAGGATATGGGGAGGGGGAAGGGTAAGCTGTGACAAAGGGAGAGAGTGGCATGGACATATATACACTACCAAACATAAAATAGACAGCTAGTGGGAAGCAGCTGCATAGCACAGGGAGATCAGCTCGGTGCTTTGTGACCACCTAGAGAGGTGGGATAGGGAGGGTGGGAGGGAGGGAGACGCAAGAGGGAAGAGATATGGGAACATATGTATATGTATAACTGATTCACTTTGTTATAAAGCAGAAACTAACACACCATTGTAAAGCAATTATACTCCAATAAAGAATTAAAAAAAAAAAAAGTAACTCCAATCAAATGTTATTTTGAGGAAGGAAATGCTACTGACTCCTGGCTCTAATTTTCATCTTATTTGGGAAACACTTGGGCCCCAACACAGCCAGTAGAGCTGGCAGTTGTCCTATGACTAGGAGTCCCCAGAATTGTTTCTGCCAGTGGCTCTGGACCTAAAAGACAGTAGAAAATCTCCACAGCCCCACAGATTAGAGCATGTCTAAGGATTCTTTGCTAAGAACCACAAGTGTTTGTTGCAATCTCCACAACTATAACCTTCCTCAAGGAATATAAGCCACCATTAAGCTGACTAGAACCATCAATACCTCTTTGCTGTCTCAGCAAATATATGAAGATTTTAAAGAGATGGAGACACTTTCCCCAGAATTTAATACCTTTTGGAGAAAGTCACCTTTCTGTCATTCTAAAGGCACTCAGCTCCTAAACACCTTTTTGAATGACTTAAGATCATTTTATGTACATTTATATATTTTAAAAAAGAAACAATGTTGCTTTGAGGAAAATCTATCATGTCCTAAGCAAACAGCTGAATTTTGTCTAGGAGTAATGTTAGATATTAAATCATTTCTATAGTTGTGAATTTAGTGTCAACAAATTATTTTACAAAGCAAATACCTTAGAGTTTCAGTTATCTTAGAGGGAAATAATTATCAGAATTATTGATAATGATTTTCATCTTCCAGTAAGGCTTGACTTAACACCCAGGTGAAAAGTTCTTTTAGAATTGAGAATTCATCCCCTATTTCTGAGATTCCATTGTGAGCCCCAGAAAATAACAATGTTTTTATACACCACATCTCAGAAGATAACGAAAGCAATATGGCCAAAAGTCAGTATAAAAGACCGAGCTTTTCCCCATGTTTAAAAAAAAAATCTGTTGAATTAGAATACTTGTTAGCTTTTTAATTTTCCAGCTTTGGTGGACATGATTTGTTTATAAGAGAGATAAAACATGTTGATAAAAATAGAACTGATCCAAACAAGCTGATTTATGAAGAAATATTTAGTACGTTCAAGTTTTTCTGCGGCCAAGATGTTGGGTATATAACTCATGCAGTGTTTACTGTAAACACCCCCCTGCCACCCCGCCACAGACCTTCCTTTCTATCTGACCTTTCACTTTGTTACAGTCATCTCAACAAATCTAATTCCAATAAATCAGGTCTCTTCTACTCTTTGAATCTGGTTTGTAGAGAACTTCAACCCACCAAAAATTATAATAATAACAATAGCTAACACATACAGCCCTACTATGTCCTAGGCATTGCTCTAAGCTAAATCATCTTGCATGATCATCAGAACTACCTTATGAAGTGGTACCATTATCATTCCGATTACACAGGTGAGGAAGCTGAGGCACAGAGAAGGTAAATACTTTGTGTAATATTGCAGCTGGGTTCCAGAGTCCATTCTTTTACTGCCTTACCTGACATCATAGAAGAATATCTATTGACTTGGACCTAGAATTTTTCCTTTGCTTAAAATTATGTTTACATACATATTTTAATGGGATCACATGGGGTTTTTTACTCAACACAATGTTACGACTATTTTTCCAAGCATTCATAGGGTGAAGAGAAAAAGTACGTCAATTGTTCTTAAAGCACAGAACCAAATAACTGAGAAGTTTGTTCTGATTGGGATATAATTTCCCTCAGAAAACTTGCAACTTGAGACACATGGTATAGTAAGAGAGTCATGCCTGGACTAGACTTTGATCCCAGATCCAAGGGACATGGGCTATTATTTAATTTCTCTGGACAACTTTTATTCTCTGATTTTCAAAGTAAGGGTGTTAAATGAGGTGATCTCCAGATTCTATGCACTAAGGTGCCTAGACATACACACTGGAAAACAAACACTCCAGAATTCGTACCGAGCACCATGTTAGCAAGTGTGAAGTGTGTGCAAGTAACACACATGCTCAATGGAAGAGAGGACAGGATGTGAGTGATCAGGTGGGATGACAGAAGGCAAGAACTTTCGCGGGGGTGGGCAGGGGACAGTGGCTTGTGCAAAGGTGTGGCAGCCCCAGAGGCAACCAGGACATGAGTGAGTTGTTGGCAGTGTCCTTTCCCAGTGGTGCATCTTTACCTCTCTGCCTACATCCTCAGTTTCCTTGTTCACACCCCATATTTGGTACAATCCTTCCTATCACTTCTCTTTCTCCCACTACCAAGGTGAAGCCCACAGGGGCCTGCCCTGTCTGAATATCTCATTTCTTTAGGGCCCGGCTGCAGATACATTACAATCAGAAGTGATGTTTGAAATATTTAACAACCAATCAGAATGATGCCAGCTGCCATGCTGAAGTGAGGTTTTGAGGCCCCCTGCGGCATAAGTTTGAATGCTTTAGTTTCTGGATTGTAGGGAGGCCCAGAGGATCTCAGTGGAGGGGCCGCACAGCGGCAATGGCAGGGTCACCAGCCAAACGGGAGCACACTGGCTCAGTTAGAACAGACAGCAGCTATAAACAAGCAGTTTGCCCATCCTGGCATGTACCAACTTAGCATAAATTCTGCCAATAACAAAAATAATTGAAAATAAGATAAAATCTTTATCAATTAAATCATATACGTACAAACACACGTACACATGTGTGTGCATGTATATATGTCCATACACATATCAATAGCCATGGATATATATAGCTATGCACAGCAGCTGCTTAAAAAAATCCCCTTCTGCGCTCACTCTAAACTCCAGAAAATTCTCTCTCAAACACAAGCCAAGCTTACTACACAGGCTCTCTTTTCACTCTCCTGTCATCCCACGGCTGTCTGGGGTGCAGAGGTGGGACTTCCATGCAAGTAACCACCACCCCTTTACTTGTTCTTCCTTTCTAGGCACCTCTGTAGCATCTCCTCTTCGCCACCACCTCCATCAGGACCACAGTGGCCCAAGAGACATCTAGGTGGAGGTAGGAGGCTTCAGGAGAGGGGGCTACAGGGTGGGGGAGGGTTAAAGATGGTGGCTACTCAGATATTTGGTTATTTTCCATTATCATATGACCTCATCTGTATGTGAGAGCTTCACAGTAGCAACAGAATAAAAAATGAGCACATTGTGGGACTTCCTTGGTGGTCCAGTGGGTAAGACTCCATGCCTCCACTGCTGGGGATGCGGGTTCGATCCCTAGTCGGGGAACTAAGATCCCACATGCCAAGCGGCGTGGCCAAAAAACAAAAAAAAGAGCACATTATATGTGAGAAATGTCCAGTCGAAATATTTAATTCATGGTAGGGAGTAAACAAGTGAGATTGATGAGATGAGGACATACCTGTGAGCAAAGGGCCTTAAGGCTGAGTGTCTGCATTTAGCACATGTCCAGGGGCATGTGCACATCTTAGAACTGCTGCTTTCAGCACACAGCTCAAGCTCACTGCTGTGCCCCCTACATGCATCATACCTCCTTCCCGTAAGATACGATCTCATGGAAAGGAGGAATTTCATTTATTCCACATAATCACTTCTTGGCTCTTAGCATCCAGTGTGCAGAATAAGAAACTAATCATTGACTTATTGTGTTCGATTATAACCTAACTGGTTACAGGGTGTGTGGGTATTGGGAGTGGGGTTAGGGTGAGGCTAAAGAGAAAGAAAAAGAACTAGCTAATTATGCTTGAAGATAAACTTAGTAAATATATATATATATATATATATATATTTTTTTTTTTTACATAAATATCTAGTTTGGGATTATGCAATTAAGAAAGCAAATCAGTTGAAAATAAACTATCTGAATGAGAGTTCCATATGTTAACTCATGATTCTTCTGAAACTACCAAAACTTAAACAGTTTTCTGGGTATCATAAAACAAGAATCCTTGTGCATAACATGGGCCACTATGATATATTTGATCTAGAAAACAGCCAAAAATACGAGTCTTAACCAAATAGAAATATCAGGAAAAGCATTATGGAAGCAACATAGCTAAACCCAGAATAAACTATCTAATGTTTCTTATCTTAGTTTATTCATATTAATTCCTTTAGATTTCATGACTCTAACTCAGAGTTGATGAACTTTTCCTTACCACTTTATTTCCTTATCCAGAGATGTTTATAAATGGTCACATTTCTGAAAGAAGGTGCTGAGTTGTTCACATTAGGACTGGTGAGCTTTATTTAACAGGAGATAAAAGCAAGGTAGAGAAAGAGGAGGACAGCTGAAAAAATTGCTGTACTTCTGTGGGTTTTTTTTCCCTAATCCATGTTTTATCAATTAAAACCACAGAAAACTATCTTGATGTCTGAATATTTAAAAGGAATTATTATGCTTCATAGAGGTCATTCTGGCATAGATGTTGGACTGTTCCATGTCTGCCCTTAAGAATCCAAAACATCAGACCCTTGATGTCATCCTTTTAAGATTATAAAGCTCCACGATTTTGATTAACTTGTTTTTACAAGACTCAGGCCTGATGCTCAAATACTTACATTTAATTAGTTCATTCTTTTAAATTAATAGCAAGGCTTTCTTCCCTATTACTTAAAAAGAAATAATTTATGCTGCAGTGATAAATAAAATATATTTAAAGTACAGTAATTTGGGTTTAACTGCTAAAAATATTATGTGGCTGGGAGGAAAAAAATACCAGCATATGTCCTAACATGGCATCAATATTAACAAAAAAACGCTAAAGTGTTTTCTGCAAAAATCACAGAAAACCCCTGTGCCCGAGAGGGCACATCTCTGAGTGGGCATATCCCTGCCTGCACGGAAACATTCCCTTTTTTAAAGGCAAAATTAATGCCTGGTTATTTTGTGAATATTTGCAAAGCAAAATTTATGGACAGGTCTTCTCCTAGCTCTTGCTAAGAACAAAATGATGACATTTTTATCCCACCTCACAGCCAGCCAACTCTCACCTTCTGACGTACAAAAACTTGCATTAGTTCATTAACAGAGAATATATTTCCTTACTTATCAATAACACTATGTCCCTCCCTGATTGTTCTCCCAAATCTGGACCTGCTTATCCAGCAGCCTGTTTAACTACTTTAGCAGACATCCTAAATCCAGGAGGTCTAAAACTCAATTCCTAATCTTTCCCTTAAGCTGTTCCTCCTCTGCCTTCCCTAGCTCTGTGAATGGCAACACCATCATTCTAGTCTTCAGGTGAAAACTCTGGTATCCTAACTGACACTCCCTTTCTCTAACATCCACTTCTAATTCATCCAGATATTTATCATTGTACTTAAACAATATATCAGGGTCTGACCGCTTCTCACCACTACCACCCTAGAGCCAACCACCATCAGTTTCTGCCTGGATATTGCGACAGCTTCCAACTGGTCTTCCTGCTTCTGTCCTTGTACCACTTCAGTGTCTTCTTGACACAGAAGCTACACTGAACCTTTTAAAACTTCAGTCAGATCATGTCCCTTCTCCACTCCAAACCCTCTTGGAGTCATAATCAAAGCTCTTACAATGGCCTACAAGACCCTATTGATCTGTCCATATGCTACCTCTCAGTCCTCTTCTCCAGCTACCCTCCTGACCACTCTGCTCCACCACTCATCTTGCTATTTCTTGAAAATGACACTCATGCCCACAACATAGGTCTGCGCCCTGCTGTTCTCTCTGCCTAGAATGCTCTTTGCCCAGATATTCACATGGCTTACTCCCCACTTCTTTCAAGTCTTTATTCGAATGTCACCTGCTCAGTGGGGCATAACCTGACGACCCTACTTGAAATTATAATCCTTATTTCTCTATCCTCACCCAGCACTCCTCATTGCTTTTACTCTGTTTTACGTTTTATTTACATTTTATTTTGCATAACATTTATCACCTTAAAACTTGTGATATGATTTACTTACATATTATGCTTATTATTTGTAATACATCCCCACCCTGGCATGTAAACTCCACACGGAAAGTGATCTTTGTCTATTTAGTTTACTCATATATCCCAAGAAGCTGAAGCAGTACCTAGTACATGGCAAACATTTGATAAATATTTGTTGAATTCATGAGTGGATGAATGAATGCAATCCTTTATCAAATAGTGGGAATTCACTGCTACTCTTCATACATGTATTCATTCATACATACATCCACCAACAATGTCATCAATCACCCAGTACCTATTCTACGCTCAGTGTGTATCCATACTCCATTTCCCCCTTAGACAATCTGTCTAATCTACAAAGATAAATATACTAATCTACAGAGATAGAGCTATTGGAATGGAAAGAACCTAAATTAAGCGATTATCTAGGTCAGCACTGTCCCACGGAGCTTTCTGCAATGACAGAAATGGTCTATATCTGTGCTGTCTGTTATAGTAGCTCCTAGTCACAAGGACTTGAGCACTTGAAATGAAACTAGAATAATTGAAGAACTGAATTTTTATTTTACTTTGTGTTAATAAAGTTAAATTTAAATAGTCACATGTGGTTAGTGGGTCCTATAGTGAACAGCACAGCCCTAGTTCATCTTTCTGCCTCCACCTAGGAGTCTCCCTAAGATACCCAAGGCAGGTCATTAACTCTACTATTTTCTTCCCTCATAAAAGATGACTAACGATTAATTACCATTGCTTGCTAACTATCATTTCTGTGGTTCATGAATGTCTCTTCTTTCACAATTATTGGTACTTTGTCAACTAAGATAAGCTTTGATATTATATTAACCAATTTATAAAATATGAAACGTTCAGAATTTATCCTCTAAATCCAATAGCACATTCTACCTACTTCACTACTTGCATAACATAATTTACTTTTCTAACTTTATTTTACAACTTTACTGAGGTATTGTAATTGATGTACAATAACTGTGCACATTTCAAGTGAATAATTTGATGAGTTTTGACATAAGTATATACCTGTGGAACTATCACCACACATAATGTATTTTAAAGCTCAAATGGCCAGCACCACTGCTGACCATTAGGGCATCATTGTGTACATTGGGGGAAAGGGCCCCTTTTCTCTGAAAGTAAACACAGTACAGTGAAAAGAAGTGAGCTCAGTGTCAGCTCTCATCTACCTCCTCAGCCAGAGCCTTCATACGGTGAATAGCACACACGACCATAAATGGCAGTCCTGAAAACTGGTCTGTTAAACTTATTTTTAAAACATCCTCCTAAGGTTTTAAAAAGTACTCTGGTTTCCATTTCAAGGTGGCAGAATGGAAATAGATTATAGCTTCCTCTTCTCACTGCAAACCCTTAAGGTTTTAGAAAGGATTTTTTAAATCCATATAACTGGAAAACAGTATCAACCTTTGGAGGACCATAAACTTTGAGAAAACACTGGAAGACAGAAAGCAGATGGGATTAGAATGAAGATTTAAAACCACAGCTTACAACAAGAATAGGAGAGTGCTGCCAAAAATGTTAGGAATGAATACCAAGGACAAGGGGGGGTGGCGAGTTTGGGACAACAGACTGTGACTGTTAGAGAACAGCAGCACAAACAATCAAGAAGCTTGAACTGTGCACACCCCCTCTACCAATGCAGGCCACTTGTTGAGTCAAGGAGCAGAAACAAGAGTTGTTGCTTCAGCTGAAAGCAATGGGTATGGGAACTTGGGTCAAAGAAGCAAAACAGCATCCCAGATGCCCTGGGTGGCTGCAGCTACCCAAGAGGATGGAGACATCCCCTCACCTACCAGAAGCTAGCCTCTGAGGCACTCTGCCCAGTGGCAGCCCTATCCCTCCTAAATGCTCTTGAAAACAGACTGAAATACAGGTTTCCAGCAGCAAATCCTGCCCCTGTGTCTAAGCAACTGCAGGAACACATAGAATGGACAGCCTAACAATGAGTCTCAGCTGCAGGAACAAACACTCAGGAATCATTAAGCATTAGAAATAAGAGTTCTTTGTTTTAAAAAAGGGAAGAACTTATATCAAGGAACCAAAATTAATAAAGAAGTCAAAATAAGACTTTGGAATAAGTATAATTCATATCCATAGGGATATTTGTGAAGATATTAAATCCATAGAAAATGATCAATTAGAAATAAACAACTATTAAAATTTTGGTCATTGAGGACTTCCCTCGTGGCACAGTGGTTGAGAGTCCGCCTGCTGATGCAGGGGACACGGGTTCGTGCCCCGGTCCGGGAGGATCCCACATGCCACGGAGCGGCTGGGCCCGTGAGCCATGGCTGCTGAGCCTGCGCATCCGGAGCCTGTGCTCTGCAACGGGAGAGGCCACAACGGTGAGAGGCCTACGTAACGCAAAAAAAAAAAAAAAAAATTTTGATCATTGAAATAGGTCAAAGAATGGGCAGAATCAAAGAACAACTATCTTTTTTTTTTTTTTTTGCGGTACACGGGCCTCTCACTGTTGTGGCCTCTCCCGTTGTTGAGCACAGGCTCCGGACGTGCAGGCTCAGCAGCCATGGCTTACGGGCTCAGCTGCTCCATGGTATGTGGGATCTTCCTGGACCAGGGCACGAACCCGTGTCCCCTGCATCAGCAGGTGGACCCTCAACCACTGCACCACCAGGGAAGCGTTTCGTTTCTTTTTATGGCTGAGTAATATTTTTTTTTTTTTTTTTTTTTTTTGCGGTATGCGGGCCTCTCACCGTTGTGGCCTCTCCCGTTGCGGAGCACAGGCTCCAGATGCACAGGCCCAGGGGCCATGGCTCACAGGACTAGCTGCTCCGCGACATGTGGGATCTTCCCGGACCGGGGCATGAACTTGCGTCCCCTGCATCGGCAGGCAGACTCTCAACCACTGCGCCACCAGGGAAGCCCCAAAGAACAATTTTCTTAACCAGAATATTAAGCTAAGAAGTTCTTCCAATATGCAAGAAAAAGTGATGAAGGGACATAAAGTATAAAATAAAAGTTAGAAATCATGTAAAATAGACCCAAACATTCAATCACCCATCTAATGGAGTTACTAAAAGAGATATTAGAAGTAATGAAAGAAGGTAATATATACATTAGTAAAAATTTAAGGACTAACCAAGTGCTGAGTAAGATAAATTTTTAAAACTCACACCTAGGCATTATATTAACATTTCAGAAAACCAGGAATAAAGGAAACAAATCCTAAAATCTTTAGGAAAGAAAAAAAAATGGTCTACAGAGAATCTCCTCAACAATGAAAAGAAGGAGCAAGGAAAAAAAAAAGTTAAACCTATAATTTTATACCTAACTAAACTACCATTCAGGTATGAAGATGAAACATGAAGGAATCAGTAAGTTTACCATTTATAATAACTCTTTGAAATAATTATCCCATTTAAAATAAAAATAAATATAGTAAAAGGAAGCAATGGTGAACAAATAAATCCATTAAATTACATTATTAATCCTAATTGTGTTGATTTTTTAAAACAACAATTATAATTTTTAAAATAACAATGTGGAACCAGAAGTCCAAATAATCCCAACATGGGGGAAATGGTAATGAAAGGAAATGCTTAGAGTAAAACTGAAGCGTACAGAGATTTCATTTTGTTCAATGAATGTAGAGAGACACTGGTAAACTCTGAATATTAATAGAAAATATATTTCGTTGCATGTGTTAAAAATTGAATAGCAATAGCAATTACTAGAAAAACAAAAACAAGTTATAATTTTTACACCATCAGGAAAAAAAGTAGAAGAAAATTGAATCAATCCAACAAAGGCAGAAAAAACTAGAAACAGTATTCAAAAATATAACCCAAGTTTACCAGCCCACAAAATTTTGTAGGCAAATATTACCAGCCCTTTAAAAAATAGAAATTCAGGGCTTCCCTGGTGGCGCAGTGCTTGAGAGTCCGCCTGCCGTTGCAGGGGACGCGGGTTCGTGCCCCATTTCGGGAAGATCCCACGTGCCGCGGAGCGGCTGGGCCCGTGAGCCATGGCCGCTGGGCCTGCGCGTCCGGAGCCTGTGCTCCGCAAATGGGAGAGGCCACAACAGTGAGAGGCCCGCATAAAAAAAAAAAAAAAAAAAAAAATAGAAATTCATATTTTAAACAAACAAGAATGGAAAAATATGAGAAGCTACCAACCTATTTAAGTATGGGTCATAAGTTTTCCAAAAATTCAAAATAAGACTGCATAACGAAAGAAAAGTATAAACCAATACCACAAACATGGATGCAAAAATGCTAAATAAAATATTAGAAAGGTAAATTCAGCAATCCATCAAAAGAATAATGCATTATTATCAGGAAAGTTTTATTCCAGGAATGCAAAGATAGATTTTTCTAATAATGAACAACCAATGTAATTCACTAACTTAGGCACATGATTTAGGAGAAAAATAATTTCAGTGATGCTCCAAAGACTCAACTGTGGAGCTATATATATGGTTGTGTGTGTGTCTGCACGTGCACAATGTGTGTGTGTGTGTGTGTGTGTGTGTGTGTGTGTGTGTATGAAAACCAAGAACAAAACAAAGCTTCTTTAATTTGATCAGAGGTATCTACTGAACCTGCAAAATACAGCAAACATGAGACTTACTGGAAATATTGCCTTTAAGCTCAGTAACAATACTACTACTACTGTTCAGTATCAAACTGGACATCCTAGTCAATGGAATCAAATAAGTAAAACCATAACAGGTGTTATAAATATTGGAAAGTAAGAGACAAACTACCATTAATTACAAAGGACATGACAATCTACCTAGAAAATTAAAGGTATTTAAATAAAAGACTACTATAACTAAGAAGGAAGTTCAATTATATAGATGGCAAGATGCAAAATCAACATTAAAAAAATCAACAACTATTCTATGCTATTGGCATCAATGCTTTTTAAAATGTAATTGGGGGGGAATCACATTCCCAATAGCAACAGAAATTAAATTATAAAGTCCTTAAGAATAAACTTAATAGAAATAATTAAAGCCTCTATGGAAAAAAATTACAAACCTTAATTTAAAAAACCATAAAGTAGCCTGAATAAGGGAAGAAATATACCACATTCATAGATGAAAACCTTAATTTTTTTTTTTTTTTTTTTTTTTTTTTTTTTTTTTTT
>NW_006784227.1:571243-588146 GCF_000442215.2 Lipotes vexillifer
ATGGCTCATGGGCCCAGCCGTTCCGCGGCATGTGGGATCTTCCCGGGCCGGGGCACGAACCCGTGTCCCCTGCATCAGCAGGCAGACTCTCAACCACTGTGCCACCAGGGAAGCCCAAAACCTCAATATTTTTAAAATGTAAATTCTATTTCAAATAAATATATAATTTCAACATAATCCTATTCAAGAGGGAAGAGATATGGGAACATATATATATGTATAACTGACTCACTCTGTTATAAAGCAGAAACTAACACACCATTGTAAAGCAATTATACCCCAATAAAGATGTTAAAAAAATAAATAAATAAATAAAAAAATACAACTATAATTTTTATGAAATTCTAAAATTTATTCAAAAGATTGGATGAACAGTGGTAACTAAAGTCCTTTTTTTAAAAAAGAAATATAAAGAAAAGCAACCTGTCTAATAGATGTCAAGCATATTAGAAATCTACAGTAATTAGACCCATGAGGTATTATTGTTTAATATAAGCAGAAGAGACTTCAGAAACAGACCCACGTACAAATAGGAATTTATTATCATGTGTACTCATTAAGAACAAAGACTATATTGGCACAAAAACAGACATGTAAATCAATGGAACAGAATAGAGATCCCAGAAATCAATGCACACACCTATGCTCAATTAATCTATGACAAAGGAGGAAAGAATATACAGTGAAGAAAAGACAGTCTCTTCAACAAGTGGTGGTGGGAAAGCTGGACAGCAACATGTAGATGAATGAAATTAGAACACTCCCTCACATATACGAAAATAAACTCAAAATGGTTTCAAGACCTAAATATAAGACATGACACCAAAAAACTCCTAGAAGATAATATAGGCAAAGCATTCTCAGATGTAAATCATAGCAATACTTTTTAGTTCAGTCTCGCAAGGCAAAAGAAAGAAAAGCAAAAATAAACAAATGGGGCCTAATTAAACGTTAAGCTTTTGCGCAGCAAAGGAAACCATCAACAAAATGAAAAACAACCTATTTAATGGGAGAAAATATTTGCAAATGATGCAAATGACAAGGGATTAATATCCAAAATATACAAACAGCACATACAATATTGAAAAAACAAACAACCCAATCAAAAAATGGGCAAAAGATCTAAATAAGCATTTCTACAAAGAAGACATACAGCTGGCCAACAGGCACATGAAATGATGCTCATCATCACTAATTATTAGAGAAATGCAAATCAAAACTACAATGAGGTATCACTTCACACCAGTCAGAATGGCCATCATTAAAAAGTCCACAAACAATTAACGCTGGAGAGGATGTGGAGAAAAGGGAAACCTCGTACACTGTTGGTGAGAATGTAAACTGATGCAGCCACTATGGAGAACAGTATGGAGGTTCATTAAAAAACTAAAAATAGAGCTACCTTATGATCCAGCAATCCCACTCCTGGACATATATTCAGAAAAGATGAAAAAAAAAAGATACATGCACCCTAATATTCATAGCAACACTATTTCCAATAGCCAAGACATGGAAGAAATCTAAGTGTCCATCAACAGACAATTGGCTTAAGAAAATGTGGGAGATATACATATACACAAATATTACTCAGCCATATATATATATAAGAAACTATTAGAAGTAAATATAGGCAAATATGTACAACCTTGGAGTCAGGAAACCATCTGAAATAATATGCAAAAAAGGAAAAGTCATAAAAGAAAATATAATAAATTTGACTACATCAAAATTTAAAACACCTGAATGACCAAAGCACTTTAAAAGGTAGAAGACAAGCAACATAAACAACAAAAAAGGGTTAGAATTAATAAATCATTTAAAGAAAGAAAAAACCCGAACTAATTGAAAAATGGGCCAAGGATATAAATTGGTAATTCACAGAAGAAATAATAAAAATGATCTAGCTTTATATAAACTGTTGCTCAGTCTTACTTTAACAGAGGAAATTAAAATTCAGTGAGTATACTCATACATAGCTGGAGGGAATATAAGTACAAGGACAACCATTAGGAGGTGATTTTGCATAACCCATCATTCCGAAATTCTACTGTTAATATCTCCCCCAGAGAGCCGCGTGCCCAAGGAAGCAAGTACAAGGATCTTCACTGGAATGTTGTTTGTAACAGTGAAAAATTCAAAAACAACCTAAATATTCATAACAACAGGAATGGCTAAATAACTAATTGTGCACGCTTTCTGTGGAAGATCATGCAGCAAGTTTCTATTGATAAAATGAGGTGGACCTGTAAATACTGACATGAAAAATTGTCTAAGCCATACTGTTAAGTGAAATAATGGATACATCATTTATGTTAAAATACATACACACATAAATACCTTTTCTATGGGCAACCCCATGGAGAAAAGTCTGGAAGCATATATATTACATTGTTAATAGTATTTCTAGAGAGAGGACTAAGATAGGAGGCATTGGAGAGGGGAATAATCAAGGGGTACTCCTGTTTGATCTATTAAGTTCTAATTTCTTAATAAGGAGAATCTACTGCTAAGGATGATTTTTTAACGTATAAACTTTTTAATATATGTCACAAATTTGGAAGACAAGTGAGGAAGTTATAATAAACTGTAAACAAAGTTGCTTTAAACTGATGAAATGAATAAAACAACTCATTAAAATCTAGGCTATTTCTTTCCTCCTTTAAGTTATTTCTTCCTTTCATTCACAGTTCCAGAGAATCCAAAGAAACCACATCACACCATACCCTTTACCCTCTGGTCTTAAAAAAAAAAAAGAAAGGTAATCTTGGGTGGGGCTTTATTTTTTGTGGCTGTTTTTTTGGATGAGGTTTAAATTACCCACCCAGGATGCTGTGATGTAAGTGCTCTTTCATTTGTAATGTGATTACTCTGGAAACAAGAGTCATCTTCTTAAGGCAATTATAACATGTGAATGTTAATTTAACAAAATAGTCCCTCTCAAGTCTTAGTTTAATAACCATTGGGAGAAGATTTTTATAATTTAAGAATTATTCATTTTCTTAGAATTTTGGCTCCCACATGGACTGTTTTGTGATAGGGTGTCAAAGGACGGGTTGAATTTGGCTTTTAGTATGAAATGTAAAACCATGAAGGCCAAACACACAAACATTTATTTCTTGATAACCACAAGTGGCCTATGATTAAGACAGAACCTGATAATTTAAGGAAAATTAACTTGTCTAAAGTGAGAACAGGGAATAATTCATGAATGTACTAATTTTTCTTTTTCCTTCCCCATTAGCCTACATTGGGCTTTAGCTCTGACATGAAAACCAGTGGGAAAACATTAACTATGGTTAATGGACTGAATGGATTTATTTAAGAAGAAATATTTAAAGGACTAAAAGCATCAAATTATCTCCACGACACATATATTGGTCACAGAGACAAAATATAAAATGCATCATAAATCTTACTTCTTCCAAAAACCCCATCTCAAGCCCCATAGAGATTAAAAGAAATGGCACATTTCCAAATCTCAAAGTCTCTTAGCCAAATTTTTACCTTTCTTTTCTCATCACCTATTTCAATATTTTCCTACCTTTCTAATTAAGGTCTATACAGGGAAGACTGTGGGCACACTAGAGCTTAATGCCTTTTCAGTTGGTAGAATCTGGATTTGAAATCAGGTCTGCCTACTTTCAAACTGACTAAACTTGAGAAGATTATGTGCTGTTGTTGTTTTTAACTTTATAGAAGATCCCTGAGGAAGGACTATATCTGAATTTGCTTTGCCAAATATGCCTATTGATGATATAACATTGTAGGTCCTTAAAATATGTGTCAAGTAAGTGAATAATGAAAGCAAAATTCAAATGAAAATGACAAAATGTTCAATAGAATTTTAAGACAAAGAAACTTCTTTACAGTAATAGAAAAGTAATAAGTAGAAAGTTAATTTTTAAAATTAAATTATATTACATTTAAATTGTATTATATTTAAAGGAAAATAATGGAGGCTCTCTTGAAAGCCATTTCCATTTATAATAAATAAAAGCTAAATATGTTTTAGGAAGAAACTGAATCTTAGGAATTTTCCCTGTCTTAATACAGCAGTTTCTCCAAGAAATTTTAATCACCACAACAGCCTCCAAATGTGAAGATGATTTATTCAAAAAGATCTCAACAAGGACAAGCAAAGGATTTATGATCCTTTAACTTCCTTTATGTAAGTTAAAATACAAGAATTGAGGAGCTTGAAGACTATGGTGCAGAGCAGGGCATCCAGAGCTCTCCCTGTGACAGCACCAACCTTCCTGGTCTTCAGCACCTACAGAGGTACCCAGCTCTACTGAGGTCATTTAAGATGCTTCCATTTGCTATTTCTAAAGGTGTTTTATGACCTCTTGCCTTCACTCCCTTCCCTCAGGGTATAACTTTAATTAGAAAGGTAGGAAAATATTGGAATAATTGTAGAGAAAAGAAAAGTAAAAATATCGCCTAAAGACTGAACTTGGCAATGTGCCGTTTCTTCCATCTGTATGTTTTAGAGACTTAGATATACCTCTGTACAGGTATAATTGATGACAGGCATGTTTCTCTGAGTTTACTGTAAGATGAGGTGAGTGGAAGGTCAGTTTTCCATGTGTAGCACTGGTCAACAGGCCCAAGCCCAAGCCTGCCTGAGATGTATTCCTTTTTTTTTTTTTTTATAAATATATTTATTTATTTATTTTTGGCTGTGTTGGGTCCTCATTGCTGCACACTGGTTTTCTCTAGTTGCGGTGAGTGGGGTCTACTCTTCGTTGCGGTGCCTGGGCTTCGCATTGTGGTGGCTTCTCTTGTTGCGGAGAACAGGCTCTAGGCACGCAGGCTTCAGTAGTTTCAGCACGTGCGGGCTCAGTAGTTGTGGCTCACAGGCTCTAGAGCATAGGCTCAGTAGCTGTGGTGCATGGGCTTATTTGCTCCGCTGCATGTGGGATCTTCCCCAACCAGGGATCGAACCCGTGTCCCCTGCACTGGCACGCGGATTCTCAATCACCGCACCACCAGGGAAGCCTGATATATCTCTGCAGTTACTATATTTATAACAGTACTGGTTTGCATTTAAGATTGCATAATGCCACATGACGAGTTAAACAAAAAATACCATCTTGGAGAATATATCTGTTCTTTCTTCTAAATTCATTAAAATACTAAGAGTAATTCCAACCTTTTTAAAGTGCTTGGTTTGTAGTCAACTTTAGTAAAATGTCTTTTTCTCACTAAGCCCAAGATAAATTTTTTTTGGCAAAATATATTTTGTGTTCCTCTTAGTATTTGGCTATGATAACAATTTAATTTTACATGATCTCTATATTTGTCAAAATGTGTAGAAATGTCTTATCATTTCTATAGTCAACAAAAAATGAAACATAAATATCCTGGACTTGGTGAAAGGTAAAAACTGCTTTTGAAAAAAACCCCATAATATGTTATTTATAACTAACCAAACTTACCAACTAAGAGAAAAATTCAGCTGATTGCTATGGTAACTTTCAAGTGTTGACATATATCCAGAGCCCATCATTCTGAAATTGTTGAGAGACACTTAGCCACATTTTTGTTCACAAAATGAAAAAACTGTGAAGGAAGAAAGAACTCCTCAAGGTAGGACAGTTCGAGTGAGAGCAGTAGCCATATGACACAGTTCACATGCAGTAAGCCCACTTTTCATTGCAGGTGGGTATACCTTCATTTGCTTCATAGGAATATTAAGGCAAATGACTAACAGATACAAAGCACTAGAAAAGTTGACATATTTTAGTGAATTTCTTTTCTGCATTTTCTAGGGGTAAGCTTGCTGGGAATCCATCATATTCTAAAATACTCAGTTTTTAACCACTTCCAGTAAAACCAGTTGAATTGAGTCCCGTATTTATTGAGTATCCACTCCACATAGTCTAGCCATATGTCAAGGTTGTAGGGTAAACAAAGGAGGTATATCTCTGCCTTCAAGAGTTTCCAATTAGACAGGAATATAAAACGACAAGGTGAAAATGAGCAAACAAACAAGAAGGTATAAAATCAAGTGTGAAGTGGAAAGTAAATTACTTGCCAAAATGTACAGACCAAATAGTAAGTGCCCTTAAGGAACAAAGACAAGGAATCATAAAGTCCCATTTATTACAAAGGAAAGTGTGAGGTATCAGTTTTTGTTTCTTTAATAGACTTTGAAAGATGAACAACATTTAAAGAGATACAAACACCAAAGAATTTTTTTAAGTAAGGAGTTCACCAAGGCTGGTGCTTGCTAGTAAAATGGCAACTTATGTCAAGCAAGTCTCTTGTGCTGCTGAGGTCCCACTGGAAACTAAGTTAGAACTAGTCATATTTAGTATTTAGAAAAATGCCATTGCTAGAATATGATAGAATGTTCTGGTTATATTTAAAAGACAATGGAACAGACTGGAAGAAAAGAAATTGCCTAAACCATTCTATTTCTGTTTCAAGAAGATTTGGACACCAATTGAGTTCAGATCAGCTAAAGAAACAAGCTGCACCATGAGTTCTCTACCAGAGGCAATTTCATCCCTCAAGGGATAGTTTTTCAATGTCTAAAGACATTTTTGGTTGTCACAGCTTGGAGTAGGAGGTGCTACTGGTATCTTGTGGGTAGAAGCCAAGGATACATAAGCATAAACATACTACAACACACAGGACAAGCCTCCACAACAAAGACTTATCCAGCACAAAATGTCAATTGCTTTGAAGTTGAGAAGCCCTGAGACAGACCACAAGGGCAATTGATGGTGAGATGTCCTAACCAATTCATGCAGCAAAACAGGCTGGATGAAGGTAAAAAATGATGTTACAGTTATAAATGATGGAGTCATATGGAAATCCAAGCTTAGGTTACAGTCTTCTTGTGTCCCTAAAGTTATAATTCTGGTATCAAAAAAGATTTGGGAGGTCATTAAAAATAAATATTTAGTGAAGAAAGACTATACAGTGGGGGAAAGACAGTCTCTTCAATAAAGTGTTTGGAAAACTGGACAGCCACATGAAAAAGAATGAAACTGGACCACTATCTTACACCATACCCCAAAATAAACTGAAAATGGATTAAAGACTTAATGTAAGACCTGAAACCATAAAACTTCTAGAAGAAGACAGAGGCAGTAAGCTCCTTGACATTGGTCTCAGAGATACTTTCTTGAATCTGACTCCAAAGGCAAGGGCAGCAAAAACAAAAATAAGCAAATGGACTACGTCAAATTAAAAAGCTTCTACACAGCATAGGAAACCATCAGCAAAACGAAAAGGCAACCTACTGAGTAGGAGAAGATATTTGCAAATCATACGTCCAATAAAAGTTTAACATACAAAATAGATAAAGAGCTCATACAACTCAATAACAAAAAAAAATCCAAATGTGAAATAGGCAGAGGATCTGAAAAGACGTTTTTCCAAAGAAGACATACACATGGCCAACAGGCACATGAAAAGATGGTCAAAATCACTAATCATCAGGGAAATGCAAATAAAAACCACAATGAGATATCATTTTACAATGGTCAGAATGGCTATTATCAAAAAATCAACAGAAGACACTGCTTTGGGAAATATCCCCAGTGTTCTCCTTACTTGCTGCAAGCAAAATTAATCCTTCCTCCTCCTGTGGAAAACAACAACAACAACAACAAATAACAAGAGTTAGTGAGAATGTGGAGAAAAGGGAACCCTCGTGCACTGTTGCTGGGGACATAAATTGGTGCAGCCACTATGGAGAACAGTATGGAGGTTCATTAAAAAACTAAAAATAGAACTACCATATGATCCAGCAATTCCACTTCTAGGTACTTACCCAAAGAAAATAAAAACACTAACTTGAAAAGACATATGCACCCCTATGTTCATTGAAGTATTATTTACAATAACCAAGATATGGCAACAACTTAAGTATCCACTGATAGATGAATGGATAAAGAAGATGTGGTACACACCTAAAATGGAATACTACTCAGCCTTAAAAAAGAAAATCTTGCCATTTGCCACAACCTGGATGGACCTTGAGGGTATTATGCTAAGTGAAATAAGTCAGACAGAGAAAGACAAATATCGTATGATTTCACTTATATGTGGAATCTAAAAATCAAAACATACCAACCAACAAACAAAAACCCAGACTAACAAATGCAGCAAATAGAGTGGTGGCTGACAGAGAGAGGTTGAAAGGCTGTGAAATGGGGGAAGTGAATCAAGAGGTACAAACTTCCAGTTATAAAATAAATGTCATGAGGGTATAATGTACAGCATAGGGAATACAGTCAATAATATTGTTATTAGGCTTGTATGGTGACAGATGGTAACTAGACTTATTTTGCAATGTATACAAATGTTGAATCATTATATTGTACTCATGAAATTAAAATATTATATGTCAAATATAGTTCAATTAAAAATAATACTAGGAATGAAAAGGACATACTAAAGTTCATATTTTATATAGATATATATGTGTCTACATATATACATATACAAACATACATATATAACTCAAGCATAAAAAGCAAACAAACAAAAAATGCTTTGCCAAAGGTGCATAACCTGGATCTAATTATGAGGAAACGTCAGACAGACCCAAAATGAGGGACATTCCACAAAATAAATGACTGGTAATCTTCAAAAGTGTCAAGGAAAGAATAGGGAAATGTTCCAGACTGAAATAAATGAAAGAGATAGATATAACTAAAAGCAATTGTGATTCTGAAACAAATCCTTTTGCTCTAGAAGACACTGCTGGGAAAACTGGGAAACTTGAATGGGTTCTGGGAATTCTATGGTAGTAAAGTATCAGTGTTAATTTTCTAATCTTGATGCTTGTATCACAGTTACATAGGAGAATATCCTTATTTGTAGGTAATTCACACTAAAGAATTAAGGATGATGGGAATCAGGTTTGAAACTCACTCTCTCGTGGTTCCAGGGGAAGACAGTCTTTGTACTGTACTTTCCACTTTTCTGTAAGTTCATGATCGTTTAAACTTTTTTAAAAATAAACAAAACAAATGCATTTCTGGAAAAGCAAAATGTCCATGCATATGCATATGCATAGCCAAGAAATGTTTTGTTTAAAAATACAGAGACATTATACTTTTATTTGGGACAATGTAAAACAATTCCTACCAAATCTATATGATAATCTTTTAAATCTTTTATAGCAAACATAGGCTATAAATATACAAGTACAATGTTGGCATTATGATCTTCAGAGAATATCTTATGAAATCTTGGGTCTAAATGGAATATTTCTTATCTATTTGGTCATGTGAACTAATGTATCAAGTCATTTTTAAATAACTTCAACCTTTTTTCTTATTAAATAAGATGCATACTTACTGTAGAAATTTTAAGTCACACTCATCCAGAGATGACCATTGTTAACTCTTGTAATACAGTCTTCTAATGTTTCCAATAGAATCTTAAAGTAGATATTTTTGTATTTATTTTTATTTAATATATTGTTTTATTAAATAGTTATTTACTTTTTCAAATTTGATGTCAGAGCAACTCAGATTCCTCCTTTTCCTGATTAGTAATATATATTGCCTCCAAGTTTTCACTACAACAAAAAAGCTGCACTCATAGAGCTGTGATTCACTAAATGTCTGCAGTTATACACTCATGCTGTATTTAAAGCCACCTCCCACTCCCCCAAGTGGTTATCGTATGGTAACTACCCATATGTCAGACCCAACAATCTTCGCCTTCAAGCACAGTCCATGCGTGGAAAACAAGGAAAAGTAAGGAGGATCCCTCCACTGTAACTTGGTCCAACTGAGATGCTAGTTCTGTCTTCCTTCCAGGCAGTGTTTCCTCAGGAGGTCTGCAGTTGCCATAGAGGCAGTGGAGGAGCTGTCCATTTGGTTCTCCAGGGGAGGCACAGAGCTTCCATGAGAATATTATACTCATTAGCTATTTTAAGAAGATAATATCAGACAAAAGTTTAATTGGTCTCCATTTTAAAGTGCATATAATTAAAAGTTTCCATTCAAATGTATCACGAATATAAATCAACGTTATTTGAACTGTAAATCACACACAGTCTGGGCTGGTCAGTGTAAGTCGTTAGAGAAGCAAGTAAAGATCTGATAACACTAACGGTGGTTAGCTTTCCACAAAGAAAAATTTATTTTACCAGTCCCTCCCATCAGGAAACTTGCACAAGTCTCTTAGATAGCCTCATCCACCAGAGGGCAGACAGCAGAAGCAAGAAGAACTACAATCCTGCAGCCTGTGGAACAAAAACCACATTCACAGAAAGATAGGCAAGATGAAAAGGCAGAGGGCTATGTACCAGATGAAGGAACAAGGTAAAACCCTAGAAAAACAACTAAATGAGGTGGAGATAGGCAACCTTGAAAAAAAAGAATTCAGAATAATGATAGTGAAGATGATCCAAGAACTCGGAAAAAGAATGGAGGCAAAGATCGAAAAGATGCAAGCAATGTTTAACAAAGACCTAGAAGAATTAAAGAACAAACACCTAGAAGAATTAAAGAAAAAACAAACAGAGATGAACATATCTCAATAACTAAAATGGAAAATACACTAGAAGGAATCAATAGCAGAATAACTGAGGCAGAAGAACGGATAAGTGACCTGAAAGACAGAATGGTGGAATTCACTGCAGTGGAACAGAATAAAGAAAAAAGAATGAAAAGAAATGAATACAGCCTAAGAGACCTCTGGGACAACATTAAACACAACAACATTTGCATTATAGGGGTCCCAGAAGGAGAAGAGAGAGAAAAAGGACCCGAGAAAATATCTGAAGGATTATAGTCGAAAACTTCCCTAACATGGGAAAGGAAATAGCCACCCCAGTTCAGGAAGTGCATAGAGTCCCAGGCAGGATAAACCCAAGGAGAAACATGCCGAGACACATATTAATAAAATTGGTAAAAATTAAAGACCAAGAAAACTTATTGAAAGCAACAGGGAAAAATGACAAATAACATACAAGGAAACTCCCATAAGGTTAACAGCTGATTTCTCAGCAGAAACTCTACAAGCCAGAAGGCAGTGGCATGATACATTTAAAGTGATGAAAGGGAAGAACCTACAACCAAGATTACTCTACCTAGCAAGGATCTCATTCAGATTCAACAGAGAAATCAAAAGCTTTACAGACTAGCAAAAGCTAAGAGAATTCAGCAACACCAAACAGCTCTACAACAAATGCTAAAGGAACTTCTCTAAGTGGGAAACACAAGAGAAGAAAAGGACCTACAAAAACAAACACAAAACAATTAAGAAAATGGTCATAGGAACATACATACCAATAATTACCTTCAACGTGAATGGATTAAATGCTCCAACCAAAAGACACAGGCTTGCTGAATAGATACAAAAACAAGACCTATATATATGCTCTCTACAAGAGACCCAATTCAGACCTAGAGACACACATACAGACTGAAAGTGAAGGGATGGAAAAAGATATTCCATGCAAATGGAAATCAAAAGAAAGCTGCAGTAGAAATACTCATATAAGATAAAATAGACTTTAAAATAAAGAATGTTACAAGAGACAAGGAAGGACAATACATAATGATCAAGGGTTCAATCCAAGAAGAAGAAATAACAATTATAAATATATATGCACCCAACATAGGAGCACCTCAATACATAAGGCAACTGCTAACAGCTCTAAAAGAGGAAATCGACAGTAACACAATAATAGTGGGGGACTTTAACACCTCACTTACACCAATGGACAGATCATGCAAACAGAAAATTAATAAGGAAACACAAGCTTTAAATGACACTATACACCAGATAGATTGAATTGATATTTATAGGACACTCCATCCAAAAACAGCAGATTACACTTTCTTTTCAAGTGTACACGGTACATTCTCCAGGGTATATCACATCTTGGGTCACAAATCAAGCCTCAGTAAATTTAAGAAAACTGAAATCATATCAAGCATCTTTTCTGACCACAGCACTATGAGATGAGAAATCAATTACAGGGAAAAAAAACATAAAAAAACACATACATATGGAGGCTAAACAATATGTTACTCTACAACCAAGAGATCACTGAAGAAATCAAAGAGGGAATCAAAACATACCTAGAGATAAATGACAATGAAAACATGACAATCCAAAACCTATGGGATGCAGTAAAAGCAATTGTAAGAGGGAAGTTTATAGCAATATAAGCCTACCTCAAGAAACAAGAAAAATCTCAAATAAACAATCTAACCTTACACCTAAAGGAACTAGAGAAAGAAGAACAAACAAAACCCAAAGTTAGTAGAAGGAAAGAAATCATAAAGATTAGAGCAGAAGTAAATGAAATAGAATCAAAGAAAACAATAGCAAAGATCAATAGAAGTAAAAGCTGGTTCTTTGAGAAGATAAACAAAATTGATAAACCATTACACAGACTCATCAAGAAAAAGAGGGATAGGACTCAAATCAATAAAATTACACATGAAAAAGGAGAAGTTACAGCAGACACCACAGAAATACAAAGCATCCTAAGAGACTACTACAAGCAACTCTATGCCAATAAAATGGACAACCTGGAAGAAATGGACAAATTCTTAGAAAGGTATAACCTTCCAAGACTGAACCAGGAAGAAACAGAAAATATGAACAGACCAATCACAAGGAATGAAATTGAAACTGTGATTTAAAATCTTCCAACAAACAAAAGTCCAGGACCAGATGGCTTCACAGGTGAATTCTGTCAAACATTTAGAGAAGAGCTAACAACCATCCTTCTCAAACTGTTCCAAAAAATTGCAGACGAATGAACACTCCCAAACTCATTCTATGAGGCCACCATCACCCTGATACCAAAACCAGAGAAAGTTACTACAAAAAAAGAAAATTACAGACCAATATCACCGATGAATATAGATGCAAAAATCCTCAACAAAATACTAACAGAATTCAACAACACATTAAAAGGATGATACACCATGATCAAGTGGGATTTATCCCAGGGATGCAAGGATTCTTCAATATACGCAAATCAATCAATGTGACACCCCACATTAACAAACTGAAAAACTATATGATCATCTCAACAGATGCAGAATTCATGCATCTATTGATGCAATAGATGCAAAATTCAACACCCATTTATGATAAAAACTCTCCAGAAAGTGGGCACAGAGGGAACCTACCTGAACATAATAAAGGCTATATACGACAAACCCACAGCAAACATCATTCACAATGGTGAAAAACTGAAATCATTTCCTCTAAGATCAGGAAAAAGACAAGGATATCCACTCTTGCCACTATTATTTAATGCAGTTTTGGAAGTCCTAGCCATGGCAATCAGAGAAGAAAAA
This sequence comes from Lipotes vexillifer, assembly GCF_000442215.2. NCBI lineage: Eukaryota > Metazoa > Chordata > Mammalia > Artiodactyla > Lipotidae > Lipotes > Lipotes vexillifer. Next base: position 584,542 of record NW_006784227.1, read on the forward strand.
GAAATAAAAGGAATACAAATTGGAAAAGAAGTAAAACACTCACTCTTTGCAGATGACAAGATACTATACATAGAGAATCGTAAAGTTGCCACCAGAAAACTACTAGAGCTAATCAATGAATTTGGTAAAGTAGCAGGATACAAAATTAATGCACAGAAATCTCTTGCATTCCTATACACTAATGATGAAAAACCTGAAAGAGAAATTAAGAAACACTCCCATTTACCATTGCAACAAAAAGAATAAAATACTTAGGAATAAACCTACCTAGGGAGACAAAAGACTTGTATGCAGAAACCTATGACACTAATGAAAGAAATTAAAATTGATACAAACAGATGGAGAGATATACCATGTTTTTGGATTGGAAGAATCAATCTTGTGAAAATGACTATACTACCCAAAGCAATCTACAGAGTCAATGCAATCCCTATCAAATTACCAATGGCACTTTTTACAGAACTAGGAAAAAAATCTTAAAATTTGCATGGAGACACAAAAGACCCCAGTTAGCCAAAATAGTCTTGAGGGAAAAAAACGGAGCTGGAGGAATCAGGCTCCCTGACTTCAGACTATACTACAAAGCTACAGTAATCAAGACAGTACGGTACTGGCACAAAAACAGAAATATAGATCAGTGGAACAGGATAGAAAGCCCAGAGATAAACCCATGCACCTATAGTCAACTAACCTATGACAAAGGAGGCAAGGATGTACAATGGAGAAAAGACAGTCTCTTCACTAAGTGGTGCTGGGAAAACTGGACAACTACATGTAAAATAATGAAATTAGAACACTCCCTAATACCATACACAAAAATAAACTCAAAATGGATTAGAGACCTAAATGTAAGACTGGACACTATAAAACTCTTAGAGGACACTATAAAACACTCTGACAAAAATCACAGCAAGATCTTTTTTGACCCACCACCTAGAGTAATGGAAATAAAAACAAAAATAAACAAATGGGACCTAATGAAACTTAAAACTTTTGCAAAGCAAAGGAAACTACAAACAAGATGAAAAGACAACCCTCAGAATGGGAGAAAATATTTGCAAACCAATCAATGGACAGAGGACTAATCTCCAAAATATATAAACAGCTCATGCAGCTCAATATTAAAAAAGCAAACAACCCAATCCAAAAATAGGCAGAAGACCTAAATAGACATTTCTCCAAAGAAGATATATAGATGGCCAAGAAGCACATGAAAAGCTGCTCAACATCACTAATTATTAGAGATATGCAAATCAACACTACAGTGAGGTATCACCTCACACCAATTAGAATGGGCATCATCATAAAATCTACAAACAACAAATGCTGGAGAGGGTGTGGAGAAAAGGGAACCCTCTTGCACTGTTGGTGGGAAGGTACATTGATACAGCCACTATGGAGAACAGTATGGAGGTTCCTTAGAAAACTTAAAATAGAGTTACCATATGACACAGCAATCCCACTACTGGGCATGTACCCAGAGAAATCCATAATTCAAAAAGACACATGCACCCCAATGTTCATTGCAGCACGATTTACAGTAGCCAGGTCGTGGAAGCAACCTAAATGCCCATCGACCGATGAGTGGATAAAGAAGATATGGTACATATATACAATGGAATATTATTCAGCCATAAAAAGGAACGAAATTGGGTCATTTGTGTGGACGTGGATGAATCTAGAGACTGTCATACAGAGTGGAGTAAGTCAGAAAGAGAAAAACAAATATCGTATATTAACGCATATATGTGGAACCTAGAAAAATGTTACAGATGAACCGCTTTGCAGGGCCGAATTAGAGACACAGAGGTAGAGAACAAATGTATGGACACCAAGCAGGGAAAGTGGCCAGCGGGTGGGGGGTGGTGATGTGATGAATTGGGAGATTGGGATTGACATGTATACACTAATATGGATAAAATGGATAACTAATAAGAACCTGCTGCATAAAAAAATTAATTAAATTAAATTTAAAAAAAAAGAAAATTATATTTTATATCCTGAACTAATAATGAGGTAAATTTGACCTAAAACAATGGGTGGCTCAGAGGTAACTCAATTCCTCTCCTGGAATCACCTTACAGTTCTTGTTTTATTTATGGTGCCTGGGCCTTGTCCACCACGCCACCATTCCCTACATAGGATTACCCTGCACATGTTAATAATATAATATATTATTTTATTATTATATCACACAAAATATGTTAATAACATATTAAAATTAACTTAATATATTAATATAGTATTAAAATAATAAAAAATCTTTTCTGAGGTTTAACAAGTTAAAATGGCTTTGAATATTGCTTACTTTTTTGACTCTGATAATATTTTTATGGGTAAATTTTTTTTATTTCATAGTGAATTCTGTATACAAATCAACACTACCAAATATTAGGAAATCCATGAGGGAAAAAGTATTTCATGAGCTTGCACCCTGTTTCCTAAAACGTGAGTTTCAGATAAGCCCAAATTTTAGATGACAAGAAGTCAGACCATGTCTTAAGCAAGAATTTAAAAAATAGCATATCTATAAAACAGGAACAATAATAATTATTTTTATACCATGCACATTAAGCATGTAGCATAGATTCTGGTATGTTGGGAGCACTCAGTAAAAACAACTTTATTATTACTCTGTCATTTATTTTCTTCCTATAGCCAATAGCTATAATAGTTATATTAAAATGAACATTAATGCATTAATGATTGTCATATTCACATGACAGTTTATAGATCAGGTCTTACTGATGTCATCATTCTTAACTTGTCTTTCAGTTTAATTGGGCTGTAAGTAGAAAATTACACAGACAATTGCTTCTATAGTTGGGTCCAGACCATACACAGCAAAGGAGGTTAATTGTGACCTTCAGCTTGATATGAACCAAATTAAACAAATAAATCAACCACTATTAGTGAGGAACCTAAGTTGGGTAAAAGAAATTAATTACACACCATCATTATATAGAACCTTTCCAAGAATATTTGAGAAAATGGTATCCAATCCATCCCACATACATATTTTAAATCCACATTTTATAGCTCTCCTTTTAAATAAAGCACTCATGAAAAATTTCTGGAATTTAGCTGAGGATTTTATATAACCAAATTCTGACCTTTTCCTGGTATATTAAACACCCTTTACAATCACTGTACTTACACAAATGTTCTTCTAATCTCTTAATGGAGTAGACACTATTCCCGCTTAAATCACCAAATTCCAGAATAGAAAAACAAATATTAAAAACTGAGAAGACAGTCAAGTCAGACCATCTCCTTGTTCCCAAGCATCTAGTCTGACCTCCCATGTAGAGCAGTAATTTATGCTTCAATCTCTGCTCTGTTGTACAACAATCTAGGAGAAATGGCAGTTCCCTCCTCCAAGATGGGTATTTCTCAGAGAATGACTGGGTACTGAAAATAAATCTTGAGGTTGAAAGTTAATTACTGACAGCAAATTATCCTTTATGAATAACAACTTTCTCCATAACATTAATAAAAGTGTCTTGATTTATGTACCTTTCATGTATATTCATGTTGAAAGATGTTCAAAGACTGGCTGAAGCAGGAGAAATAACAGAAAGAGGGTTCTGAAAAGAAGGGAAAGA
>NW_006784227.1:588162-612908 GCF_000442215.2 Lipotes vexillifer
GGGAAAGAGGAAAGAATGAGGAATAAGCCCAGGAAAGCATGGAAAGTTGATTAGGAAGCCTGACAGAGAAGGTCCTCCTGTGAGGGAGGGGACAAAACTCACACATATCAGGTCCTGAACTCAGATGGGGAGGGAAAAAGGGGAAACAGAATTCCCACCATCACAGTGTGAGTATGGAAGGGAAGGTACAAGGGATGATAAAGAAGCAAAGACGTGAGAATGTACTCATTTTGGCTGTTTAAAGAAAGGAGGGCTACAGAAGGAGAAGGTGATGAACTCGCTGAATAATGCATTGTTAGTCAAACTGCCAAATAGAAGTTGGAAATTAGGCATAGTTGTGCTATTATTCACACCTACATTCTAATTAACAGAATTACATATAACACATAGGCTCACTTTATCTGTGGGTTTGAGAGAAGAAAAGGGAACGCATTCACTTGTGCCCAGTGTACGAAAAAGAACACTTGGAAGGACCACCAAAGTGACAAAGCACCACTCTTATCTCAGCACATTCCTTGCAGGACCCAACAACAAAAGATGATGTGAAATGCTTACTGCATACCTTCACTCTGGGTAATCTTTCAGGAGTGGCTTCTTCCAAGAAAGGCCTTGTCCAGAACAAAGCACAAGAATGTTAGCACACAAGGTCTGGGTGAGGTTTCACTCACATCACTGCTCCCTACCCGTTCACATAATGTTCCTGCTCTCAGACAAGTGAGAAGCAGCTGAGCATCACAGGCACCAGGCACCACCCTCACAAGACCCCTTGCAGGATGCACGCACACCACACACCACACACCACTCTCCAACTGGCCTCCCTCCATCCCCTGGAATAACAGACAGAATTGATGAGGAGAGAAGTGCTGGTGTCCCGAAAAGTCCAACATCTGGAGTGCCAGAGGCAGGAGGAGACAGAGAAACCATGAGCTTTTAAACACGTTATCTTGGGAAATAACCCAAGACAGATAATGTTCTGGATTCCAGGAAGATATGCAGCACGACGCTGTGGCTTGTCTATGAATTCACAGATTTGAATTCATAAGCTATATGACTTCGAGAAAGACAGACTTTCTGGGTCTCAGCTTCCTCATCCCTCCTAAAAAGTGGTTGGAGTCAATCATCTCTTAGCATCTATCAGTATCTAAAGATATTATGGTAAAACAATTTTTTCAGAGTAATTCATGAACTGAGCAGATCGCCCAAAATTTGAGCCTTGGTACCGTTTTCCTGGATCAGTTTAGCCCTATAACCCTAATGAGCCTCAGCAGTTTTAGAAAGTAGTGATCAGAGGTAAGGATTCCTGACTCCAGTGCCCCATTTTATCCACCTGCCCCCTGCTCCCCTACCCTCGTGATCCAGTCATATATGTGTCCATTTTGGATATCAATTTCTGTTCTGATAATAACATTACTCAGGAAATACACGGCCATTAAGATGTTCCTGGCTCTTCAGTGATTAGGCAGAACGGACTATGCAGCCTTGTTTCCACAATTCTAATCGAGCAAGTTCCCTCCTAGGAAATCCTATCAAGCTACTGAGGAAGAAGTATGTGGACTTTTCTTTTTAATAAGAACCTCTAGGTGTGCCAAACGTTTAGAAGTCAATAGGCAATACTTGAGAACAATAGGAGGAAAGGAAAACAATGCTTTTTTCAAAATGGAAGTGGCCTGATTTTCTTCTGATTATTAAGATTTCTACCACATATTGTCAAATTGCTTTTTAGGAAGCTCGTCCTAGCTGATTTTCCCACCAGCATTCCATAGCGACCACTTCATCACACCTTCATCATACAGGTATTGGATTCTGTTGCGTCTTTGTCAATGCGTTGGTTGAAATAATACTATCTTCTTTTTTGTTTATTTATTTTTAAAATTTATTAATTTATTTAATTTTTGGCTGCATCGGGTCTTCGCTGCTGCACGCGGATTTTCTCTAGTTGCTGAGAGTGGGGGCTACTCTTTGTTGCGGTGTGCGGGCTTCTCATTGCAGTAGCTTCTCTTGTTGTGGAGCACAGGCTCTGGGCATGCGGCCTCAGTAGTTGTGGCTCACAGGCTTAGTTGCCCCGCAGCATGTGGAATCTTCCTGGACCAGGGCTCGAACCCGTGTCCCCTGCATTGACAGATGGATTCTTAACCACTGTGCCACCAGGGAAGCCCCTACTATCTTCTTTATATTTGAACTTTTAATTATCAGTGAGGTTAAATAGTTTTTCACACATTTACTACAAATTGTTTATTTATGCCATTTGTCCATTTTTCTATTGTCCTCTTTTGCTTTATTCATTTAAAAGAGCTCTTTGTGTTAAGGATATTTGTTCTTAATTTATTTTGTCACAAATATTTTTGCCCAGATTGCTGTTTGCATTTTAACTTTGTTCATGAGGTGTTTTTTTTTCCTGTATAAAAGTTTTCATTCTGTTTTTATGGAGTCAAGTATTTTAGTCTTCTGTTTTACTGCTTTTTTCCCTTGCGTAGGAAGATCTTTCCCACTCCACCAATATGTATATATTTTTCAAGTATTTCACTTTCAATTTTTACACTTAAATTTCTGATGCATCTAGTATGTATTGGTATAAGTGGTGACATAGGGATTTCATTTCATTTTTTTCCAGTTTTTTCAACCCCATTGACTGAAAACTCCATATTTTCTTTTCTGATTTGAAGTGTCTCTCCTTTCTAACACGAAACTCTCATATGTAGGTTTCTGGAGTTCTGTTTTCCTTTGATCTCCTCATCTGATGTGAACTGATTCTGACACCACTATCAAAAGTGTTTTTAATGAGTGTGGTTTCAAAATTCATTTTATTATGTGGTAAGGCAATGCTCCCAACTGGTACTTCAAAAATTTCCTGGCTATTCACATAAGTTTCTTGCTCCAGAAGCACTGAGTCACTTGAAGTGAAGTGTTGAATATATGTAAGTATTTTTCAAAGTGCACAAACTTGTAAAAGTCTTAAAGCAAAAATTTTATAGGCAATATCCATCACTCCCTTTTAGAAATATATCTAAAAGACTGATCACTGCTGCTTTTTTTTTTTTGGCCACGCAGCTTGCGGGATCTTAGTTCTCCAACCAGGAATTGAACCCACGCCCTCAGCAGTGAGAGCAGAGTCCTAACCACTGAACCACCACAGAATTCCTATTAAGACTGGTCACTGCTCTAAAAGAATGCTCAGAGTGTGGGTGGTGGTGAGGGTCAGGAATTTTCCAGCCCACAGGATGCGTATTTGGTTGGCTCATAATGGTCAAGACAGATTTAAGTGTGATGAAAATGTATGTATATAGTGCATCCTCTTCATCACATTATTCTTAAAAACATTAAAATTATCATATAAGTTATCATATAAAAATTATCATATAAAATTATCATATATGATAAAAACATTATCATATGTTTTAAAAACTTTAAAATCATAATATAAGAAAATAATGCAACTTACGAGTTCCCCACCATTCATAAAGCTATATGGACTTGCTGCAACAAATCAGTCACTGAGCCTTTCAGTCACGTTAATTTCCTCTGCCTTCCCTTAGACCTTGTTTGTCAGGCCCTACCTCATTTTCAGCCTCTAGGGTCCCCTTTCCCCACAGCAAGAGTTGCTTTATTGCCCCATCTCTGATCTCTTGAATCAGTCACTCACCACCCAAAACCAGGTGAGTGCTCCCATTCACTCACTAGTCACATTGCATTGAAATTGCCATTGTTTTTACCTGTAACCCAGTCAGAGAGTAGAGATAATATGATATTCACTATTGTACCCAATCCCTAGCTCAGTGCCTGACACAGATGAATCTCAATAAATATTTAGTGAGTCGGTGAACACTATGAACTAAATGTGAAGCAGGAGGGACACAAAGAGCTCCAGCCCAGGACTCTGGGATTTAGTATCATCTCAGTCGTTTTGACATTGCATTACAGGGTCTCTAGGACTGTTCCTCCTCCAGAACTATTCTGTCCCTGAATCCCACCTCCCGGCTCTCCCCCCTGGTCCTGCGGACAGGCTTGCCCAAACGCTGACACCCTGCCTGGGTCAGAACACAACCCTGCCCCACCTGCCTTCCAGGACACCCCATAACCTCATGTTAGATCCTCAGAGGCCAGATACTAGCTTGAACCACTCTTTGTCATCTGAGGCCACACCATTTGGATCCTGTGTTCTACCTGTTGCCAGTTAGCTACGTGCATGGGCCTTGCCTGACGGAGCCTAAGATACGTTCTTCAGGATGAGTGGATTGAATGGATCTCACTCTGGAAACGGTTGTGTTCACACAGCTCAGATCTTTTTCACTGTCACACAATAGTAATGATAGTACTGTTGAAGTTCAACTCCTATGAAAGTTCTGGGAACAGAACTTGAAGTAATAATCCAGATATAAATCAAATTGCAGGATTTCAACCATACATTCATGCTATGTGGAAAAACAAGAGCTCTTTTTCTTTTCTCTAATCTCTCTCTCGAAAGGACAAAATTCTTTACTTTCTGAGAAACCACAAGTCACTTTCATCTGGTTTTCCCCCAGTCCTCTCCTCTATTTGAGCTCAGTGTTTCACGTGTTCATTTTGGTGAGATTCCATTGCAATACATCACCAGGAACACATGTGTTCCACTGGGACCTTATTCCCTGGAAGATGTGAATGGTGATGTAAATAACAGCCTCATCAGAATTTGAAGGAAGTAGTGCAGGAAAGAAAGCTACGGTGAAATAAGGCAAAATCAAGCAACTATAATCAATATTTCCTCCTGGGGTAATGTGGGTAGTATTGATGCTGATAGGGAACTTCAATGGTATTCATCAGCTGGAGCTGTCAGCAGAACGTTAATTAAATGGCAGCTGTTGCTTTACCACTTGTAGGGGAGGGGAGCAGCTAACTCCAAAATAGATTTCCAAGGATAAGAGCATTTCCAGCTAGTAAACCAAATAAGAGCTTGGTTGTGCTTTGTTTTGTGTTTGTTTGTTGTTGTTTTTTTTATGAGTTTTGCAGCACATGAGTGAAGAGATGAGAAGCAATTAGACGTGTGTCAATAGTTATGCATTTGGGGCTTCCCTGGTGGCGCAGTGGTTGAGAATCTGCCTGCCAATGCAGGGGACACGGGTTCGAGCCCTGGTCTGGGAGGATCCCACATGCCGCGGAGCAACTGAGCCCGTGAGCCACAACTACTGAGCCTGCGCGTCTGGAGCCTGTGCTCCGCAACAAGAGAGGCCACGATAGTGAGAGGCCCGCGCACCGCGATGAAGAGTGGCCCCCGCTTGCCACAACTAGAGAAAGCCCTCGCACAGAAACGAAGACGCAACACAGCAAAAATTAATTAATTAATTAATTTTAAAAAGTAGTTATGCATTTAAAGTAAGAGTTCTAGTCTGTTGTTGGAAATATACATATATCATGCTAATCACAGCTACAGAGTCTAGCTTCCACTCAGTTAAGCATTCATTACTCTCTGATGCTCTAATGAACATTTAAGATGTCTGTTGATTTTTAACTTGTAATAAAAACAATATGTGGTCATTAAAGGTTTAGAGAATACTGAGAAGCAGAGAAATAATCACCCATGGTCAGTGATTGTTATTCCCATGTTTATATAAAAAAAATTATGTCCAGTCCAATTACTGATCAAAGCTGTTCAGTAATATTTACTGCCTCAATTCCATGACATTTAACAGATTCAACTTCTTGAGCACTTGTTTTATGAAACATGGCTCTAAAAAAAGTCCCAAGTCATACCTGAATCTATATATCACGTGAAGTTTTTAAATTTACATGAAAATATTTATCATAGAATATTTATTATAATATTTTACTTTTTGTTGAGCTGCTATTGCTTACAGAAATCTGTGCTATAGTATTTGCCATTAGTGATTTTCATCTTGGTAAAGTTCATTTAACCAGACAATGTATATAGATTTTTCCCAAGGTGTACAAAAGCCTTCTCTATAGAAATTTAAACTTACAGAATCAATCAGAAAATTAATTCCATAACGCAACCTAAAAATGTATACTTTAAGAGATCTTTGGAGTACGCTGACCCTCCAGCCAGTCACTTCCATGGGACAGACCAGCTTGTTTCTAACACACCTGCTGCTATAGAAGAAGTGAAGTGATTAATCCCTTCCTGTTGTTGCTGAGGTCATGAGAAGTTAGGGGGTAGTAAGAAAGTCCAGAGATGGGGAAATCCCAGGGAAAATGGTGAACACAGCCAAACTCACAGGGTTAGGGGAAAAGTCAAGGTCTGAACGAGAGAGTAGAGTTTGTGGTTAGAATTTCCACACAAAGGTAAAAAGATATGTGCCCAAAAGTAAGACAGGAAATATTATAACGTTCCACAAAAGAAAGACTGGATAAAAGAAACAAAGTTACTGGGGAAAATGGAAGGCTTTGGAACAGCCTCTAAGAGAATGGGTTGTCTCCAGTTGGCACACTTATTGGGAAAATAGAGAATGCAAGGACCCAATCTCCAGTCAAGCAGCAAACCAGTTAGTGGGATCTCAGAGCACCAAGGCCAGCTGCCACAAGACCCCTGATGCTGAAATAGGGAAGCAGCTGCCACTCAACACCTTACATTCTCAGAGTTGGCTCCAGAACAGCAAAGTGATTAAGAGATTAAGAGCACAAGCTGAGGAGTCCAATTGCCTGGACTCAAATCCCAGATCTGCCACCTGCTTGTTGGAGGGCCTTGGGCAGCTCCCTCAGCCTCCTTATCTGTACATGTAGAGTGTACGAGTGTCTGCCTCACTTCTGCCTTGCTAGTGCCTAACACATAGAAAGCAGTCATTAAATATTGGCTACTTTGTTGTTTATTATGATCATGTGATAGAAAAGGTAATAGACTCAGCCTCAGAGGACATTATAACTTCTACCAAGCGACCTCTCTTCCTTCATCCTAGTACCTTCTTCTTTAAAATGAAGAGATTGTATTAGATAACTGGTTCTCAACCCTGGATGCACATTAAAATCACATAAAAGCTTCCAAAATAGATCAACACTTGGCACGCACTCAGGCCAGCTTGAATCAGAACCTCTGGGGCATTGCCTGGACATCTGCATTTTCAAAGCATCCCAGGTGACTCTGACACACAGGGAGTGTTGAGAACCGCAGACTAGATGACCTGATGGTCCCGAGCGAGCTCAGAGTCTAGAGGTTTCCACCCTCTTTGTTATGGGTGGCTCCAGGACCAAAGCTGTATGATCATGGACAGTGTGAGACTCAGAGCCCCCATTCCTGGTGGAAGTCAGACCAGCTGTGGCAATGCCAAGAGAACTAGGAGGTCTCACAGAATGTCTGAATTATCATGCAGTTTGGGTGCCAAGAGGAATTTAGAATAATTGAATGAGAGAAAGAATACTTCCAGAAGCCAACCAGTGAAGCCCTTTGTCTCCAAAGGATATAACACTAATTCTTTCCCGCCTTTGACACTGTTACACCTTTTTACATAAAGACAGGGAGGACAAAAGGGAAATTCTTGTTTGTCGTAAGGAAGTCAGAAGAGATCATGTGAATGAAAAAGAGTGCCTTAATGAAATATAATACATCACGACCTTTATTTTGGATTAAATAGGTCTGTGCCACAGAGCAAAGAGTGTATTTGCTTCAGGAAGGTGTTTAGCCTGTCAGGTAAGTAGGCTACAAGTCCTGTGTGCTGACCAGTAGTGAGCATGTAGGAGCGGGGCTGGGGTGTGCTACATAGTTGTGACAAGATGCCGTTTGTAATTCATAGAATAGAATTTCTCAGAAGGTAGAGATTCATTCTGTTATGTGTTTATTTCACATGAAACATTCACCTTCTTGGGATATTAAATCCTACCACCTGGGATATTTGATACACAGGAAAAGTAGAGTACCTATGGCCACTGGCGTAAGAAAAAGCAAAGCATTATCTGCTCCATCAAAATTGTATTAGAACTGCTCTCCTTTTACTTCAGATAGTACAAAAGTTAAGTGTCATACAAGTAAATAGAAACTCAAAAATTCCAATTATATCCAGAGAGTCAGATTTTTGGCATCATTGGAGATGACTCGGATTTGAATAAAGATAAAAGAATTAAATAGAATAATAAAACATCTCATGCCATTGCTCCACTGTAGCAAACCACTGGCTGAAAAGTATCAGGTAATTTTCCTTAAACTACAGCCAGCTCTGTTTTTCAGAAGGAACAACATGCTGTTAGGTTGACAACTCACTCCCTAAACAAAGTCATTGGGAGTCAATAAGGCTCTTATACAGAATGAGACTTTCTGTCCCCTTCCTCAGTACCTCCCCCAACAACCTTACACACACCACCAAAGGCTTCTTCCAGCATTATTGCTACCCACAGCTGGAATAAGTATGTTGCAGGACTCTCTCTTGAACCACTTAACAAACGGAATGCTCATGACCAAGGCAGAGATCTGCAGAGCATTTCTTTACAATAGGAGGGGGAGTTCTAACTTGTCAACAGGAGCAACAACAGACCAAAACCCCCAATGGCATCAAGGGATCTGGCTACAAGAGCGCCCATAATAGATCATAAATTCAAACGCTCCACATGTTCCTTCTCCAGAGAATCATCTCAGCAGCATAGAAGCCGAGAACCACGTTGTGCCATCCCCCACTGTGGAAGAAGAGCTTCTGTGTTCCAGGGCCCCAGGCCTAGCTCTTCCTGGGTTGCCCAGCTCCGCAGGCCATTACAGCTTCTGGCTCCACTTCAGGACCCTGGAGAAGAGCCCCATTGGCCTTTTGACCCCAGATCTCTTTGTTCTTTGCTCTTAGTGAATCTTTTCAGACTGCAGGGTCACATTCGACCCCTTTCACCAAAACGTCTCACAGTCACCTAGGTAGAGGTCTTCCTTGAACAACTGCCTGCATTACAAGAAAGTGGTGAAAATATGGGCTAAATAAGATCAAATTGCCTGGGTTAGAATCTCAAAACTACCACTGAGCAAGTTACTTATCATCTATAAACCTCATTTTTCTAATCCATAAAACAAGAGATAAAAATAGTGCCTCATCGGGTTGTTATGAGAAGTAAATAAAATCATTCAAAGTGCCTGGCACAGAAAAATCTCCAGTATATGCTATTATTGGCATCATGTATATATACTAAATAATTATGCATAGCTCTATAATACATACATTAAGTAATCTATATAATATGTAGCTGTTATTATCATTATATTATCTATTATATCACTATATAAGAATTGGGATTCAGATGTTCCAGTCATTAGTAGGAACACCTGGCATGCTGGGCAACGATCTATGGAATGAACAGAATATGGAAGGTGGGGATTTGTCACCAAAGTTGAGGGGCCCCCAAGGACTGAATTCTACCAGAGCAGCTGCCTTCCTTAAGGACCAAACAACAGGCTGTGACCAAAGCAGTTGGTCTGGCGGTGTCCAAACCAGAGGATGAGATCTATCAAGACAGCATGTGAAAGTTAAGCTTATATGTAAAGGCCCCTCCCTCGTCCAAATTCCAGGCTGCCCATGAAGCATGCGTCACTCACTAAACAGTTAATGAAACACAAAGAGCCTTGAATATCTCAAGTGTCACATTTCAAGACTTATAGAATAATTAGGAAAAATCTGAGCTGGCAAAACTCTTCCTGGCTTGTGCTGGCAAGCAGACCATCTTTGTTTTCCATTAGTGTGTGTTGTCGTCACAGTAACTGCAAGGCTCCAAATACAGGCCCAGGGTGTCATTTCCTCATGTACTTAGGCTGCCACACTGAAATAGCATTATGAACTCAGCAATGCCTCTTCCTTTCCTGTGGTACCTCAGTCAAAGAAGCAGGCCCTAAAGGAGTTACTTAAGACATAAGTATATTAAAGACATATAAAGAAAACTAAAGTCCATTTATCCCTATTACTGTATCGCCTATGACTCATGTGTGTGTCGGGGGGGACCTTATTTTTGCAAAGATCTTTTATATAAACAAGGCAAGTTGGCAGTAATTTGATTGTCTTGGTGATGTCAGCAGTCTACTGTTTTCAATCAAATTGACTTTTGGCTTTAAATCTGTAGCAAATCATTTTTTAAAGAATGCATTTGGCCAACTCTGATATGTCCATTTCATGGCTTTCTTTCACCTTTTCCTTACAAAGATAAGCAGCAGATAATTCACTTCTTCAAAGTAACTTGGAAAGATTGAAAGATTGCAATTACAATTATTGAAAAAGCAAAAAAAAAAAAAAAAAAGACTATTTTCAAGTGTAGACATATAAAGTCCTTGGCCAGTGAAGCAACAATTGTTTTCATCTATGTTTTGGTGAAGGAGGTAGGTGACAGCATTTAAGCAAAAAAGCAAAAACAGAAAAATCCCTGAACCTTAAGGGTTCAATGAAAGTCAGACCACTTGAGGTAAATTCTGCATTAGCTTTAAAAATTCTTTTTAAAGTCTGTCTTTCACAGACCTCAGAAACACATAAATCACACAATATTATGCACATTGACACCATTTCCCCAAAAGGAAACGCAACACCAACGTTCTTTTGACTTTTCAGTGCTGCTGTGGCTTAAACAAAGCTCTCAGGGACTGGAGTGCTGGTTAATATCGTGTTTCTTCATCTCTTTCCTGGGAGTTTCTCAAGTTCTGCAATCAGCTGGTCAACAGCCAACTGGAGCTGCCCAATTCATGCTGGACTTTCCTTATTCTAAGTTCTTACACAACTCGCTGCCTAGCCTTTGAAATTACACTGCCTCAGCTACTGCCATGGGGAAAGTTGTATTCTGCCTGAATCCTTTTCTCTTCTCTGATTAGCTAAAGAGTAGGACTGACCATTTAAGGAAAAAAGAAGAACATAATCCAATATGTTTTCCTGAGGTTCCCATATTTTTGCCCTAGAACCTTTATAATGTATTCTATAAAGCCAGGAAAATTCTTTTCTTCTTTTCTTTCCTTCCTTTCTTCTTTCTTTCTGTCTAAAACAAGGGCTTCATTAGAGAATGATCATTCTGAAATTCAGTTTGCCTTATCTTTTAGGAACTTATCCTTTCAATTGTGAAAAATAAAGCAAAATGGACAGGTCTAAACTGTGAGTACCCTGCATAAGCTAGTAGAAGTTACCAAGAAACTTCTCCACTTTTGAGTGCTTCATATATTTTTGTTAAGTTAAATATACAGCATAGTGAGCACCCCATAATATTCTCATACATCTTTATGAGGTAACACTTTTTTTGCCTTGGAATATACTTTCTTGTCATGTTTAAGAGGAATGACTAGGATTAAGGGCAAGGAGTAGCAAGAATTCACTTGTATTTGGTGAGGCTGACGCTAGTGTGAGATGACCTTTTTTGGTCTTTTCATTTTTATCTGTTACTAGGTTAGTAAAACAAAACAAAACATCTAAGGGAAGAAATAAAGAATGATAAATTTAATAATATATCCCTCCTTGGAAGAGGAAGTCTCCCAGCGTAGTCGGCTATAAAAGAGATACCCAAGCACTACGTATAAACACACTTTATCTCCAAGTGCAAATATAGAAACCATGGAATGGTCTATGCTGTGGGTGATTTCTTGGCCTTTTTAGTAATAATTCTATAAGACAGCACACTGCTGAGTGATAACGGAGGGATTGAAACATAAATTCCATACTAAATTATTGGCTGGAGCTCAAACTATGTCTGCTTGGAGTACACAGCAGCAAAGTATGTCCCTGACAGGATTCCACATTTAAACAATACATTCTTCTGTCTTTCCTATGATCTATGAACCTGATTTTACAAACCGTCTGTATCTAAGATTTTTGTGTGCAACAAAGATTAAACTAAACAGATAACTATATTTAAGGTGTACTAATAAAGCAAGAATAGCATAAAATTATTGAAAAGTCTATTGGGCAACTGTTAAGTTTTATCAACTCGTTTAATCTTCAAAACAACTCTATGAGGAAGCTAGTATTATTACCCTCATTTTAGAGATGAGGAAGCTGAGGCACAGAGAGTAACTTGCCCAGGGTCATAGTGAGCTGAAACCTGAATTCAGGCCGTCTGACTTGCCTATGCAATTAGCCTTTCCTGCCTCCTCCATCTGAATGACACACCCAGCTCAGATATAAGGAAGCAAAATGCATTTTATTAGCTTATCTTTCATTCTACTGCTACATATCTTAAAAATAATTAATGTATAAACAAATGTATGTTGCGGGCTTTCAGATATTATTTTTGTAATAAGCTGTTACCAGCCTTTTTTCTCTTAAACCTGTCTGCTGAAATAGATCTCAGCCTAAGCTCACCCCTTCACTTCCCATGATGCTGCTGTTTTAAAACCCACATGTTAGAGAGGGGACAAATTAGTGAAGATGTCAATTAAACAAGCTCTGTAGGGCAACTGTTTTGTGAAGAAATGCTCATCTTCCAAAACAGACAATTAGCATTAGTTGAGAATGTGTATTTTACCACAAAGTGTCACTTCTAAAGAATAAGTAAAAATTATAACCACTGGGAAATCATTGCTAAATGAATATATTAAATATTCCACAAGTTTCTTTGAGAAAATCCCATAGCGATTCTTGGTGAACACCCATTTAAAAGAGTAATTTTAACCTCCTTGGCCGTCTTAAAATGTAAGGAGAATTCTTTTCTTTTGGTGAACGCGGAAAAAAATTAGTTCAGAATCATGATTCATGCTTTATCTCACACAGTAAAGCTACAGGTTTCAGGAGTGATTTAAAATAAAACTGAGAAATGTCTCTTTTTAAAATATTTACAGAAAAATAAAAAGGGATAATCATGATATTTAAATATTTTAATGTTCAAGGCAAGATTTTAATCCATGATGACCCACAAATGGAAGGAACCATGATTTAAATGTATAGTACCAAAGGTAACTATAAATAGAATCTGGTACCAGAAGATGATAAAAGTATACGAGTTATAGTATTTAGAGCTCTAGGTGTATACACAGGAGATGCATGTATAAATATATATATATATATATATAGTCTTTATATATCCACCTTCCTATTTCATTCCCAAGAGGTACATCGTCTCCACAATCAAGTACACGAGCATAGTCACAATTACTTGTAATTTTTCTGTACTCAGTAAAACTATGAAGACCTTCCTTGAGAAATTTTTGAAATAAAAAGCTATTAACCACACTTATAGTTGCTTGTCTTGATTTTATACTTACCTATACTTTCTCACATGCTCACCATTAGAAATCCAGAGCCAAAAATGTTCATAGAACATCCACAAGGTACATGGAGCCGAACCGCTCCAGAGCCAAGGGATGCTTAGGACAATGCTTTGTACCTGGTCACCTTCATAAAATTGTTCTGAATTTAAAGAAGTAAACCCTGCTCCAAAGGACCCTAATTCTAACAGAGCACCAAATAGCCCAAACTAAGAAGGAATCACTTCTAAATGGTATGGTCTGGGAAATCATTGTGAAAGTGGAAGCCACTGATCTGGGTTTTAAACAGTGGACAAAGTCTCTACAGGAGAGAGGAGGAAAAGTGTTCCAGGCAGGAGGGAATGAAAGGGGCAGAGGTGGAGCATTGAAATATGCAGTATGTAGGTGTTTGGAGAAGGGCCCAAAATCTGAACTATCTGAAGCAGAGGGACATTTGTTGTTGAGTAGTGGGAGCTGAGACTGGAAAAGTTAAGTACATGCCAGATGATGGAAGGTTCTTAAAATACCCAGCCTAGGTGTTTGGCAGCAACTAGTTGCAAAAGATAAGTGAGGAGTAGGAGAGGCAAGCATAAGAAAATTAACCCCAGGGTCATGGGCAAGGTGGTCTGGATGGCAACGAGGGGTGGAAGGGGAGCAGCGCTGCTATCATACAGACCAAGTATGAAGGGAACAGACCTTAGGGTGGTGGGAGAAATGGCAATGGGCTCTCTTATGGTCAAGGGTCAAAACAACACAGACGTGAGCTTGAGTGAACGAGAGAACACAACCTGCACCGTTGATTGTTCATTAACTGGAGGAAAGCACGCGCTCTAACCTGAGCTATTTTTGATTCTCAAGGGTAAACTTACAGTCATGAAGACAATGATACTCAGAAATCAATCCATCAGGAAACATGCTTTCACCCAAGGCCAAATGCTGTACTCAGTTATCCTCACACTGTTCCACTAACTCCAAAAGAAATTACATGCCTCCGAAATCTACGAATGGCAGAGTTTGGCTTTACACAGACATTTGTAAGCCAACAATGTGACCCTTCCTAAGATAAAAACAAGAAAAATGTAAAGCATTTAGTTCAGACTTTTTGAAACTCTTTAAAGACAAAGATACTTCATCTCCACTAAAGCACCAGAAGTTTCATTCTCTGATACCAAGTTTACCAGAGTGCATTTTGCACTGTTACATTCATTATACGTGATTAGCTGCATTTCCTTTGTAAACTAATCATGCAATCAGAATCATGAAATATAATATGTACTGAAATGTATGTACCATTTCATTTTTCTGAGCATATGATATATAAGCTTTAATTAGTTTTTCTTAAAATAGGAACATTTACTGAAAGAGTTGATACATTCTTGTCAACAATTTGTTCAAAACTGGTTTGGGGTAAATTACTTAAGTTGACAAAATAGACTCGAATAATTTCTTTTAAAATGTGCATTTGTATCTTCTTTGAAATTATCCTTAGTTTAGAATATTTTTTCAAATTATCATGTTCACTTAGAGGAACAAACTTCTTACACAAATCCAACCCAACTACAGACACGAGTTACCAATACTAACCACGTCACCAATGTGCAGCAGTAAGTTTTGTCAGATTCAGTGTGATATTGATCATGCTAAGCAATTCTGATGAAACAGCATGGAAACTCATGGAAGGGGAGACAATACAACAGACAAAAGGAAGATTTCCTTCACACTATGGTGAACAATTCATACACACATACGTGCAACTTAAGAAAGAATTTTTTCTAATACATTCGAGTTTTAAAAATCATAATCTGTCTCATCTATATACAAGCAATTACTCAATGCCTTTTTTAAAAAAACACAAACTAGTATTCTTCTGAATACTATTCAACAACTGCAAAAGCAGTGATCTGAAAGCAGGCTTATCTTGTGCCTAGTGAGAAGCACTCGGGGTGACTCTCATGTAACGAGGTCAGAACCAGCACAAGGTGTACCAGTGTAATCAGAGGATCCGGCAAAGGAGAAGCCAGCCAGTCAAAAGCACAGCAACGCAAACACCACGCAGGACTTGCCTCTCATTTACCACACAAGCTGCTCAGCTAGTTTCATTATATGAAAGTTATTTTGCTTCTAAAGAAAATATCCCTTCCATTGGTTAGCCATCCTCATTGTGAAAGGACTGTGAAGTTGTCCTTTGTCGTATTTCTGTTAACTGCCGGAAAATGATAACTTGGCAGACATATTTTGATCGCTATTAAAGCATCATTACAATCTTTGTGTTTAGAAAACAATCGGATAATTCTGAGAAAGAGATGACTTTCTGATTCTTTAAAAAGAATTCACAGTGATCGTCATAATTCCTAAATGTGTTATCACATAGTGGAACAGTGAGAATCAAAGGAAACAGACAACACAGAATCAGAGAGAGCTCTCTTCTTGTGGAAACAGAAATTTCTTAAGACAGTAGGTAGCTGTGTATTTTGGTCTTACCTGACTGGCAGCTCGTCTAACCAAAGGTACGTCCTTTATGGAGGTAGCTTATCCTTGGAAGAACCCAGTGGCTTGCCCCACAGCCCAAGAGAGACTGGAGTTCTGGAAAACTATCCAGCCCAAAAGAATACAGAGGAAAAAGCTTTTCCCACTTTCTTTCCTAGGACTAGCCAATAGCTGAAGTCATGCAGGAAACTGGGTAGAGAGAAGGGGAAAGCAGCTTCTTCTCCCTGAATTCCCGATCAGCAGAAATTGGAGGCTGTTGTATATCTCTCACCCAGACTTTTGTTTAAAAGTTTTTTCAACTGTTGCTAGGTGTTGGGTTCTGAGATTAGGTTTCTCGTCTTCTGCTCCCTTCACAGCACTGTCAGAGCAGTGACTTTGTCGAGAAGCTGAGCTCGCGTGTGCTATATTTAACCAGTGTTCTCAGCAAGTCAAGCCTGTCAACAGCTGAGAAGTTTGGAGCCGGCTCTGCTCAGTTCCTCGGCAGCTGGGTTATCAGTGGATACAGCTCTGCTCACCCTGTAAAAGATTGCGGGGAAATGGCAGACCTTTTAAGGACTGCTGCTCATTACACAGAGGTAATTACTGTTGGAAGCCCTTAAATGCAGATTGTGATTTGGAACCTCAAGGCAGTTGCCTTGAGCAGAGCAATTTATCAATGCAATATTCTGCTCAATTAGGCTTTCTCAGATAAACGGTCTTAAATAGAAAAGGCTTTTAAAACTGTATGACAACTCTTGGGAAAATTCACAGTAAAAGATCATTCCCAGGCAGCTTTTTACATTGATGTGTTGCATTCGTAGCTAGATTACATTCATACCTGGCATATCAGACTTAACCAGCTTATATACCTGACTGTTATTAAAGTAAGTTTATCATAAAGGAATGTCTATAACATTATGTTCTTGAAAGGAAAATCTTAGCGTTCTCACTCAGGTCATTCATTCAAAGCAAGAAACGGAGAGCACTCCAGGAAACCCAGGACTTCAGACACCTCTGGTTGTCAGACAGCCTTGTCTCATCATTAACCCTCCAGTCTCCAAAACCAGAGAGCGATCACTTCTACCCTGAACTCCAACATAAAGAATGTCTCAAGATATTTTTATTTGCTTTATTCTATGTCAGAAAATAGTATGAATCTTCCAAGATTAAGAATCATGAAAAAAAGTGTGCTTAAAACTATTCTTGGGACTCCCTTACTAATTACATATGTGAAATTAACAGTAAGAGGACCTGAGAGAGTGTCTTTTAGCCACAAAGTAGGAAGGGAGACACACATGCACACACGTGCTCACACACACAAAAACACACACCATTACCGGCTAACACACTAGAATATTGCCCTGACAAAAATCTTGCCACTACCACTAAAAATGTTGACCCCTTTCCTGAGATCAATTTGTCAGTTTAATGATACCGTTTTTAATGAAAGTTTTTTTGACAGGCAAACTGAAGTTGGACCAAGGAGACATGTAAAGGCATAGATTGCATATTTTAAGTGTTGCATACTTGCGAAAAGAGGCTTAATATGCTAAAGAACCCTGATGTCTGTCTGGGAAAGGCTGCCACTTTTCACAAGGGGTGTGTGTGTCCTTGTTAAAGAAATGGCACTTACATCCAAGGTTAGATGAGCCCACACCTCAACCAATGAGAAAACGTCTCAGCTCCCCTCAACCCACCCACCGCACTAACAGCATTCATCCTCCCCCTCTAATTTCTTTACTACTGTTCATATATAAAACTGCATTTGTTCAGATTCTTCTCGGTTCTTCTGGGTCTGGGCCAGTGCTGACTTTTTAAAAAAGACTTCTATTAAGATGAAAGCATTCTTATCAACTATACTCCAAAAAAAGAAAACAGAGATGAAAGCATTCTTAAAAGAAACTGCCTCTTCTGGAACGTTACTGGACCTTTTAGAGACCATCTATTCACAGTCCCTAGAAAGTGGGTTCTAATAGGCAGTGGACGTGTGTGACTGGGCTGTGACATGGTTCAGAGAGGGACTAGGAGAATTTTTTAAAAAACATTACAAAGGGGGTGGTGTGGGGAGACAATTGTTTGAAAAATGCCCACCCCCCACTCATACCCCACATGCGATAGCACCCCCTTCCCTAAAGAGGACCTGGGGAATGTATCATTTCATCTCTCCTAAGAGTTCATTTTATAGATGTCCCCAGTCCAAAAGGAAGCAGAGAAGTATGTTAGCCAAAGTCAAGAAGACTGAGGGCCTTTCTCATCTTCTGGGATGGCCCACACTCTGCCTGTGGAGTGTGTTTCTCTCCAAATAAATCCACTTCTTACCTGTCATTTTGTCTCTCACTGAATTCTTTCTGCGATGGGACATCAAGAACCTGAGCTTCTGATCAGCTCGGTGCTTTGTGACCACCTGGAGTGGGGGGGATAGGGTGGGAGGGAGGGAGACAGAAGAGGGAGAAGAAATGGGGATATATGTATACGTATAGCTGATTCACTTTGTTATACAGCAGAAACTAACACACCATTGTAAAGCAATGATACACCAATAAAGATGCTAAAAAAATAAAATAAAGTAAATCCATTACTTCTAAAAAAAAAAAAACCTGAGCTTCATTATTAAGTCCTGAAGCCAGGTATAAAAATAAAAAAAAATACTGAGGGGAAATAACCCACTTTGCCTTTATGGGCCTAGGTAATTCCATTGAGAGGGTAATCATTATTTATTTCTTACCTAACTACCCAGACAATTAGAGGTTTTGGTGGGTTATTTTTTCTTCTTTAATGAAAACCTAGTCCCCCACCATTGTTTTCTTTAACCTTTGGACTAGCTGTTCATTGTTGCTGTTCGTTTATTTCTAAAATGTGGTAACAAGCAACAGCATACAAAGTATTTCATGTAATTAGATACTATTGCTACCTTCGAATTATGTTCTTTAATCAGGCTAGGCATATGTGCTGGTCTGACTCAGTACTCCACAGTCATCAGTCTCTCTCTCATTCTCTCATGCTCTCTCTCTCTCTCTCTCTCTCTCACACACACACACACATAAACACACACACACACACACACACACACACACACACACTCTCCATCTCTCTATATAAAGTGAATTTATTTTGAAGGCTTTCCCCACCCCCTGGGAATGATTATTCAGACAAAAGCATTTCCTACATAATCCACAGAGGAAGTAGTGCATTAAGAACTATTAGAAATTTGTGTTTTGTATACAGTCAACAAGGAATCGATTTTTCAACACATGTTGTTAATATATTACCGTTCAGTGGCATCCTTATCCCCGTCTTAAGTGTGAGCATTATTCTGAGAACCTCTAATAAACTTACAACTAAAGCTGAATTTCCCAACTTCAAGAATGAATCACGATGAAACTTTTTAATAAGAAGATAGAATAATGTTATCAGTGAGAAAAAAGCAGATGAATTGTAAGGGAGGTGGCACATTATGTCTGTATCCGTTTATAAGACCAAAACTTACCACATTGTTCATTTAAAGAGGCATAGTGATTTTTAAGTTAAAGTTTATGCTATTTAATATATACAGTGAAGAGATAAATAGACATTGACTTCAAAACGATGCTCAGGGCAGCAGGGTGTGGGGGCCTAGGTCACAAGGGGAGTTTCCAGACCTGCCCTGTTCTCCACATTGGCTGGCTTTAAGACTGGAATGTAAGCACCCAGGTAGCAGAGAATGTTTCCTGTTTGTTCCTTACTAAATACTCAAGCACCATAGTAAGTGTTCAATAAACAGGAATGATTGAATGAGCAAATGAATATGTAAAAGATGAAAGAAAAGGTGAAGAAAACTTTAGAGCATATTATCCGTAAACTTATGGAAAATGAATCTAGGCTCTCTGGACAGAGTTGGGTCATTATTAGCTGCATATTCAAAGTTGTAGGAAGAAATTCTTAGATTGTAAACTAATTATTTTGAATTTTTTAACTTCAAAGGAAAGTAATAGATTTCTGGATAATAATAAAGATACCTGTGTAACATATTATATCCTAGGCAGAGTTCTAAGGGCTGGACATGTACTAACCCACTTAATTCTAACAATAACCCAGTGAGGTCGGTGTTATTATTGTCCCTCATTTTACAGGCAAGAAAACTGAAGCACAGAGATATTAAGTAACTTGACCAAGGTCATATGTTAGTAAGTGACAGAGCCAGAATTTGAACTAGGGAGTCTGGTTCCAAAAATTTGTGTTCTTAGCCACTTAACTGTCTCTTACATATGTTAGTCACAGTAATCTATTCTTCACAGTCACTGAGAGTCAAAATGTATAGACTTTTCTATACCTGAAGATATATGCTCTGAGCAAAAACATACACTTAAAACTCCACAGCTTTGAGGCAGATAGAAAAAAAAGTGGCATAATTTCATGATCAGCGTAGTAAAATAAAAGTTTATTGGAAATGAAGCCTTGTTGAATACCAGAAAAGAGAAAATTGGACTGAAAAGAAGATAATTGCTTTGAGAAAAAAAAAAAATCTATTTTTAAGCAAAGGATATGAGCTGTTCAGTATTCTCTCTAAAACAAACAATGCATGATGAATGAGTTCACTGCTTAGCAAACTTCTAAAATTACATTCTAAAAATATAATTTTGGTCTATGATTTGATAAGCAATTCAAAAATGTTTATGAACTATGCATTCACAACCAAAACTTCTCAAAGACATAACAGCAAGAAAAACCAAAAAACGGGGATGGAGGGATTGATATACATTAGCTAGTTCTTTGGTATCAAAATGATAGTTTGATATATTTGCTATAGTCAGGTTTTACAATTTGCAAATACTTACACTTTCTATTAATCTAGCTATACTTCTATTTAGATTTTACAAAACTTCAGAAGTAGTACTAAAACGTACTTTGTAATATCTACAAATATTCATAATAGAATAACTACTTTGTCCTATTTACAAATAAAATAGTGTCACACCTACATTTATTCATAAAATATTTAACTAAATTATTTATTTTCCCAACAGTTTCAGAAAAAGGAGAGGCAAGACTATGTTTAAAAGTTATAAGATAATAATAACTTATTATTATTAAAAACCCCACTTCCCTGTTTATGTGCTTGAAAGTAGGTTAATAGAATTTAACCCTGGTAGTTATTATAAAGACCATATTCTGCATACATTTACAGTTCACAAGCATCTTATTTTCTGAAAGGGTCAGACGACATGTGCCTGAGTGTATTTCCTTCTTCCTTTCCTATTCTAAAGTCGTCTCTCCTCTTGCTCAATACTCTAAATCTTAATGGTCATGGATGGCTTTTAACAATGTTTTTAAATGGAGTGAGACATTTACTCTCCAAGAAATAGACACAGAATTGGAAAACCAGTGATTGGGCACAGAGCCGTGCAGAATAATGTACTTTTCCCCACAAACGTATGGGTTTGTATATACACACTATGCAGATAATTATAATTAATTCTGAAAAGGGCTGCCTTGAAAGCACAGTGGTTAAGACCTCTGAGTCTGAAGTCAGACAAAGTTAGTTTGAATTCAGACTCCATTACTTATTACCTGTGTGAACTTAGCAAATTACTTTATTTCACCCAACCCGCCTTTACCTCTTCTATACGATTAATAAAGGAAGTTAAGACTATTCATAATAGCCAAACACTAGAAACTCTAAATCAGCGGTCCCCAACCTTTTTTGGCACGAGGGACCAGTTTCTCAGAAGACAATTTTTCCACGGATGGGGTGTGGGGGGCTGGTTCAGGCGGTAACGCGAGCGATGGGGAGCGCGTGATGGGGAGCGGCAGGTAAAGCTCCGCTCGTTCGCCCGGTAGCTGTCCGTGGCCTGGGGGCTGGGGACCCCCGCTCTAAATGCTTTCTGCAATTGAAACGCTACACTGTGGTCAGTCAGACAATGGTGTGCTATACAGCAATGAGGACAGACGTGCAAATGGTGTGCTATACAGCAATGAGGACAGACGTGCAAAAATGCGGATTCTCAGAGGAGAATTTGCTCTGACCTCAACTAGTGAACAATTTTTTTAAATGGTTTAATCCCTCTGAGCCTATTTCTCAGACAAAATGTTAAATGAAAGAAGCCAGACCCAAAACAGTACACTGTACACTGTATGATTCCATACATACCGACTTCAAAAACAGGCAAAACTAACCTAGGGTGCCGGAAGTCGGGATAGTAGTTACCCTTGGGATGTGGGGACGCAACTGGAAATGAGAACAACAGGGGCTTCTGTGGCACCGGCGGTGTTCTAGGTATACCAATGGGTTCAGTCTGCAAAAACTAACCAAGTTGCTCCCGTACGATTTATGTATTTTTCTGTCTGTACGTAATAATTTAACAGAAAGTTTAAAAATTAAAAATACATTTGAGTATATACTTCCTGAGAGTTCTTATCTTCTGAAATATATACAGATAAAATAAAACGATATCTGGAATTTACGGCAAAACACTGTGGTGTGAGGGAGGAAGAGAAGTGGGTAATGAAACAAGATTGGCCAGAAGTTGACAGTTACTGAAGCTGGGTAATGGGTAATCATTCAGTGCTCTCTCTACTTTCACGCATGTTATAAGTCTTCCATAATAAAATATCTTCAAAACAGTGCTTACTATTGGACACATAAATAGATACTCAATAAATATTAGTTATTACCTTCATTATTAATATTATCTTCATTATTAATATGACAGTCATCTTAAAATATCTGTATGAACTGAACTCTTCGGATCTAACTGAGTCTTTACGTGGAAGACACATGGAATTTCCCTGATGTCATGAGCTAATTAAGAAGACAACTGGATTAATATTAATAACACACTATTAGAAACTGAGATCAAAATTTTAAAGAGAAAAAAAAGTAAGGAAACTAAAAAGGCCCACCTTAGGCAAATTAGTCCTTAAACCACAGGGGAAACAGGCTAAATTCTTGCTTTCATCAACAAAACTCATCAACATACTGATCTGCCTATCTGATAACGAAAAGGAAAACTGTCAAGAGAGTAAGATGTCTAGGCATTAAAAGCTGTAGGCCAGCCGAGGTGGTTACTAACAGGAAATGTCGTTACAAGGGTGAAAGACTCGGTGAAAAATTCAGGGTGAGCAATGCTCAGAAATATTTGAATTTGATAATCTATTTTATAGCTGAGCAGGCCTTCATATGCTTAATATTTGCATTTCTTTACCCCTTTCATCTGAAAATGTGGTAATAATTTACCTGGGAGAGCTGGAACAAATAATCAGGGACAGGAAAGTGTTTTGAAATGATGAAATATCTAAAAATGTTGTACCTCAAAGCTTTCCTTTTAGTCCCTACCTTGAGGACTGTGAGGAAATCAACCATATGATGATGAAATGATGATGAAAGTTCTTAAAAAGGCTAGTGTTAAGTAATAATATAAAAATCTGAATCTACAGAATGTAGAAATCAGAATCATTAGGTAGAGTGAGACAACAAAAAAGTAAATGAAAATCACAAAGCAGTAGTTTTTTAAAGCAAACTGACTTCCACACCTTAATTATAAGTTCCCTGTTGACTCTTTAGCCATAAAAGTAACATTGCAGAAGAATGTTTAATTATTTAATGAATCAGAAAGAAGTTCCCTGAATGTTAAGTGAAAACAGCAGGTAATAAAATAGCATTAATGAATTATTGTATTATCATGTGGCGATAGATATATAGAAAATAGATATGATATAGATATAAATATTTCATCCCACACCATGCATATGTATTTCTACAGAAATACATACATACATATATATATATTTATATATGTGTATGTATATTTATATCTGAACTACATAAATGACAACAATTACAATGGTTATCTTTTCCTACATTTTCTAAATTTTTAATTGATGTTTTGTTTTCATAGTAGGAAAATAAGATTACTTAAAATCATTTTTGGGGGGGAGAGGGATAAATTGGGAGATTGGGGTTGACATACACTACTATATATACTATATATGAGTTCCTAGCACAGGGAACTCTACTCACTACTATATATAAAATAGATAACTAATAAGAACCTAGCACAGGGAACTCTACTCAGTACTCTGTAATGGCCTATATGGGAAAAGAATCTAAAAAAAAAAAGTGGATATATGTATATGTATAACTGATTGACTTTGCTGTACACCTGAAACTAACACATTGTAAATCAACTATACTCCATAAATTTTTTTTTAAAAAATCATTTTTCGTTGGTGGTTTTCCAATATTTTGCTGAGGTGGAGACTTGAAGACCTGTGCTTGGCATGACTTGCCTTTCTGGTTACTGTTCAGGATTTCAGTGAACTTGCCTTATGATAATGTAATAATTAAACAAACTAAAACAGCTGAATTTTGTCTGGTGTGGGTCTGGAATTCATTAATTGAATTCCTCTTAATATTTGCTCAGAAGAAAAGAAAAAGGTCATCTTTTCATGATTCTTCAAAATGAACTACAGTTGCTTTGCTTTCCATGCTTTTTCTACTCTATTATCCTTACAAATGTCTTAATTCTTCATACCATTACAACACTGCATTTGTTTCTGTAACTTTCTCCCATGACATTTTCCCTCTGAGCCATAGATTGTGTTTGGGCTCTGCCTGGAAATTCTGCATGGTGCCAGGAGGAAATATTTTCACCTTTATGGCTTACCTGAGGAAAGTTTCCAGCCATTGTGCTGCTGTGGACTGTAAGTGACTAGGGACAGAGAAACACTTTTTGCACTTCCCCAGCAATATCTGGAATATGATATCACTATCTGAATATGTCTCATGGTAGGAAGAGCCCTGGGAAAAAGGAGAATTTGCTCTAACCTCAACTAGTGAACAATTTTTTTAAATGGTTTAATCCCTCTGAGCCTATTTCCTCCATTGACAACTGGAGATAATGGAATTTAATCCACACATCCCACCATCACTCTGTACCCTCCACCACTGTGTCAGTCACATTACGTAAGTTAACGGTGAGCCAGTGACCTAAGAGTGGGCATGGAGCATGAGAGGGAACAGGGTCTTTCACTACCTAAAATCATTTTCCTTGCCTAAAATTAATTTTGTTAACTAAAATGTGATACTTGTTATAAGCTTTGTTTCTAATATAAACAGCTTGTTTAACAAAACATAATTTACTGCTTAAGTTTTTTATATATTTCTAAACTGTTGGAAACAGTGTAAAATAAGTAAAAGTAAGAAAGCAGG
>NW_006784227.1:612918-680362 GCF_000442215.2 Lipotes vexillifer
TTCAAAAACTGCTGATTAAATTAGTTGTAGCTTTGCTAAAGGAAAAAAAAAAAAATGTTACAGTTCCGAGGCCAAATTTTGCACATTTATGCCAATAAATAGCATTCTAATCCCCTGTCTGCATTTGCTTAGAAATCCTGTCATCTGTAGAGCAGGTGCATTCAAATGTAAATTTGACTGACAGCATTTGTCAGAAAATGAATACATGCGTTATGGAAGCTGTGGACTTAAGCCACACACCCAAACTCTGCACCTCCAGATGTTTTCAGATTATAAACAAGTAGACGGAATGAGAGGATAGGCTTTGAGGAGGGAGCTGACAGTGAGTGGTGACAGGAGCACAGCTCATCTCACTTCCCATTCAGACCTGCAGACAAGAAGGGTGGTCCAACACGAGACCAGTTTCCTCAAGAAAATGTGAATTCTACATTTGCCTTGTGGAATTCAACCAGAATTTGCTGTAGAAGTTTATGTAATAAACAAATGGGGAGCATTTTCTCTGTGTGAGGCTCTAAAGTGATGGGTCTCAACTGATAGCATTTCTGTGCCCCAGGGACGATTGGCAGCATCTGGGGACATTTTTGGTTGTCACAGCGGAGGAATGTTACTGGCATCCAGTGGGTAGAAGCCAAGGATGCTGCGAAATATCCTACAATGCACAGGACAGCTGTCCAAAACAAAGAATTATCCAGTCAGAGTGTCAACAGCGCCAAGGTTGAAAAACCCAGCAAGCACTAGAGGATTAAATACAGGAATACAGAAGTAACTGCCCTCAAGAGCTTAGAGTCTGGTAATGAAGATGAGGCAGATACACAACAAGATGGGCAAAGCAAGGAGGGCTATAAGAAATACATGGAAGAAAAATTACTTATAGCTTCAGAGGTCAGGGGAAACTCTGAAAAATAAAACTGTAGATATCCATCTTAACATTCCTATAATAACCAAACATAAAGAAGTTGCTTATTTTTACAATTCTTTTTTCTATAAATAACCATAAGTTAACCACCAAATACTTATAGAAAACATCCTCCCTATTCCTGAAACTGTATTAAATTCCCTGGAAAGACAAAGTTGAGTAAAACAGAGGCACTATCCTCTGGAGCTCAGAGAACAGTTACATCCCCAATTCCATATTAACATTATCAAGATTCATTTCTCCAAATATATCACGCATGCCTATTATGTACCAAACATTATGTGTGGCACAGAACTTAGGCAAGGTTCCTGCCCTTGAAGAACACACTATCTTTTGGGGGAGAGAGACAAAAATCAAATCAACAAATGCGTGATTTCAAGTGTGTGAATTCTGTTTTAAAAAATATTAGAGTATAGTCCAAAAATCCTGAAATTCTCCTCCAACAAAACACCTAGAAATGCTAGCTAAAATATCACTAACATTCTTTTTGAAAACCAGCTGAACCTGAAAGAAACTGTAGGAAACCATTAAGGGCCCAAAAGAAAGAGGGAAATGAAAACAAGAGCAGGGAACATAAACTGACAATGAGACCCTTGGGGCTTGGGGGGGGGCGGGTATTAGTCTCAAAAACCAATAGATCTTTTTTTACCGAAATAGGATATGAAGCCTCAGATCCCAGAGATTAGGATCTGGAAGTGAGACCCCTGAGTAAAACTAGGACACTTGAACTTAAAAAAAAAAACGCAGGCATAGGAAAATAAGAAGGTAGCTTAACCACCTTGGCCTGGGCTGGATGAGGAAAAAAGAAAATATAGCCTATGCTGAGAATTCATTACCATAAACCAGGTTTCAGTAGGTCTGATGACCAAAGGTACACCACTCACATTGCTTGAGAATCCCCAATCCAAGATTTCATTATAAGAAGCCCCAGACTGGTAATCCCACAGACTATCTAACAAAAGTAAATGTCCATCCATACAGGCCACCCCTGGGCCCAGCCACAGCTCCACATGGCTCATCAGGGAGCCATGACCAGCTCTGTGACGCTCCACCTTGCACCGCTTCCCATCCTTCCTCTGTCCTCTCTCCTGTTAGTCTCACTGCCCTGGGATGATACCTAGCAAGTAAAGCATAGTACATAATCCTTGTCTCAGGTCCTGCCTTCTAGGTAACCTGAGCTAAATTAGGGACTCTTGTAAGAGAAGGCCTATTTGAGGTGCTGCCATTTTAACCTGAGACCTGAAGGGCAAGAAGACTATGCAAACTGTAGAGATGAGGAGTAATCCCTGTCCAAAGGCTCTGATGTGGAACAGAGCACAGAACCTTCAGGAAACATAAAGAAGGCAATGGCAGAGCATAGGAGAGAGAAGTTCGGAAAGCTACGTTGAGTCCAGTCATGTAGAACAGAGGTCTCGGGCCTGGATCTGGTTCACAGCTCTGTGTCTGTGTGTGTGTGTGTGTGTGTGTGTGTGTGTGTGTGTGTGTGTGTGTGTGTTTTCCAGTTTTATTGGGATATAACTGACATACAACATTGTACAAGTTTAAGGTGTATGACATAGTGATTGGATATTTGTGTATATTGTGAAACGATCACCACATTAGTCTAGTTAACATCTATCACCTCACATACTTACAAATTTTCTTCCTTGTGATGAGAACTTTTAAGATCTACTCTCTTAGCAACTTTCAAATATACAATACAGTATTATTAACTATAACCACCATGTTGTACATTAGATCCCCAGGAATTATTTATCTTATGACTGGAAGTTTGTACCTTTTGACCCCATTCACCAAATTCCCCAACCCCCTACCTCTGGCAACCACAGATCTGATCTCTGTTTTATGAGTTTGGCTTTTTTAGATCCCTGTATGTGTGTGTTTTTAAATTAGTTGCCAGAAGTTGAAAATAAGGAGATATCACACAATAATTTCTGAATTTTCAAGAAAATTCAAAAGATTTGCCAGCAGTGGGCCTGTATTCTTATATGGCAACAATCAGCTAGATCCACCCCTTGAGACAAGGCCTGTGATCTCAAGTTCACCACTGTCCCAAGCCAGGCTTTTTCATTCATTTATGTTGCTGATTTGGCCTCCATGGGAGTTTGAATTTATAGCTCCTAATTTAGGGCTTTATAGGTTATGGTAAAAAAAAGAAAAGTTGGATTGTATCCTAAGACAAGGATAGCCCTTAAAGCAGAGGTCCCCAACCACCTTTTTGGCACCAGGGACCGGTTTCATGGAAGACAATTTTTCCACAGGGGTTGGGGTTGGTTCAGGCAGTAATGGGAGCGATGGGGAGCCATGGGGAGCGGCAGATGAAGCTTCTCTCGCTTGCCCGCTGCTGATCTCCTGCTGTGAGGCCCGGTTCTTAACACCATGCGGACTGCTACCAGTCTGTGGCCCGGGGGTTGGAGACCCCTGCCTCAAAGTATTTTAAGCAAGAGAATGGTGTGATCTAACTTATATATACTGCATTCACTGTAAAAAAAAAAAAAAATAGATTGAGAGAACTGAAAATGGAAAAGAGGATACAGATGAGAAGACTATTGCAGGAATCTGGGTGAAAGATCACAGTGGCTTGAAATAGGTTGCGATGGAAATGAAGAGAAGTAAATGGATTAAAGGGTGTTTTGGAAGCAGAAAATGTAGTATTTACTGAAAGATTAGATATCGAAGGTGAGAGAGAGAATCAAAAATGACTTGTCCTGTGTTATGAACACCTGAGCCGTCTATGGTCAACAGCTGAAGGGACATCCATTGATAACTCCTGGTACGTGGAGCACTGAACACATGCTGGAAGGGGTACAGATAAAAGAAACTCTAGGGCCAGGCTTCCCTGGTGGCGCAGTGGTTGAGAGTCCGCCTGCCGATGCAGGGGACACAGGTTCGTTTCCCGGTCCGGGAAGATCCCACATGCCGCAGAGCGGCTGGGCCCGTGAGCCATGGCCGCTGAGCCTGTGCGTCCGGAGCCTGTGCTCCGCAATGGGAGAGGCCACAACAGTGAGAGGCCCGCGTACCGCAAAAAAACCCAAAAAACCAAAAACAACTCTAAGGCCTTAAGGAGTTTGAATCTTATCGGTAGAGGTAGGATTGATGCAAATGTAGGCACTTAGAAGTTATACAACTTATGAAATAGATCACTGTGACTACCAGAATGCTAATAATAGCTGACATTCACTGAGCATGTATTATGTACCCAGTACATACATCTCACTTAGTTCTCAGAAAACCACCGAGAGTTAGGCACTATTGTTATCCCTATTTTACACTTGGAAAAATAAAAACATAGTGAAATTTAGTGACTCGAATAAGATCATAAAGCTTGTAATTGGCAGAACTGGGATTTGGACCCAAACAGACTAACTCCACTGGTCATTAGTTTAATCAGTAGTTAGACTGCACTTATATACATTTAGTGGGGTCACAAATTTACTGGCATACTGCAACTCAAGATATGCAAAGGAAATGTAACACCTTTAATTTGACTGAAACTGTTCTGAGCTTCCTCCCAAGCCTCTATCAGCTGGTTAGAGGGTAAGGTATTAAGCTTTCTTCAAGACTACTTAAAACTTACCTCCATTCAGTAATTGAAACAGTCCCTTTAGGTAATGTTCTGACCTATCTAGGAAAGAAGGGCAGACTTTTAGCCTTCCACCCCATCTATGT
Source organism: Lipotes vexillifer (assembly GCF_000442215.2). Classification (NCBI taxonomy): domain Eukaryota; kingdom Metazoa; phylum Chordata; class Mammalia; order Artiodactyla; family Lipotidae; genus Lipotes; species Lipotes vexillifer. The sequence goes on from NW_006784227.1 coordinate 617,504, forward strand.
GTACCAGTGCACATGCACGTACACAAACATACCTCAGCTCTACAAGGTGTGTTGGGGTGTATGGGCGAGGGCTATGGTTTATGTGTGGACAGATAACCATTCAAGTTCTCCAGTCTTACCCCTGATGTCCAGGTCCACCTGTTCTGCTTGCCCCGCCAGCATTCATGACTCAACTCCCTTGCTGGAATCATCCTTGATCTGGTCTCTTAGTTTACTTGGTAGCGTTCCCTGGCTGATGGATCTCCAGCTCAGCTCTCAGCAGTGCTGTAGAGCTCCCCACATCTATGACATCTCCTACAACTGGCCCAACAGTCCTCCTCCTGCCTCTGCTTCAGAGCCGCTCCCATCTCAGCAGGCTCCATGGCTGGGCTGACAATAAAATTGATCAACCAAATTGAGACACTCATGAGAGTGAAAGGAAGGTTGATTATAATTACACGGGAACAACTGGGGTAAACTAAGACAGTCTCAAACTGGGACACAGGGCAGGCTCACCAGTTCCCAACTTAGCTGATTTGCAGATTCCCCTTCCAGAGTTTCAAGAACTCCTTAGACTTATTTATACAACATGGATGGGGGAGGGGTCTTTGGAAAAGCTAAACTTTGAGTGTCCCGCTAGCCACATTGCACAGCCAAGTTCAGTCTGCTGGGGTTGAGTCCCATGTTAGCCCAAAATGCAATCTCTTTCAGATGATAAATGGAAAGAGCCTCCCACACATCTATTTAACACAGCCCCTCCTCTTCCAGGAAAGCTCAGGGAGGGATATGGCTCAGATGCCACAGCGGAGAGTTACCTCCTCTGCACTATGGGAAAACTCTGTGACCCAAGTTTTCCAGACATTCCCTTTGGTAAGTTAAATCAAAACTAAAGGAGACTGGGAAAACCTCTCAACTCCAAAAAGCCTTGCTCTCAACCCTATTGTCTTACTAAAGAAGTCCAGTGCCAGCCTCTCACAAGCCTCAAGACTCAGCTTTAGAAATAGAAGACTGTGAATGAAAAATAATTTCAGGGAAGAGGTGGAAATAAAATGTATTGGTTTAATACTCGCAAGATAAAATAACTAACATGCAGAAGGTATCCATTCTCAGCCATGTTCTGCCCATAGTGAGAGAAGTACATAATGTCGTTCAAAATTAAGATGCTTTACATAGACTTAATAAGTCAAATAAACATATGCCTTTGTCAGATACCCTGTCAGAACCATTAGGTCTTCAGAGGTCAAGGTTCAACTGATTTTAGAACTAAATCCTATTCTAAATAGTCTATGGTTCTGTGATTTTATCTTTGATGAGCCAAAAAAAATTTTTTCTTTTTCTTCTTTTATAAATTTATTTATTTTTTATTTTATTTCTTTTTGGCTGCGTTGGGTCTTTGTTGCTGCACGCGGGCTTTCTCTAGTTGCGGCGAGAGGGGGCTACTGTTCATTTGGGTGCGTGGGTTTCTCATTGCAGTGGCTTCTCTTGTTGCAGAGCATGGGCTCTAGGCACGCGAGTTTCAGTAGTTGTGGCACGCAGGCTCAGTAGTTGTGGCTCGAGGGCACTAGAGCACAGGCTCAGTAGTTGTGGCGCATGGGCTTAGTTGTGGCATGTGGGATCTTCCCTGACCAGGGCTTGAATCTGTGTCCCCTGCATTGGCAGGCGTATTCTTAACCACTGTGCCACCAGGAGAGTCCCTTTCTTTTTTTTTTTAATTGAAGTATAGTTGATTTACAAGGTTGTGCTAATTTCTGCTGTACAGCAAAGTGACTCAGTTATACACATATACACATTCTTTTCTTATATTCTTTTCCAGTATGGTTTAACCCAGGAGACTGGATATAGCTCCCTGTGCTACACAGACTCACAGTCATAGAGAACAGATTTATGGTTGCCAAGGGGCAGCGGGCGAGGGAGAGGGATGAACTGGAAGTTTGGGGTTGGTAGATGCAAACTATTACATTTAGAATGGATAAACAACAAAAACTATTTTATATCAGGTTTCCACTTAGGGCTTTGCTTACTCATTTAAGTATCTCAAACCTAAATTACAAGTTTTAATGTTTTGGAGTGGCATTAAATGGTTTTCCAAAATTGAGCATGTTTTATTGAAAGGTCCCCAAAGCTTGTGCTGTTTCACATTTTAATGGATTCAATTTTCTGTGTATTCTATTTAGTGCCAGGCAGTGGCAACAATTGCATCTCATGCATATTGTTACTCTAGTTGAGTTAGGATAACCCTAATAAAAAAAGTTCTCTCTACCAATGTGCAAGTTTCCAAACATAACCAGAAAAGTATACAAATGCTGAGTAATCAGAGTTACGGAAGGACCAAATAAGAAGAGGCCAGGCGGAGTTTGTCTGGGAAGGTTTTATAATGCCTCTATGATTAATAAACCTAAGGAAAACATCTGAAACTTGTTTGAAATGTTAAGAATGAACTATTGGAGAACAACTGGGCTTCAAAGAGTAGCAAAGTATGTGAGGCCATATCTCATTGGGGGTGGGGGTGGGGGTGGGAGGAATCCTATACCCTCAATAAATTATTTAGAAAGGAGTAGAAGGTTGAGTTTGACAAATTTAGAAGAGTTTCTATTAATTCATCAACTCAAACTACTCCCTCCAAACTCTAAATCCCTGGATTTCCAAAGGAACTTCCTAGGACTTTGTGTTGCACACTGAATATTCCCAGAAATGCGGCTCCATATTGCATATCCGGATCGGATGGGACTTAACAAAAGGAAAGTGCATGGAAATCTGGATAGTTCCGTAAAATATCTTTAGACGCCGCATATGTATGAAAAAGGGCTTAAGAAATGAAGTAAGGGAGAAGGCATTCAGCTTTATAAACTATAACAACATTAACAACACACACTCATTGAGTATCAACAAGGAGCAAGACTTGTTCCTATGGGCAAATGAAGCAACTGACAAAGGATTAATCTCCAAAATACATAAGCAGCTCATGCAGCTCAATATCAAAGAAAAAACAGCCCAATCCAAAAATGGGCAGAAGATCTAAACAGACACTTCTCCAAAGACGATATACAGATTGCCAACAAACACATGAAAGGATGCTCAACATCACTAATCATTAGAGAAATGCAAATCAAAACTACAATGAGGTATCACCTCACACGGGTCAGAATGGTCATCATCAAAAAAATCTACAAACAATAAATGCTGGAGAGGTTGGAGAAAAGGGAACCCTCTTGCACTGTTGGTGGGAATGTAAATTGTTACAGCCACTATGGAGAACAGTATGGAGGTTCCTTAAAAAACTAAAAATAGAGCTACCATATGACCCAGCAATCCCACTACTGGGCATATACCCTGACAAAACCATAATTCAAAAAGAGTCATGTACCACAATGTTCACTGCAGCACAATTTACAATAGCCAGGACGTGGAAGCAACCTAAGGGTCCATCGACAGATGAGTGGATAAAGAAGATGTGGTACATATATACAATGGAATATTACTCAGCCATAAAAAGAAATGAAATTGAGTTATTTGTAGTGAGGTGGATGGACCTAGAGTCTGTCATACAGAGTGAAATAAGTCAGAAAAAGAAAAACAAATACCATATGCTAACACATATATATGGAACCTAAAAAGAAAAAAAAAAGGTTCTGACGAACCTAGGGGCAGGACAGGAATAAAGATGCAGACGTAGAGAATGGACTTGAGGACACAGGGAGGGGGAGGGGGAAGCTGGGACAAAGTGAGAGAGTAGCATTGGCATATATACACTACCAAATGTAAAATAGATAGCTAGTGGGAAGCAGCTGCATCACACAGGGGAGATCAGCTCAGTGCTTTGTGACCACCTAGAGGGATGGGATAGGGAAGGTGGGAGGGAGACGCAAGAGGGAGGGGATATGGGGATACATCCATATGTATAGCTGATTCATTTTGTTATACAGCAGAAACTAACACAACATTGTAAAGCAATTATACTCCAATAAAGATGTTATATAAAAAAAAGGACTTGTTCCTAGGAACAAAAAGTTTTAAGTTTGTCCCTCCCTTCAAGATATTTCATCTAGCTGCTGTGATAGATAGCATAACTAGAATGCACACAGTTGTAATTAAATCAACACAACACAGAATTAGGTCAAAGAATCATAAACATTCCTCTTTAGTGCAAGCGTGTGAGGAAGAGAAACTTTTTTTGAAAGGGTCTGGTTAATCAGAGATGCAGATAGATAATCATTAGACAAAGAGTACACTGCATACGTAACATAAAGATTAGCCAATTCTCAAATATTCATGATTATAAGGATAGAAATTATGCAGGTGATTGAAATATATCTATGAGATCCTCAAGTTTTATACAGTCAAATTTCAAAAATCTCACACTTTCTTACATCATGCATCAATTCCCCTAAACTACAGGGCCTAAATCAGAGTTTCATCAGTCACTTGACTAAAAATTACTCCACAGTCACAAGGTGGTACTTTGTGCAAGATATTGCTGGGGGAAAAAGAGCCTGGTAACAGTAAGAACAACAAGGAGGGGGGTCTCTCACTGGCCCATGTTTGTGGGGACTGACCTATAACTTAAGAAGCCCCCTCTGGCTGTCCCCTTCCACATCTCATACCAGATAAAGAGTCACAGAAGTCCTTTCCAGCAAGCTAAGACCCCACCCCTTTAACCTCCCAACAGTCCCACCCAGAGGCCAAGGGTCAAGAACCTGCTTTTTCCACGGTGCCCCTAATGCAACCTCCCCTCCCGCCCCCATGCTCCATGTTCCTCCTCTCTCCATCTCCAGTGGAGTGCCAGGCAAGCAGTAGATGAAGAACCTTGCCACAGGTCACATGCACACCAGAGAGCTGCATGGTGATTGGATGGTGAAAGATGGTTTCCCCCACCCCTGCTCTAGGAACTTATTCAGAACTGATGCTGGGATGTCAATCGTGCTGATTGCACAGCCCTCTGCTCAGGTCAATTAGGTAAGCCTCAACTCAAATCAAGACACTGGAAATATACAAATGTGCAAAATTATGAGTAAGAGCAGGAAAAGTTCTAGGTAAGTGTATGGCTAGGTGAAGAAGATGTGGTGAAAAGAAAAGATGCGGTGAAGTCCAAGCCCGTCATTAGTATGTGAATAGCTCTGTGACTCAGTTTCAGTGAAAGATACCACCAGATCGGTTGATAGGCCCCTATCCTGTGCTCTTTCTGTGGCTATTGAGATTTACAAGAAGCTTAGTCAAGCCTAAAATAGATGCTATGCTACTGAGAGGTGGCAAAGAGTGTCGCTTGTGCACAGAAACCCCTTCTCCCTTTTCCCATAGTAACCGACCTGGAGCTGCACGCTGCTCACCCAGCTGGCCGGCGTTCCCAGGCTCCCCTGCCATAGGCACAGCCTCGTGACCAAGCTCCCTCCATGGGAGCAGGGATGTGGATGCTACTTCTGGGGCTGGCTGGGCCTAAGACAATGGGCAAACGCTCCTCCCCTCTCTTTTCCCCTTCCCACTGGCTGGAAGCTAGAAATGGCACTTTCTGCTTTGACCATGTAAACAAAGACATTACCCTCATGTCTCCTGCAGCTCCTACTGTGGAGCAGCAAGATAAAAGGAACGTGCTTCCCCAAATGGGAGGCCCGCGAATCTGTCCCACAGAACCCTGGACTAATACATAAGAAGGAAACATCTCCATTCTTCAAACCACTGTGTCTGGGATCTTTTTTTTTTTTTTTTTTTTTTTTTCCCATACAGCAGCTTAGCCTTAAGCTGACTAATTCAGAAAAGAGAGTATGTTATAAAGGGAAGGGTATAGTATTCAATAACAATATCTTCTAGTAAGAGGTCCGTTTTATTTTTTATTTTCATACCTATCTTTTATTGAAGCCTGGGAAAACATTGTACTAGTGAAGAAGCCGTATCAGTGCCCACCCCACATTCCTGAGGAATTTTCAGTATGCTCTGGTGAGATTCCAACCACTGGCATGGCGTATGCATGCCTCAGGGCTGTTGTTCAGGAGCAGAGTATAGCGTTAAGGAATTAATACCCCAGAGAGAAGCCCTCAACACTGACCTCCCAGAAGCTGGTGTATTAATATCCCGACTCCCTCACCCCTCAGGTGGAAATTCCTAAGGTGTGTGCTTTGCATCATTTCCCCTACAGAATTCAGCTCTAGGCGTCCTTTGTGGTAGCTGGCTGGCCCACGTACTCTTTGCCAGTTGACGCTTTGTCATTTGATTCTTCCTCCACTTCCCTACCACATTCTCTGAACTTCCCGAGTAAACTATTTCACTGGAATTCTTGCCTTAGAATTCCTGTTTCTGGGAGAACCCAAATTAAGACAGCCAGCTACTTCATATTCACCATCTGAGCCAAAACAATTCTCCAACACAGCTATTATTATTAGATAGGATTACGCTATTTTTATGGATGAAGAAATCGAATTTCTGAGAGGGTAAGTAATAGACCAAGGTCAGTGTCAGAACTAAAATTAGAACCCAGGACAATCTGACTCAGAAGTCTTTACACATTCTAATATTGATACTAAACTCCACTAGAAGTGGACGTTTTCCAATTATCTATTGATATAACATTCAGTAGATGATGAAGTTGGCAGTTTTATGATTGGAGAATACATTTCAGGGAAATTAGACAAAATAGACTCTACATTAGCCTGTAATATTTGTTTTAAATAAAACACTTCCGATAACATTTTGTTAAACAGATATTTTTAGCCTTATAGGAAAAAAACAGGCAGTTTTAGGTTACTTGCTAACACAAATTTACTTAGCACATTTTTTAGTTAGTCAAATCCTGACTAGAGCTAATTCTGTTGAATAAACCTGCTTCTTAAGAAGGCCTGCGGGTATTCTTTCTGATAGCAACCTCGGTGTGCTCACTTCCCTATCAAGACTTGCACAGAGAAAAGGAGAGTGGGTGAATACACATTGAGGTGTTATAATTCATAAGGCTTAGGGCTCAGGAATTGTTGTATTTGAACAAAGAATTCAATCTATCTACTATAGAATTAATAGAACACTGGTTTTAGAATTTCAGAAGTTAGTCAACAAATAAAATTTAGAGATACCTGATGAGACAAAGTTACCTTTCCTACGCTTTTCCTAATGCAAGTACTCCTAAGACTAAGTCCATATAAAGCAGGCATACACAGAGGACAGTCGAAATCTGAGGAAATAGGGACTTGCCTCATGGTGTGGTGGGTAAGACTCTGTGCTCCCAATGCAGGGGGCCTGGGTTCAATCCCTGGTCAGGAAATTAGATCTCATATGCATGCCACAACTAAGAGTTTGCATGCTGCAACTAAGACCCAGTGCAACCAAATAAATAAATAAATATTTTTTTCAAAATCTGGGGAGGGAGGATTTGGTTCAAGATGGCAGAGTAGAAGGATGTGCTCTCACTCCCTCCTGCTAGACCACTGGAATCACAACTAAGTGTTGTACAATCATCGACAGGAACACACTGGAACTCACCCAAAAGAACACCCCGTATCCAAAGCCAAAGGAGAAGCCACACTGAGATGGTAGGAGGGGCACAATCACAATAAAATCAAATCCCATAACTGCTGAGTGGGTGACTCACAAATTGGAGAACAATTATATCACAGAAGTCCACCCACTGGAGTGAAGGTTCTGAGCCCCACGTCAGGCTTCCCAACCTGGGGGTCCAGCAATGGGAGGAGGAATTCCTAGAGAATCAGACTTTGAAGGCTAGGGGGATTTGATTGCAGGACTTTGACAGAACTGGGGGAAACAGAGACTCCACTCTTGGAGGGCACACACAAAGTAGTGTGTGCATCGGGACCCAGGGGAAGGAGCAGTGATCCCATAGGAGACTGAACTAGACCTACCTGCTAGTGTTGGAGGGTATCCTGCAGAGGTGGGGGGTGCCTGTGTCTCGCCGTGAGGACAAGGACACTGGCAGCAGAAATTCTGGGAAGTACTCCTTGGTGTGAGCCCTCCCAGAGTCCACCATTAGCCCTACCAAAGAGCCCCGACAGGCTCCAGTGTTGGGTCACCTCAGGCAAAACAACCAACAGGGAGGGAACCCAGCCCCACCCCTCAGCAGACAAGTGGATTAAAGTTTTACTGAGCTCTGCCCAAGACAGCAACACCAAGCTCTACCCACCACCAGTCCCTCCCATCAGGAAACTTGCACAAGCCTCTTAGATAGCCTCATCCACCAGAGGGCAGACAGCAGAAGCAAGGAGAACTACAATCCTGAAGCCTGTGGAAGGAAAACCACATTCACAGAAAGATAGACAAAATGAAAAGGCAGAGGGCTATGTACCAGATGAAGGAAGAAGATAAAACCCCAGAAAAACAACTAAATAAAGTGGAGATAGGTAACCTTCCAGAATAAGAATTCAGAATAATGATAGTGAAGATGATCCAGAACCTTGGAAAAAGAATGGAGGCAAAGATCGAGAAGACGCAAGAAATGTTTAACAAAGACCTAGAAGAATTAAAGAACAAACAAACAGAGATGAACAGTACAATAACTGAAATGAAAAATACAGTACAAGGGCTCAATAGCAGAAAAACAGAGGCAGAACGGATAAGTGACCTGGAAGACAGAATGGTGGAATTCACTGCTGCGGAACAGAATAAAGAAAAAAGAATGAAAAGAAATGAAGACAGCCTAAGAGACCTCTGGGACAACATTAAATGCAACAGCATTCGCATTATAGGGTTCCCAGAAGAAGAAGAGAGAGAGAAAGGACTCGAAAAAATATTTGAAGAGATTATAGTCGAAAACTTCCCTAACATGGGAAAGGAAATAGCCACCCCAGGTCAGGAAGTGCATAGAGTCCCAGGCAGGATAAACCCAAGGAGGAACATGCCAAGACACATAGTAATCAATTTGGCAAAAATTAAAGACAAAGAAAAATTATTGAAAGCAGCAAGGGAAAAGCAACAAATAACATACAAGGGAACTCCCATAAGGTTAACAGCGGATTTCTCAACAGAAACTCTAAAAGAAAGAAAGGAGTGGCATGATATATTTAAAGTGATGAAAGGGAAGAACCTACAACTAAGATTACTCCACCTAGCAAGGATCACATTCAGATTCGAGGGAGAAATCAAAAGCTTTACAGACAAGCAAAAGCTAAGAGAATTCAGCATCACCAAAAAGCTCTACAACAAATGCTAAAGGAACTTCTCTAAGTGGGAAACACAAGAGAAGAAAAGGACCTACAAAAACAAACACAAAACAATTAAGAAAATGGTCATAGGAACATACATATTGATAATTACTTTAAACGTAAATGGATTAAATGCTCCAACCAAAAGACACAGGCTTGCTGAATAGATACAAAAACAAGACCTATATATATGCTCTCTCCAAGAGACCCAATTCAGACCTAGAGACACACATACAGACTGAAAGTGAAGGGATAGAAAAAGATATTCCATGCAAATGGAAATCAAAAGAAAGCTGGAGTAACAACACTCATATCAGATAAAATAGACTTTGAAATAAAGACTGTTACAAGAGACAAGGAAGGACAATACATAATGATCAAGGGATCAATCCAAGAAGAAGAAATAACAATTATAAATATATATGCACCCAACATAGGAGCACCTCAATACGTAAGGCAACTGCTAACAGCTCTAAAAGAGGAAATCGACAGTAACACAATAATAGTGGGGGACTTTAACACCTCACTTACACCAATGGACAGATCATCCAGACAGAAAATTAATAAGGAAACACAAGCTTTAAATGACACAATACACCAGATAGATTTAATTGGTATTTATAGGATATTCCATCCAAAACCAGCAGATTACACTTTTTTCTCAAGTGCACACGGAACACTCTCCAGGAAAGATCACATCCTGGGTCACAAATCAAGCCTCAGTAAATTTAAGAAAACTGAAATCATATCAAGCATCTTTTCCTACCACAATGCTATGAGATTAGAAATAAATTACAGGGAAAAAGCTGTAAAAAACACAAACACATGGAGGCTAAACAATACGTTACTAGATAACCAAGAGATCACTGAAGAAATCAAAGAGGAAATCAAAAAATACCTAGAGACAAATGACAATGAATACATGATGATCCAAAACATATGGGATACAACAAAAGCAGTTGTAAGAGGGAAGTTTATAGCAATACAATCCTACCTCAAGAAACAAGAAAAATCTCAAATGAACAATCTAACCTTACACCTAAAGGAACTAGAGAAAGAAGAACAAACAAAACCCAAAGTTAGTAGAAGGAAAGAAATCATAAAGATCAGAGCAGAAATAAATGAAACAGAAACAAAGAAAACAATAGCAAAGATCAATAGAAATAAAAGCTGGTTCTTTGAGAAGATAAACAAAATTGATAAACCATTAGCCAGACTCATCAAGAAAAAAAAAGGAAGAAGACTCAAATCAATAAAATTAGACATGAAAAAGGAGAAGTTATAGCAGACACCACAGAAATACAAAGCATCCTAAGAGACTACTACAAGCAACTCTATGCCAATAAAATGGACAACCTGGAAGAAATGGACAAATTCTTAGAAAGGTATAACCTTCCAAGACTGAACCAGGAAGAAACAGAAAATATGAACAGACCAATCACAAGGAATGAAATTGAAACTGTGATTTAAAATCTTCCAACAAACAAAAGTCCAGGACCAGATGGCTTCACAGGTGAATTCTGTCAAACATTTAGAGAAGAGCTAACAACCATCCTTCTCAAACTGTTCCAAAAAATTGCAGATGAAGGAACACTCCCAAACTCATTCTATGAGGCCACCAGCACCTGATGCCAAAACCAGACAAAGATACTACAAAAAGAGAAAATTACAGACCAATATCACTGATGAATATAGATGCAAAGATCCTCAACAAAATACTAGCAAACAGAATCCAACAACACATTAAAAGGATCATTCACCATGATCAAGTGGGATTTATCCCAGGGATGCAAGGATTCTTCAATATATGCAAATCAATCAATGTGATACACCATATTAACAAATTGAAGAATAAAAACCATATGATCATCTCAATAGATACAGAAAAAGCTTGTGACAAAATTCAACACCCATTTATGATAAAAACTCCCCAGAAAGTGGGCACAGAGGGAACATACCTCAACATAATAAAGGCTATATATGACAAACCCACAGCAAACATCCTCAATGGTGAAAAACTGAAAGCATTTCCTCTGAGATCAGGAAGAAGACAAGGATGTCCACTCTCACTACTCTTATTCAACATAGTTTTGGAAGTCCTAGCCACAGCAATCAGAGAAGAAAAAGAAATAAAAGGAATACAAATTGGAAAAGAAGAAGTGAAACTGTCACTCTTTGCAGATGACATGACACTATACATAGAGAATCCTAAAGATGCCACCAGAAAACTACTAGAGCTAATCAATGAATTTGGTAAAGTAGCAGGATACAAAATTAATGCACAGAAATCTCTTGCATTCCTATACACTAATGATGAAAAATCTGAAAGTGAAATCAAGAAAACACTCCCATTTACCATTGCAACAAAAAGAATAAAATATCTAGGAATAAACCTACCTAAGGAGACAAAAGACCTGTATGCAGAAAATTATAAGACACTGATGAAAGAAATTAAAGATGATACAAACAGATGGAGAGATATACCATGTTCTTGGATTGGAAGAATCAACATTGTGAAAATGACTCTACTTCCCAAAGCAATCTATAGATTCAATGCAATCCCTATCAAACTACCACTGGCATTTTTCACAGAACTAGAACAAAAAATTTCACAATTTGTCACAGCAAGATCTTTTTTGACCCATCTCCTAGAGTAATGGAAATAAAAACAAAAATAAACAAACGGGACCTAATGAAACTTAAAAGCTTTTGCACAGCAAAGTACAAACAAGACGAAAAGACAACCCTCAGAATGGGAGAAAATGTTTGCAAACAAATCAACAGACAAAAGATTAATCTCCAAAATATATAAACAGTTCATTCAGCTCAATATTAAAAAAACAAACAAACCAATTCAAAAATGGGCAGAAAACCTAAATAGACATTTCTCCAAAGAAGATATACAGATGGCCAAGAAGCACATGACAAGCTGCTCAACATCACTAATTATTAGAGAAATGCAAATCAAAACTACAATGAGGTATCACCTCACACCAGTTAGTATGGGCATCATCAGAAAATCTACAAACAACAAATGCTGGAGAGGGTGTGGAGAAAAGGGAACCCTCTTGCACTGTTGGTGGGAATGTACATTGATACAGCCACTATGGAAAACAGTATGGAGGCTGCTTAAAAAACTAAAAATAGAATTACCATATGACCCAGGAATCCCACTACTGGGCATATACCCAGAGAGAACCATAATTCAGAAAGACACATGCACCCCAATGTTTATTGCAGCACTATTTACAATAGCCAGGTCATGGAAGAACCTAAATGCCCATCAACAGATGAATGGGTAAAGAAGATGTGGTACATATATACAATGGAATATTACTCAGCCATAAAAAGAAATGAAATTGGGTCACTTATAGAACCGTGGATGGGTCTACAGAGTGTCATACAGAGTGAAGTAAGTCAGAAAGAGAAAAACAAATATCGTATATTAACACATATATGTGGAACCTAGAAAAATGTTACAGATGAACCACTTTGCAGGGCAGAAATAGAGACACAGATATAGAGAACAAACATACGGACACCAAGGGGGAAAGTGGCAGGGTGGGTGGTGGTGGTAGGATGAATTGGGAGATTGGGATTGACATATATACACTAATATGGATAAAATGGATAACAAATAAGAACCTGCTGTATAAAAAAATAAATGAAATAAAATTCAAAACTTCAAAAAAATAAAAGCAAATAGCAACTGAAAAAAAATCTGAGGAAATAACAGTTACTTTATATTTGTATTTGCAATTTAATCTGTGCATTCTTTTAGATTTTAAGTTAAGTGTGCTAGGAAAAACCCTGCACATTGTCACACACAGGCAATACACCGGGTTAATATAATATTGAAATAGCGTGGAAGTATTATCAATACAAGATCTTAGAGGAAAAAAAAGCCGTCTGTTTACTCTTAACCGCCACTAGATATAATCTAAACATTGCATTCCTAAAAAGATATGCAATATCATTTACGTTCATCTATGCAATTGCATGCCTCTCCTGGTCTTAGCTGAACTCTGCGGCATACTCTTAAGCTTTAGTTATTTGAGGTAAACGAACTCTGTGGTCACGCCTGCTTCAGCTGAAGCTAATGTCAATATGGCCAGGCATGGAGGAGAATACTAAAACCTAAAAACACTGATTATCTTCAGAAAATGTAACGAGTCCGTTCCTACCCTTATTGATGTCAGATTTTTATAGGGAACATTACATCACATGAAGTCTGAAAAAGAATGGAAGCCAGAATAAACAGAGCTGTGCATCAGAAAGTCTTATGCCTCACGGCAGACATAGTTTAGCCAATGTAGTCTTACTCGTATAACTTTTATCCAGACTGTGGTAATAAAACATAACTGCACATTGGAACACACTTATCTAACTTGTAAACGTGTACAAAATTTTACATACACATGTAAATAAAAAAACTTTGCCTGTCTCCAGATATGTACATGCTTTCCCTTTGTCCAATGACTCATATATGAGATTTTATAGTTTAATTAAATAATAAAATATACTCTCTATAAATATATTTCATCTTAAAAATAGTTTATGTATTTCATCTTAGAAATAGTTCTGCCTATTTTTTTCTGCCTATTTTTAAACATTAGTATTTATTCAACATCCTACAGCATACCCTCATTTTAAGCCCTCAAGACTTAAATATTATTTCACTGAGGATATTGTACTGCCTGACTGAGCTTTAAAACAAAGCTACATATCAAGAGCTCCAGTAATGGGATAGCAGTATTGTGGTTATGTGGCTGGTGTTTTTCTTTTAAGTTTTCACTTATTGGTGATACAAACAAGTGTTCACAGGAGAAATGATATGATCTCTTGGGTTTGCTTTAAAAATGCTTCAGATACTTGGAAAAATAAAGGTCTGAGGGTATAGATGAAACAATAATGCAGAATGTTAGTAATTATTGAAGTTGGAAGATGAATATAAACGGGCTCATTATATTAGTCTCTCTTCTTTTGTATATTTTTTAAATTTCCATAATAAAAATATAAAACAAAAAGATTATTAACTGAGTACAAATCATGCAGTCTCTAAAAGAGAAAGGAACAGTAACAATGAGATACACTAATTTATACCAATCAGGATGATATAATTTTAATTTTATGCTTTTTCTGTGATGGTATTAATTTAGCATAGGTCTAAAAGGTTATAATTACATATAGAAACTCCAAATTTTTCTTCAAAATGTTCAAATGCTTTATAAATAAATACTTTGTTAAAGTACTTACAAAAAGTTAACTTTGAGAATAATAATATGATCCTTTTATAAAAGTAAGACAGTCTCATGTTCATCATTTTCCATACTTGTGGAGGGAGCTTGCAAAGTTGGACACCCTCTGAGGTGAAGAGGCCTCTCCAGAGAAATGTCAGGTAGAGGTACATCGTGACAGCTCAGGAACCCTACTGCAGTTCCCTTTTGCACAGAAGTTCTGGACATTTTTCTGACAGAAGACTGTTAGGCACTATTTACTGACATATTTTCAAGTATATGGTCAATAATACGTAAGTACTCAATCATCTCCCTTTTTGTTTTGCAGTTTGCGAGAGAAATGAAACTATATTTATGGAAGATAAGTAATAAAACTTTATCTTAGTTTAGATGGATTTTAATAATGGGGTCTGCGGTCCATATTAGACTTTATCTACATATGAGAGAGAAAGCTCTTAAAATTAAACACATTTGTTTTTCAACAAAATTAGTTGTTTCGCCATCATACACACTAATCTGAACTCAGACGCTGATGGGTAGTGCTTGACTGCCACCTGGTGGCCTCCCTCCTACTTACAGCGTGATTTTCCCTGACCCTCTGGCGTGAGGCAGCCCTGGCACTGGTGCCTGACACTCCAAATGCCAAATTAAAATAAGACATTCTTTGCCAGACAGATAGATCATTCGACAGAAAAGCAGACTCCCGAACCTCGTAACACAGTAATATCTATATTTTGAAATATATAAACGGCTCTGTTCTATTATGGTCAAATATGCTCTAATACAAAAATTGAAAGGCAAAAAAATTAGTAGTTATTTGCTATTTTTTAATAATCTATCATGTTTTAACATCTTAATTTAGTCACATGAGTCACCAAGGGATTAGGAGATTTGGAATCAGAAAACCAGGTATCACATGTTTAGTGTGACCTTTGAGCAAGTAAAGAAAATTATCCTCGTTTTGATTAGAAAAAGATAATTTTGAAATATTCACTTCTTTTTCTCCATAATTTCTTGTCTCCCCACTCCTCTGTCAGTAAGAAAGTTGTTAAGAAAACAAAAAAGAAAAAAGTCAATATTCAGTGCAGTTTGGTTTGTTTAATGACTTACAAAATGGGTCGTCAGGGGAGCAGCCATCAAGTTTACACCATATGGGTCCGTTGGGTAAACAGTAGAATCAACTCCTTACTCAGCCCAGGAGAGGGAGTGTGAGGTCACCAAAGAGCCTGGGGATGAGGGGGTCTGGAGAAGCCTGGCTCGTGCTCAGGAGACCACACGGGGAGGAGGAAAGTCTGGATCAGAGGCGGGTAGCACCACTGGTGCTCGAAACTGTGTGGTTTGCAGAATGTCTTCTATTGAATATTAGTCTGCTTTCTCATTTGTAGATCAAACAATTTAGTAGGGAGATTGGGACACATCATCTTGTCAGATCATTGCTTTCTATTTCTGAAACTCCAAACACGTTTTCTGCTGCCCTTTTCCTTCCCTAACCCATCATCTGACCTGAATTTTCTATTATTCTAAGTACACCACAGTAGGCCGCAAAGTTCCTACTGTCTTCATTTTCACCACATACTCCTTCCCATGCATTAGTCACAACTCGGTTACTCTTGCCAACTTCTATGTCTTCCTCCTCTCAAAGTCACATTCATCCTCTTATTTTACTATTTCAAATCCTGTATGTTCCATGAGTCCAAATATTCCCAGCCCAAGAGACTCTTTTCATCTCCTTCACACCCTTCACACTTTGTGACACCTACCGTGTATGGTCACATCTACCTACAGATCAGTGGTCCTCAACCTTGACTGCAACTAGAATCACACTGATAGTTTAAAAAAGAAAATGATGGGGGCCTAAACACAGACAATCTGATTTAATAGGTCTAGAAGGGGCAACATGGATCAGTACATTTTAAAAGCTCTCCAGGTGATTCAAATTTGAGCCAGGTTACAAACTTGGGGATAGACTGTCAGTTCCTGAAAGGTAAGGACTTTGTCTTCATCTCTGAGGAAGCACATTGCGTTAGACATACTGAGAGCTCAATATATGTGGCAAAGATGGAGCAACTCCAGTATCTAAATGTTTGTCATAAAATAAGCCAAGAACTGGTCCAACTGCAGCATCTTATAAATAGATTCGCAGGCTCTGCTAAGCATATGCCATTGCCCCATTCCCCAAAAGACTAACTAGGGGCACAAACAGCTCCTTTTCTACTCAGTTCAATGCAACTCAATAAAATAACTAGCATATAAATATTTTTAAGTGAACTAAATTGTGGCATATATATATATATAACAACATATGCATAAAGTCATGAATTACAAGATTATTTATAACAGGAAAATATTGGAAACAAGGCAATGCTTATTTATAGGAGACTGCTTGAATAGACTGTAGTATGGAATACTGTGTAAACATAAAAAAGAAAAGAATAAGAGAGATCTCTATGAATCAATATGGGGTCATTTTCAGGATATATTGTTAAGTAAACACAACAAAGTTTTAAAAGTCTATTACATATTACCCGTTGATTAAGAAAGGGAAATATATGTTTTTGCGAAATGAGGAAAAGAAGTATAAGCCAAAAAAAAGAAAATGTTTCCCTATAGAGGATGGGTGGGGGGTGGAACAGAAGAAATAAGGAGTGACACTTTAGTGAACATACAATCTTATATAGTTTCAACCTTTGAACCATATAAATGTTTTTACATAATCAAAAGTTAAGTGAAATAGCTGTAAAAAAGAATTAAGTTGAACACAAATACAAACAGATGAACCTAAATGTATAAAGTTATAAAAGTCAAACAGGAAAAAGAATTAATTCAAGTAACTTTTGAAGCCATTACTGTACATCCTTGGAAGGAGTGACACTTTAGTGAACATACCACCTTATATAGTTTCAACCTTTGAACAATATAAATGTTTTTACATAATCAAAAATTAAATGAAATGGCTGTAAAAAAAACCATTAAGTTGAACACAAATACAAACAGATGAACCTAAATGTATCAAGTTATAGAAATCAAACAGAAAGAAGAATTAATTCAAGTAACATTTGAAGTCATTACTGTACATCCTTGATGGGATATATTCTAACGACAAAAAGAAATTTTTTTAACTTTACTTGGTATTGCATTGTTAGCAGTGATATTGTATTGAAACTCAAACTATTTTACATGCGTTTTAGGACACTGTAAATAAGTTAACATATTACTGTTACTATGAACCAAGATTTTCCCTATAAAAAATTACATATATATATAAAATAAGCATATATATTAAACAAAAGCAAGAATAAACACTGAAATGTTCATTTTGAATTGTATTCATTTTTAAATTAAATGAGAACAATCTTTAACACATGAAATTAAAATTATATCCAATTGGTGCTACATCCACACAGAAAATAACTTTTCCAAGTGACTTTTTCTTCCAGTTTCATTGAGATATAATTGACATATAGCACTGTATAAGTTTAAAGTGTACAGCATAGTGATGTGACTTACGTACATCATGAAATAATGACCACGATAAGCTTAGTGAACACCCATCACCTCACATAAGATAAAAAATAGAAGGAAAATTGTTTTCCTTATGATGAGAACTCAGGATTTACACTCTTAACAACTTTCATACATAACATACAGCAGTGTTAATTATATTTATCATACTGTACATTATATCTTAGTACTTACTTATCTTATAACTGGAAGTTTGTACCTTTTGACTGCATTCATCCAATTTTCCCTGCCCCCATCCCTCGCCTCTGGTAACCACAAATCTTATCTCTTTTTCTATTAGTTTTTTTGGTTGGTTGGTTGGTTTTTGGAAGTATAATTGACCTACAGCAGTGATCCACAATGCAGTGATTCAATATTTCTATTCATTACAAAATGATCACACAATAAGTTTAGTTACCATCTGTCAGCATACAGTTTAAACTATTATTAACTATATTCCCTATGCTGTACATTACATTCATGTGATTTATTTATTTTATAACTGGAAGTTTGTACCTCTTAATCTCCCTCATCTATTTCACTCATCCTTATAACCCCCTCCCCTCTGACAGCCACCTATTTGTTGTCTATCTATGAATTTGCTTCTGTTTTGTTATGTTTGTTCATTTGTTTTGTTTCTTAGATTCCACATATAAGTGAAATCATATAATATTTGTCTTTCTCTGTCTGACATATCTCACTTAGCACAATATCCTCTAGGTCCATCTATGTTGTCGCAAAGGGCAATATTTCATTCTTTTTTGGCTAACATCCAAGTGACTTTAAATATAAATTGTGATTGTACACCTCTAGGGAGATATACCCTAAGGATGCAAATAACTACACAAAAAAATTTGTATCTATTTTCAGTAATCATATTGTAGACAGTGTTATTCTGAGATTATGATGCATGTAATACATGATAAAGCAGATGAGTAATTATGTGATGTGCTAATCCTTTCATCCCTAGTGCCACTGAGAACCAGGATTCTTGGCACGGAAGAAAAGAAATAAAAATTTAAGACAGAAGCAGTTAGTAGAAACCGTGTAATCCTAAACTTGAATTGGATATATTATTATAACTCATATAATTCCTCTTAAAAAGAAATCCCTGGCTCTCTGCACTGGAAAGGCCTAGAAACAATGATTATCCCACTGGCAATGAGCATTCCTAGAGCACAGACTGTGTTAACTGAAATCCCATTTCACACTGAAAGAAACCAAGACTCTTTTGGAGAAGTGGCTGGTTCCAGGCCTAGGGCAGAGAAAAATATAAGGTGAGTCTGAAACGTCTTACACCACAAGGCAAGGAGGTACTCAAGACTAGTGAAGTTGTGTCCTGATTTGAAGAGGCTTTCAATGGCTCAATCTGGGATAATCCGAGCATCAAAAAAACTGAAAACAGTAAAGGATTAAAACATGTTGTATAAAAAATGGAGTCCTTGGTGGTTCTCAAAAGAAGCAGAGTGAGAAGGGGAAAAAAAAGGAGTGGGAGAGGAAAAACTCTCCTGATAGAGGAATGACAGCTCATAACTACAAAGGAATGAAAGAATTTTTTAAAACAAACCATTTTGCCTTCCCCAATGTAATAACTAATTTAGGCAAAAATCATTAATGGATGATAAAAATATTGCTTAAAAGTTGATGGGGAACAGTATATTCACATGGTCTGTAAGTACCAACTTCAAAGAGGAAAATATACCTTCAAAATGGAGCTATCTGGCAGTCTGCCCTTAGCTAAGTGATCATATTTTGCACCACCAATAGTAAGACAAAGGGACTCGCTGACCCTCCTGTGTAATGCAGTAAGTGCACATCAATTGTGATTCCACCTTGCCAGAAATGTTTAATCTAAATCTAATCAAAGAACATCACAAGACAAACTCAGAATGTGAGACATTCCAAATGACAACTACATAGTCTATATTCTTCAAAAATAGCAATGTCATAAAAAAACCAAACAAGGTAATGTCCTAGACTAAATCTCATAGCAAGAAAACATAATGTATGATCCTTGATCATATCCTGAATCGAAAAATGAAAACAGCTGTAAAAGTTATGTTCTGTACAATTGGGGAAATTCTAATATGAGCTACATAAGTTAGATGATATTATTAAAGCATTGTTTTCTTAGATGTGATGATGGTAGGAGAATATACTTATTCTTAGGAAATGCTGAGTATCATGATGCCTTCAACTTATTTTCATATGTTATATATACAGTTTAGAGATAGATGGGAGTTCATTGTACTTGTCTTTCAAATTCCAAATTCCTGCCAGTTTAAAAAATTTTTAAATAAAAAGCTGGAGGACAAAAGCACTATGTTATGTGCTATGACTGTTATAAAACTGAAAGATTATGTGAGGCAAAAAAGAAAAGCCCACAAATACCATGAGTTTTGAAAGCTGGAGACATCGCTGGAGATCGGGAAAGACTTCGTGGAAGGAACTGCATTTCTAAATATAAGGGTCTTGAGTTAGGAAGGACCCTATAAATCATCTAATTCCATTCCCTCCTTCTGAAGATGAGAAAACTGAGAGGCTTAGCAGCTCATCCAAATTCAACAAATGTTTAGCGCAAAGCTGTGAAATCTGAAGCACAGAATCCATGGTGGTTTTCCATGAATCCGTTTATTGATCAAATCCTGTCCTACTTCCCATCTCAGATGGGCCAAGAAGGTCACACTAAATAAGGAAAAGTATATAGAACTTAATCATTACAATTTCAAAATAAAATTTAAATGGCAGAAAAATTGCTGGCTTTGAAAATGGAAGGGGTGCGTGGGCAGCCTCTAGAAGCTGGGAACGCTCTCAGCTGACAACCAGCTAGGACATGGAGATGGCTTCAGTCCATGACGGCTAGAAGCTGAATTCTGCCAACAATCTAAATAAGCAAGGAAAAGTGTTCTCCCCTAGAGCAGCTAGAAAGGAGTGAAGCCCTACTGACACTTTGGTGTTAGACCAGTGAGACCCGTATTTGACCTGCGACCTGCAGAACTTCAAGATAATAAATTTGTGTTGTTTATGCCTGTATATGGAATCTAGAAAAATGGTACTGATGAACCTAGTGGCAGGGCAGGAATAGAGATGCAGACGTAGAGAGCAGACTTGAGGACACAGGAGGGGAAGGGGAGGCTGGGACGAGGCAAGAAAATAGCATTGACATATATACACTACCAAGTGTAAAATAGCTAGTGGGAAGCTGCTACATAGCACAGGGAGATCAGCTAGGGGCTTTGTGACGACCTTAGAGGGGTGGGATGGGGGGTGGGAGGGAAGTACAAGAGGGAGGGGATATGGGGATATATGTATACATATAGCTGAGTCACTTTGATGTACAGCAGAAACTAACACAACATTGTAATGCAATTATACTCCAATAAAGATGTAAAAATGAATGAATGAATGAATAAATAAATAAATAAATAAATAAATAAATAAATTTGTGTTGTTTAAAAAAAGAAGTTGATAGGGCAAAAACAGGAACATACAAGTATAGTACAACACAGGAAGCATTAAAAGACCAACGAAAATCTCATGGGTATTAAGTTTTGGTAAAAACAACCCAAATAAAAACAAAGTATCTCAATTTTTTAATACCATTCATTGTACTTTCAAAAAAGTGAGTTGTCTTTTTTTCACATTAAGTTTAGTTGACCTACAAGTCTTTGCTAAATTGCATAACTGATAGAAAAAAACTATTTGTAAAATTTAAGTTTTTGTTTCTCATGTATAATATCTACATCACTCTGGAGAATTTTAAGGTTATTTCAAATCTTTCTGATCCTTCTTTTCCTAAGATGTGTATGCGGTTGGGCATATGACCTCTGTGTTAGATAGTGGCTATAGATTGGCATCGTCAGCTCCTGTCTGGAAAACAAGTATTTTCAAAGTTAATGAAAGCCATTTGGTCTGTTTTTGCTAGCCAGTTTTGCCTTTTAATTATAAAACCATATAAAAATCAGTAGCATACCATGAAGTAATGTAGTTTCATGGCAGGAATAAGGATGGTCCAACAGATCTGAAAAGAAATCTTAATCTTTAAGTGATTAGTTTAAGGGTTGATAAATACATATATCACTTTTTCTTTTTTCACTTAGCTAAGTCATAAATCTAATTTTGAAAATCAAATAATCTCATTCAAACCTCTGTTACCGATTTTCAAATCTAAAATAGAGCAACATCAACATAACAAATACCAGAAGTCATTAATGAACCCAGACAACCACAGCACATAGAAAACTAATTGAATAAAAGAATAGGTGGAAACTCTTACCACAGCCCCTGTCACTGCTTTCCAAAAGCTTCTGGGCATTTTATTTTGCTAAGGAATTCAAAGATGGAAAATTTTAGAAATCGTTTCTCTATTTTGAAGTGCACAACAGAAAACTGTGTTCAAACTGTCTTCCCTTGGTTAGTTCAAAAGCAAAATAAAATGACAGTGCACAAATATTTTCATCCAGTTTGCAATGCTTCGTTGTACACCCAGCCTATCTAATACATTACTTGAATTATGTTTTTGTGTGGGAATTACTGTCTCCTACCAAAGCATACTCTTTATTTGGTCAGACAGAAGATTCAGAGAAAAACAAGTAAGACAATTTTCGTTTTCTTACTAGTGGGAGTTAAGTCTGCATTGAGGAAATATTTGTCATGCTCACCACATTTTTGTCATAGATTTGTTTCACAGAGCCAGTGTGCAACTTTGAAGAGAGAAGAATGGCCACTGTGTATCACACTGGAGAAATCCTCGCTGTCACCCATCTTCCCTTCTGTAGGACAGCCAAGCCAATCTTTCTAAAATAACTTTACGATTCTGAATCTTGCCCACAATTTCCTAAGGTCTCCCTTTTGTCTCCTGCCTGAAATCCAGGCTCTCCAACCTACCTCCAGTGACTCCCCTCCCACCAAAAACACCCCAGTAACAGGGCCAAATAGTCCACCTCTGTCCCTTTGTTCATCCTGCTACAACTGCTTAGAATGACTTTTACCCAAACCCTAATCATTTCTCAAGACCCAGCTAAAGGCCCCTCTCATTCATGACACCTTTCCCAGTCCTTGTGGTTCACAGATTAACTCTCTCTGAATGCCCATAGCATCTCTTGTCTGAACTTTTTTTTCTTTTGGCATTTAATAAAATACTCCCTTGTACCCTTGCCGTTTTTATGATTAACCTTCTACTCCAGTTGTTGGAAAATAGTAACTGTATGCCATGGGAGCAAAAATGATTGTTATACCTGTGGTAGATGGTATTATTGTTTGTAATTATTCACTCCCTCTTTCTTCATGAATAAAATATGTTTCCCCAGTCCCTTTTACTTTGGGCTCAGACATCTGACTTGCTTTGGCCAATGGAATGTTTGCTGTGTATCACTTCCAAACAGAAGTTTTTGAGGAATTGAAAGATTCCAAAACTCTCCTAGCTCCTGTGCCCTCTGCCATAAGAAAAGCATAAGGCTTTCCTTTAGTTTAGGTCTCAAAATAAGGATATATGTAGAAGACAATCAGCTTGTAGTCTGGAGTAAAATCACAACATCCAATCAGTAGCTGACAATATAAACCTGAAAAGAAACAAATATTTGTTATTGTAAACCACTGAAAATTTGAGATTGCTTGCCATCTAGTGAAAGCTGACTGATATAATATCTAATATTTTGTAAGCACTGTGTCCTGTATCCACAATATCTCATTTAACTAACACAATAATCCTGTGTGTTACTTTATTATCCCCTTTTTACATATGAGAAAACAAGGTTGAGGTAAAGTAACTGATCCAAAACACACAGTGCTGTAAGATTTTAGAATCACACACTTCCAGCCTTGAAGTTATATTCTACCACTTATTGAATATAGTATCCAAGGCATAATACAATCTCACTAAAAAATCAGTCACATGTAAAACAGAGATAACAGTGCAGCTCTTCTCACAGTGTACTTCTAATGGCTGTTGGAGGGATTAAATTAAATAATGTGTGAATGACCAAATGATTTAAAGAGTGAGTGGGTCTTAATTTGTGTCACCCCTAAATTAGACCCTGAGATAAACATTGATGTGGGTAATTTAGGAAGAATGTGTGAGGAAGTGGGAAAAGTGAGATAAAGAATGAGAAAAGTCAATAAAATTATGAGGTTACAATTTGGGGAAAAAAGACTCAATCACACTAAGGTACCATGTGGAATATGACTCAGATGGCCAAGTAAGATCCCATCAGGATCTTTCACAAATAACAATTAAAAACTCCATACAAAAAAAGCAAACAAGAAAACCTGGAAAGTGAAGTCACTGGAAAGTAAGCAAGCAGATTCTGGAAGAATCAAAACTTGGGAGAAGGATCAGAAGAGATTGAGTTTTCCATTATTACAAATTTTGCCCTGAGGGCAGGCCAAAGTTAGCACTGAAGAGCATGCCTAATACTCTAATAGAAAACAGTCTTTGTGGACTAAAGAATCAGAGGATGGAATTTAGAGCAACCACAGATCCTGAAAAGTTGAGAGGGTGGGGAGAAAGATGTGATCCAGAAAGGGAGAGCCCTGAATTCTGCTTATAAACTTTGCCCAAGTCTCTGAACTTGGGCATATACGAATGGAGCAGACTCCAATACCTCAGCTAAAGGTAAAATAGAGTTGAGCTGCTGCCCAAGAAAATGTCCTTACAGTTTGAGATTAGCCAAGTTAACTTCTCACTTAAAAAAAACAAAAAAACACCACTCTTTGGAGAAATATAATATACAGCCTTCACTATGCAACAACCCACAATGTCCAACATACAATTCAAAATGCTCAACTTATGAAGAACCAGGGAAATGTGACCCATTTTCAAGAGACAAGACCATGAACCAAGACCAATCCCAAAATGATCTAGGTGTTGAAATTAGCAGACATGGATTTTAGAGCAGACTTTATAACTCTGCTCATTGAAATAAGAGAAAATATGCTTGCATTAATGAAAACATAAAGAATCTCAGCAGAAAAAAATATAGAAACTATAAAAAAGAACCAAAAGGAAATTCCTGAGCTTAAAAAAAAATGCAATTTTGAAAATAAAACCTCACTGAACAGGCTTAACAGCATATTGGTTATGACAGAAGAACCAGTGAACTTGAAAATAGATCAACAGAAAGTATCCAATCTAAAAGACAAAAATATTTTTTAAGATATTTTTTGAGGGAATTCCCTGGCAGTCCAGTGGTTAGGACTCCACACTTTCACTGCCAAGGACCCAGGTTCAATTCCTGGGCAGGGAACTAAGATCTCAAAAGCCACAAGGTGCAGCCCAGAAAATAAAAAAAAAAAATGCTTTTTTTAGATTATCAGAGTCTCGGAAACCTGTGGGACAATAATAGAAGTCTAACATACATGTATCAGAGTCCCAAAAGGAAAGAGGGAGAAAAAGTTATTCGAAATATAATGGCCCAAAACATCTAAATGTGGTGAAAGACAAAAACGTAAGATTCAAGATGCTCAGAAGGAAAAAAATACAAAGAAAACCACACGTGGGAATTCCTTGGCGGTCCAGTGGTTAGGACTCCATGCTTCCACTGCGGGGAGCCTGGGTTCAATAGGTGGTCAGGGAACTAAGATCCTGTAAGCTGTGCAGCCAAAATAAAAGGAAGAAATAAAACCACACCTGTACACATCATAGTCAAACTGCTAGAAAGCAACATTAAAGAGATCTTGAAAGCAGCCAGAGAAAAATGACACATTGCCCATAGGGGGACAACCATTTGACTATACACTGAATTCTCACCAGAAACTATACTGATCAGAAAGAAGACAGTGAAACAATACCTTTAAAGTGCTGAAAGAAAAACTAAGCTGTCAATTTAGAATTCTATATCCAGTGAAACTGTCTTTCACCTATAAAGGCAAAATAAAGACATTTTCATGCAATAGAAAACTAAAAGAAATTCACTATAAGAAATGCTTAAAAAAAAACTCCTGTAGGCTGAAAGAAAAGTGAAATGAAACAGAAACTCAAATCTTCAAGAAGAAATAAAGAGCTTTAGAAATTGTTACTATGGGTAAATATAAAAGACAATATTTTTTCTCTCTTAAAAACTACATGACTATTTAAAGCAAATATTAAATATTGTCTTCTGGGGTTTAAAATACACATATATGTAATACATATGACATTTACAGCATAAAGAATGGTAGAGGGGATAGTTAATTGGTTTATAAAAAAGCTTCATGGTTTCTACATTTTTATGTCAAGCAGTCACCAAAAAATTTTTATGCAAACAGGTCTAGCTAAAAAGTCTATAGATAAATAAAATTAAAATTTTTAAATATTCAAATATCAAAAAGAAGGCAGACAAGGGAGAAAAGACGAATAATAGAGGACACAAACAGAAAATAAATAATAAAATGAGATTGGTTCAAGACGGCGGAGTAGAAGGATGTGCTCTCACTCCCTCTTGCAATAGCACCGGAATCACAACTAACTGCTGAACAATCATCCACAGGAAGACACTGGAACTCACCAAAAAAGACACCCCACATCCAAAGGCAAAGGAGAAGCCACAATGAGACAGTAGGAGGGGCGCAATCGCAGTCAAATCAAATCCCATAACTGCTGGGTGGGTGACTCACAGACTGGAGAACACTTATACCACAGAAGTCTACCCACTGGAGTGAAGGTTCTGAGACCCACGTCAGGCTTCCCAACCTGGGGGCCTGGCAATGGGAGGAGGAATTCCTAGAGAATCAGACTTTGAAGGCTGGCAGGATTTGATTGCAGGACTTCGACAGGACTGAGGGAAACAGAGACTCCACTCTTGGAGGGCACACACAAAGTAGTGTGTGCATTGGGACCCAGGGGAAGGAGGAGTAACCCCATAGGAAACTGAACCAGACCTACCTGCTAGTGTTGCAGGGTCTCCTGCAGAGACATGGGGTGGCTGTGGATCACCGTGAGGACAAGGACACTGGCAGCAGAAGTACTGGGATGTGCTCCTTGGCAGTGAGCCCTCCCAGAGTCTGCCATTAGCTGCACCAAAGAGCTGGGTAGCCTCCAGTGCTGGGCTGCCTCAGGCCAAACAACCAACAGGTAGGGAACCCAGCCCCACCCCTCAGCAGACAAGTGGATTAAAGTTTTACTGAGCTCTGCCCACCAGAGCAACAGCCAGCACTACTCACCACCAGTCCCTCCCATCAGGAAACTTGCACAAGCCTCTTAGATAGCCTCATCCACCAGAGGACAGACAGCGGAAGCAAGGAGAACTACAATCCTGAAGCCTGTGGAAGGAAAACCACATTCACAGAAAGATAGACAAAATGAAAAGGCAGAGGGCTATGTACCAGATGAAGGAAGAAGATAAAACCCCAGAAAAACAACTAAATAAAGTGGAGATAGGCAACCTTCCAGAACAAGAATTCAGAAAATGACAGTGAAGATGATCCAGAACCTCGGAAAAAGAATGGAGGCAAAGATCGAGAAGATGCAGGAAATGTTTAACAAAGACCTAGAAGAATTAAAGAACAAACAAACAGAGATGAACAATACAGTAACTGAAATGAAAAATACACTAGAAGGAATCAGTAGCAGAATAACTGAGGCAGAAGAACAGATAAGTGACCTGAAAGACAGAATGGTGGAATTCACTGCTGCGGAACAGAATAAAGAAAAAAGAATGTAAAGAAATGAAGACAGCCTAAGAGACCTCTGGGACAACATTAAATGCAACAACATTCGTATTATAGGGGTCCCAGAAGGAGAAGAGAGAGAGAAAGGACCCGAGAAAATATTTGAAGAGATTATAGTTGAAAACTTCCCTAACATTGGAAAGGAAATAGCCACCCAAGTCCAGGAAGCACAGAGAGTCCCAGGCAGGATAAACCCAAGGAGAAACATGCCGAGACACATAGCAATCAAATTGGCAAAAATTAAAGACAAAGAAAAATTATTGAAAGCAGCAAGGGAAAAACAACAAATAACATACAAGGGAACTCCCATAAGGTTAACAGCTGATTTCTCAGCAGAAACTCTACAAGCCAGAAGGGAGTGGCATGATATATTTAAAGTGATGAAAGGGAAGAACCTACAACCAAGATTACTCTACCCGGCAAGGATCTCATTCAGATTTGACGGAGAAATCAAAAGCTTTACAGACAAGCAAAAGCTAAGAGAATTCAGCACCACCAAACCAGCTCTACAACAAATGCTAAAGGAACTTCTCTAAGTGGGAAACACAAGAGAAGAAAAGGACCTACCAAAACAAAACCATGAAATGCACTTTTCTAGCAATGCAGTTGACCTTGCTTTGTCATTGGGTGGTTCAGTGGATGACCACCAAAACTGTTAAGAATTATTTTTTTAAAGGTAAAATTATGACTATCATACAAATATAAAATTAACATATATCAAAGATTTAACTCATTGATTGATGAAGGAACCAGTAAGATGTTACAAATGGTTCCAAGAAGAATCTAAAGAACAGATAGAGAAGATAGAGATAGAGATAGAGATATATCATCAAAAATACTAAAATAAATTTGTTAATGGATACAAAGAAAGGGCCCAGGAGTGGGGCATGGGGAAAGAAATCAGTTGCCCTTCCACCAGACAAAATTTATGTTCATTACTTTGTCTTCTCCATCTTATGGTGTTTAAAATAGCTCTGTTACAGACCATGAAAGACACAGACCCTTACTGAATCAGCCAATATAGAAGTGTTCACTGAAGGATGCTTAGTATTCCATTGAAAAGACAGCCTGTAATCTTTTCTCTTTCTTTCTTTCTTTTCCCATTTCAAAGTCTTTCACAATTTTGCCTGACAAGCCATGAAACGCTATTAAGACATAAGAAAGAATAAGAAAAATTTTTATGTAAGGATGTGGAGAATTCTAGACTGTTATTAAGTTATAAAAAAGTAAGGAACAGAGGTGGTCCCATAAATGTAAAAAGGATGTGGAAATAGAGAATATATACATTTTGGTATATATATGAGTAACATATCTCTGGAAAGATTTTTTAAGCACTAACACAGTCTGTTGTTTCTGTTAAGGGAATGAGGGTGGCTAGGGATCACTGATGAGAAGAAGCATATATATATCCTTCTATGCTAAATATATATAAATATGTACATATATCCTTCTATGTTTTATATATATCCTCCTATGTTATATATATGTGAATATATATCCTTCTATGTTTTATATATATATGTTTCCTATGTTTTTTATATATATGTATATATATATCCTTTTATGTTTTTGAATTTTGAAACTTGAGATTATATTTCTTAGTCAATAAAGTAATATTTTATTTTTTTTATTTTTATTTTTTTTTATTTATTTACTTTTTGTGATACGTGGGCCTCTCACTGTCATGGCCTCTCCCGTTGCCGGACGCGCAAGCTCAGCGGCTATGGCTCACGGGCCCAGCCGCTCCGCGGCATGTGGGATCTTCCCGGACCGGGGCAAGAACCCGTATCCCCTGCATCGGCAGGCGGACTCTCAACCACTGCGCCACCAGGGAGGCCCAATAAAGTAATATTTTTTAAAAAACATAGAACCTACATATTTCCACTTTTCAAGTAACCACAGAAATCACCTTTTTCTTTTTCTTTTCCTTACTTACTTCCTAATTCTTCATATTCGTTTTTATATAAACAAGACATAATATGACCGAATAATCATATTTTTAGAACTCCACTTTCATTAAAATTTCACAGCAAAAACCTTTGACTAATAGGCAAATACTTAAGAATACCTTGATGGTTAAAATTGAGTAAATTTTATGTTATGTATATTTTACCGGAATTTAGAAAAAAAGAATACTTTGTGTTTTTGAGGTACCAAGATGATTCTTTACCCTGAAATATGTCTGGACTGAGTCTCTCCATAACAGGTAATTTTCTCCCTGTGTTTGTCAAACGCAGGATGTGTGAGGAATGCTGGCATAGATAAAAGCTCAGAGGGGGCTAAGAAGAATAGTAAGCTGATATCAGGAAAATCTCCCCAAAGCAGGGCCTAGCACATTACAGCAGATCAATAAATCTTTGTTGAATGAATTAATGAATTACTTCTAATCATCATTTACCACTGTTTTCATACTTGAAATTCTGGATCCTTTCATCCATTATTTATCCTGCTTCTCTGATCCATCAGTCAGAGATCAATTTGTCATAAGCCTTGAGAGGTAAGTCCTCTTGGATTCCATTTGGAGGGGAAAGAGGTATTCAACTAGTTTCTGTGTGGAGGGTTAATCTGAGAGACTGACTAACTCTCACCTCTTACAAAGGTTAGAAAAAGTTGTTTGAGCCTCCAGGAATTCTCTCTTAAATTCTGTGTGCACTTCTTATGGTAATAACCTTCTCTTCCAATCTGGCAGCAAATTCAATTTAACCTAAAAATATCAGAGGAAGACAAAGCAATATTTTCTCTCCTCAGTGACTCTGCAAAGAACACAGTTATGTTCTAAGAAAGTCTTAAAACAGAGCGCAAAAAACAAAACACACAAACAAACCTCAAAGTTTTCCTAAATGCACTAAGATATTCAAATAGTACGACTCTGACACCAAGTGGTAAAAAAAGGTATAAGCACGTTGACTAAAAAATATTATAGCTGGTATTGTTATGGGGTATTTGATAGAGCAAAAGATTTATACAGTCAGTGTTATGTTCCTGTCTAAGACTTACTGTCGATACCATCATCCATGTAATCATTTTTTAAAATAACGTGAGAATTTCTCTCTACATAGGGCTGGTATAAGAATTAAGTTAATTTAAAAAAAATTTTTTAATGCCTAGCCTACAATAAGTGCTAAATAAATATTAACTTTTGTTAGTCCCTAATTTCATGTCTGCTAGGTGATAGGGACCCTAAGCAAGCTGTCCTTGTCCTCAGGGTGCAGGAGTGAGGAAGAGAAACAGGGAAAAACCAAATGAAACAGTGTTAACAGGTGCTATAATAGACATGTTAAATAGATTTTGGGAAGGCACACAAAAGGGAGAAATCAATTCCATCAGAGTGTTTCCTCTAAGAACTGCTCCTTCCTCAGATACAGACCTTTAGCACCTACATTAGTAATCTGTGACCCTGCTTTTTGGCCATGCATCATTGACCCAGAGTTGTACACTTGTCTCAGGCTGGGCCCATCTAATATGTTCTTCTAGGAATTTGGATTTGAAATTTTGATACTTTCATTAGTCTGAGATGTCCACTTGAGCAAGGATGTAAACGGTTCTCTGGTAAGGTGGTCATGTGTACAGAGAAATAGGAAAAGCCTGCCTGTGGAAAAAAACAAAACAGAAGTACAGAAAGAGGCAGAGATGAGAGAGAGTTCATGTGTCTCCAGAGAAACAGAGGATCTTCTTTTGAGGAACAAGCTGTTAGGTGTCCTAATGGTCTTCCAAGACTTGGTTCAAGATCCAAAATTAGTGTGACCTGCACCCTGCCCTTGAGTTTTGAGAGACACCCCTGTATCCTTATAATAAATTTGCCTTCCTTGCTAAATCTTGCCTTAGTGAGTTTGTTATTTTCCACTAAAATAATCTTAGCTTAGACACTGGATAAGCTCAAACATTAACTTCCCATCCAAAATGTTCCTTAATAATTCTAATTTTATTCTTTTAAATATTTGGGTACCACTGTTACATAATGTAATTTTATACTAATTTTTCACCAGTGGAGTGACTGTATTTTTATGGGATGTAAAATGCTATCAGTCTTGATTCTTTGACTGAGAGAAAAATACTTATGAAAACTTACAGAGAAAAAAGATCATTTGAACTTAAAATTTTACAAATGTAATCATTTCACAATATATATTTGTATCAATTATCATTCTGTACAGCTTAAATGTACACAGAGTTATATGTCAATTTTATCTTAAAGCTGTAAAAAAAAACTTCATGATAAAAAAAACTTTAAAAATAAATAAATAAAATTTTACAAATATTTAACTTCAACATTGTTCCTAGTTAAATTAACATATAGGCAAAACATGCAAGTTTATGCCTCACAAGCGTAAAATATTAAGATGGAATTGACAGAAAAAAATCATCTGGTGTAGATATCAAGTAAGGAAGAGTGTTAAATTGCTGGCAACCAGGCCTCCACAGCTTATGCATGCCACCATAGTCATTCTATTTAAGAAAAAAAATAAATCAAATTTTGTAAGTAGTCTTTAAATCTAGACTACACAGAAAGTTTTAAGAAAGAAATCATCTAAAGCAGTGGTCCCCAACCTTTTTGGCGCCAGGGACCATTTTCGTGGATGGGGAGCGGCAGATGAAGCTTCACTCGGTAGTCTGCTGTGCACCTCCTGCTGTGCGTCCCGGTTCCTAACCAGTCCGTGGCCCCGGGGGACTGGGGACTCCTGATCTAAAGCACCATCTCCAAAAGACATTTCCTTTGTCTACTTTTTTTTTTTTTTTTTTTTGCTCAAACATAATTTTTACACAGATCATAATAAATGCACAAAATTTTACCTGGCTTTTTTCCCTAATAATTTGTGAATATTTTCCTCATAATTAAGCAATCTCCAAAAATATCATTTTTGGTGATTGAAAGATGGGGGTAGTGGTAGGAAAAATAGAGAGCTTGACCGTATAATCTGAGCCTTCTTTGGGTACCCCAAGTATCCTATTTTTATATGGTACCTCTACAGACACACACACACACACACACACACACACACACACACACACACATTCCCCTGTGTCATGCATAAATAGGGAAAACAGGCAGGGTCACATTTCTGTGAGTAGTCTGCTGGCTAAACAGGAGTAGAAAGGAAGTGAACATATCAAACCATTGTTCTATTCTAAGCTTGGTTTACTTCTAAGAGTTCCTTGAATATAGGGCCATGTTTTATTTATGTGTTTATCCCCCCAAAAGCATTTATCCTAAAGTACACATGAATGGCAAAAGAAAAATGTGTATTCTCAATTTAGGATAAAAGGTCTCTTTCAGATATCCACTCAGTTCCGTCCAACCTTTCACATCTAGATATAATCAGCTAGAACTTCTATTCCACATTTTTTGTAAGTTCCTAACCTTCCTCAATTCTTCTACATATCTACTAGGTGGAGCTTAGTTCATTGTCACCTCCGCTTTGATGTTTGTTTCTGCACAATCTATTTGTTTTGTACCAAGAAGACTCAGGCATGAAACTTACCCTTTTACTCAATTCAAAACACACACACCGGGCTTCCCTGGTGGCGCAGTGGTTGAGAGTCCGCCTGCCGATGCAGGGGACCCGGCATCGTGCCCCGGTCTGGGAAGATCCCACATGCCGCGGAGCGGCTGGGCCCGTGAGCCATGGCCGCTGAGCCTGCGCGTCCAGAGCCTGTGCTCTGCAACGGGAGTGGCCACAGCAGTGAGAGGCCCGCGTGCGGCAAAAACAAAAAACAAAAAAACAAAAAAAAACACACACCATACCACATTACCCCAAAGAGAAAGAGAGGGAAAACTTGCTTATCAAATTTCTTATGATTCCAATAGAATTTACTGAGGATTGAGAGAGGAGATGTGTCTCAGGAAGGATTTTCATAGTATAAACACAAATTCAAATGGCCTAGTGGACATTACTGTCCTGAAAAGTCCGTTTAAGATTATACCGGTAATTTTTCACCAGTTGTTTTGCTCTTCTTAGGTCCAGTCTCAAGCCATTCCCTTTCATCTCCATCCTATTTCTCATTTCTTTCTTTCCAAATTGCCCCAAAAGCTCCAAATTTTTCTTCCTCTATTATGGAGCACTAGTCAACAAACCTAAGAAGGGATAAGCAGAATAATAACACCTCTACTTTAACAGGATCTAAACTTCTGGTTTTTAAACAAAGAATAAAGTAGGCAGCTCCCTCTTCTCCTCCCAGAAATCATTTAAAACCGTTAAGATAACAAGAAAAAAAATGTATAATTCATCTTTGAGGAGAATCGAGACAGCCAATATTTAAACCACAGTATAGTTGCAGGAGAGGAACCAGAGAAGATAAAATTAAGTCAGAAGGAAAGAGAGGACATCTGTTGTTTAAAAGCTCAGAAATAACCAGCAATGTACATTACTCACAGGTAAACGACACCATATTTATTAGTCAGAATTCTCCAGAGAAACAGAACCAGTAGGATATTTTATATATATAAAAGTATATAAATATAACATATATAAACATATTATTATTATTATGCTTATATATGTATAAAGAGTTGTATTGCAGGGAATTGGCTCATGGATTTATGGAGGCAGACAAGTCTTAAGATGTGCTGGGTCGGTAAGCAAGCTGGAGACCAAAGAGCCACTGGCTTAGTTTCATTCTGAGTCTAAAGACCTGAGAACCAGGAGAGGTGATGGTGTAGCTCCCTTCCAAAGGCCAGCAGGCTCCAGACCCAAAAAGATGTTTCTGTATGTGTCCAAAGACAGTCAGGCAAGAATTCTTACATGGGGTGGGGTCAGCCTTTTTCTTCTGTTCAGGCCTCCCACTGATGGAAAGAGGCCCATCCACATTAGGAGGGCAAACTATTTTAATCAGTCTCCTGATTTAAAAGTGAATCTCATCCAAAAACATCCACAGAAACACCCCAAATAATGTTTGACCAAATACCTGGGCATCTCATGGCCCAGTCAAGTTGACACATAAAATTGACAGACACACATTGAGGTATAAAACTGAGATCATTTGTCAAAAACAGGAGACACAGCAAACACACACTAGTAACAAGATCATTCCTTTTGTTCCAAAAAACAGAAAACGAAGGGCTAAATGACAAATAAAACAGACAAACCCAATTTGTAGGAAAGAGTCTGTCCCTGTGCCAGTGGGACAGGAAGGGAGGGAAGCAGGAAGGTAGGAAGAAAGGGGGGGAGGGAAACAGAGAGGAAATGAGAGGATAAAGGAGGGGAAGAAAGACTAGGCTTCTAAGGAAAAATTTTCAAACCTGGAATAGGCCCTGATGCCTTTCCCACATAGACCTCCAGCAAAATCTGGACCTAGAAAAATTCACTTGTTTCACAGATGGAAAGTCAAAAATGAACCAGAAGAGAATTCATACACATGATATTATATCAGGAAGGGGGTGGGGAAATGAACAGTAAAAATAGGGGAGATGAGGAGCATTCGCCAAAAACTACTGCCATGGGCGCATATGAAAATTACAATAAACATTCTGCCACAAGCTTTAAAACATAATGAAATAATGCTTGTATTAAGCAAGAATACAAAACAATGATAAGAAAGAGATAATGAGACAATCATAAACCATAAACCATTAAGTAATAAACCATTAGCCAACTTAACTAAGAAAAAAAATGAGCTGGAAGAAAGTATAAACATAGAAAATATAATAAGTGGAAAATAATCATAGGTTAAAAAAAAGAAATTGAAATAATCTTGAGACTAATTTGTCCACATCAAATACATTTTTAAAATTGAATAAAATGGATAATTTTCTATGACAGTAAAATTTACCAAAATAGACTCCAGAAAAAGAGAAAATCTAGATAAACCAAGGATCATAGAAAAAAAAGAAAACCGCTAAAGATAGCACTCAAAAAAACAAAACAAAACAAAACAAAAAAGCCCTGATGAATTCACAGGAAATGTTACCACATCTTTAAAGAATAGATTACTACAATACCATTAAATTGTTCTAGATCATAAAGAAGGAAAGTTTAACATCATTTTTTATGAACCAAACAAGACACTGATACTAAAACTTAACAAAGATTGCACAAAAAAGAAAACTATAGGCCACTATTATTTATAAATATTAATTAAAAAATCCTAAGCATACTATTAGCAAAGAGAATCCATCAGCACAGTAAAGGAAGAATACACTGTGATCAATTGTGGTTTACTCTAGGAATGCAAAGATGAAACAATATTTCAGAAAGTCTTTCTAAATATGATGCAAACCCAGAAACCAGAAAATAAAAGTTTTATAAATTCAACCACCTTTTAAATATCTAAAATATTGCAAATTAAAGCCACCATAAACAAAAATACATTGCAGAAAAATGTTTATAATTCATATTACTAAAAAATGACTAATATATCTGTATTTATATCTGTGTTTTATAAATCAATAAGAAGCCCAACAGCCCTATAGAAAAATAGGCAAATTGTATGAGGAGACAGTTCACTAAAATGTAAATACAAATGGCTCCTTTTCTACTGAAAAAGTGGACTACCCCTCTCATGATAATAAAAAAAATGACTCTGAGTTAAATTTTCACCTATCAAAATGGCAAAGACAAAATCACTCATACACTTTGCTTGCCACACTACTGCTAGAAGGTAGATTGCCACACCCTGTATGGAAGGCAGCTCAGTATCTATCACAATTCTAATTGTACCTATCCTCTGACCCAGCAATTGCACTGTTGGAATTTATCCTGCAGGTATATTCATTGATTTGCAAAATGATGGCTGTCCAAGATTAATCACAGTAGTATTGTTAATACTATTAAAAGTTTAAAAATAACTTAAATGCCCACCAATAGGGCCTAAGTAATAGATGATGGTGCATCATATAATGTAAGGCCAGACAGCTGGGAAAATGTGGGATGTATCATAATACACTACAAGAATGTAACATGTTAGTTTATTTTTAGGACTACAAGAATCTGGTCTTTACTTGCTTCCTTGTGCAACCTCATGTATTCCTGAGTCACCAGTTGTTTATTGTCCTCTGACAAAACATCAGCAAAGTTAACACCAGTACCCTCCCCCACCTTTTGCAGCTGTACCCATTAATGAAGAGATGTGCACTTTGATGAATATATTTCATTTGAGTAGGCCCAGAACACATTTATGCTTGCTGACCTGGGTGAGCACAGTAGTAATTCACTTCTGGATCTCTGGGCTACTGAGCAGGAGTAACACACTGCTTGTTCTCCCCAAGTATGTTTCAGGAAATCCTTTGTGATTTCTATGCCATTAATATTCTATGTTTCAGTGCTGGTCTTTTGATTCAAAGAAATTAGTTTGGTTATTTATCCAAAGGATAAATAAACATGGAAATGAAAAACTACCAGCAGATGTTAAAATTAAGTACATTTTCCTGGGATTCCAGGACAGTGAGTGGTCTGGTAGTTAAGGGTTCATAACCTTAGTTAAAATCACAAACTCTAAACTAAATGTTGATCATGTTGACCCCTGTACTCATTCTCAAGCCTACTTTCTTCTGATATAGTTTTCCCAGACTATCTCTGTGTTAATGGCCAAGCATGGCAAACCAACCTATCCTTTTAAAAGAATTCATCTAATTTGAGACATCAGCATAAATTAAATAAAGACAAACCATAAGCACAAATACTATACCCAAAAATACACTTTATCAATCTTGTATCAGTACTGGACTATACTTTGAACTTCTTGCTTTTAATCTCCTACCATGCCTACTCCAATCCTAAAGAAAATACTTGTGTACTAGTAAATAGCTGTGGCAGGAAGTAAGATGAGTGGGGGGAAGAAAGAAGGAGAATTTTATTGACTTGAAAAAATAAGTGTGATCTTAACATTCTGCTTACAATTTGCTAATAATCCTGATCTGGAGGTAATTTAAACCATGATTAGAAATTAGTAACATTTTAAAATACACTGAACATAAGTCTATATGTTTACATACCAATGAAATTATTTGCATAAAAGTATTTTTTATTGTGCAAAAGAAGCATATGTAAGGTATTAATTCTATCATAATAATTATCATTTATCATTATCAAAATTGACCTATTCTATGTAAAAGAAGTATTAGATTTAACAGCAGATAAAGCAAGGAATTCATAAACACATATTTCCTCCATTAAAATGTTCCATTATCTTGAAGTGATTGCTCTGTGACACCAAAGAGCATGTTTGTGTATACAAAATACTTGATGCTTAGCACCTGGGGTTCTCTGGACAGACTTCAAGGGGATTAATAAGCCCTCTTTGTCTATTTTCGTATCAAGAACATTTTCCT
Organism: Lipotes vexillifer; assembly: GCF_000442215.2. Lineage (NCBI taxonomy): Eukaryota > Metazoa > Chordata > Mammalia > Artiodactyla > Lipotidae > Lipotes > Lipotes vexillifer. The sequence continues at coordinate 655,261 of NW_006784227.1, forward strand.
TATTTTTAAAATATCAACTCAGATTTAAGAAATCAATATCATACTTGATGAAAACTCAAAAATTATTGCTGTAGTTAAGGTTAAAAAAAAAGACCCTGCCATCACGCAGATAAAGTAAGGACTGAGTTGTAGCTGCCACAGTAACATTTAGTCTTAATCATGTGACGTTTGTAGACTTAAAATCTTGAACACAGGCATCCATTTAAACACAGCAGATTGAAAATATAGAAGTTAGTGTCTCTCCCCGCTGAAACCCCATTAAAATGATGGTAGGCAGATTTTTTTTAAACCACAAAGAGAAAGAGGATAAAAAGATCACAGCAACAATGTTTTAGAGGCTGGAAAGCAGATGGATGAGTGGTAACTGACGTAACAAATGAGAGAATATTAAAACGTAAGCCAGCATAAGGGAAATACAGAAACAGACTGCAGGATCCCAGCAATGCTCAGAAAATTGAGGCACCAACTACCTTTAAAAGCCAAAGTTGGTAACTTTTTAAAATAAGATCCACAGATGAATCTTAAAATAAAAGATTGATTGAAACACTGTGTAGTTAAACCTCCATCCCCAATACCTCTCCCAACACCCAGGCTACTAGCCCCTTCCCACCCTGGAAGACAGCTAAAGCTTTGCTCTCTGGAAATTGAACCATAAAGACTTTGAACTCAGGGATAAATACTGAAACAAGATGATCAAGTGAAAGTTAACTTGCTGAATAATGAGATCTCTGACCCCTATTCCTAGGAGAAGGAGGATTTCCCCTAGCCCAAGAGAAATTACTTAAAGGTCCTGATAACAGGCCCTGCCAAATGATCCTACAATAAAGTTTACGTTTGACTAGTTCTCTATAAACACCTACAACTTCAAATAGTCTTGCACTGCCTTGCCATTTAATATGAGCAGATGGCCAAGGATCACCAGATATTTCAGGAAAATTCTCTAACATGAAGACAGTAATGATAAAAAAGAAATAAAAAGAACTTGAGATAACAAAATATATAGAAAGAAGAATAAAACGTTACAGAATTTATTTTTACCCTTGGAAGTTAAAAATGTAAAAGCAACATCCTCTTCTATTCACAACAGTGTAACTGCTTCCAGACCAGCCCTCAGAAAATTAAAAATAAACAAACAAAAAACTATACAACTAGACAAAATATATGAATTCATTGTTGATATAAATCAGATATTAGACAATTAGAGCACAGGAGTGATCCCTAAGTAAAGGGAAACACATAGGTGAGTGCACCACACACCTTTGACTGAACTTTCCCTTGGGAGTACATCCTAGACTGTGGCACACAGAGGTGGAGGCCAAGTAAAATTCACAGGTCTCACTGCTTGTGAGGAAGCAAAGATCAGAGCTCAGGTCTGCTGAGGTTTGAATTTGTGGGGTAGGGTGCTGGAGAAGAAGGAGGTATATAGAGAATGAGCTCCAGAAATCTGCATCAAAGACTCCTTAAGATTTGGGGTAAATACTAAAGATGAGACGATACAAGGCCTGGCAGAGACCAGCTACTGGAGACCTGTGAGCTGAATGGAGGTTGCATAGTCCAAGAGATAGAGTCCCAACTGCCAGATGGGAGAAACATCACTGAACAGACTACACATTCCACTGAGATCACAGAAAGTCCACACCTTAGAAGTAGCGTTGCTTAAGCTGTAAAGGAAGGGCTACTCTGTACCTGCCCTAACCATGTTTTTAAAAGCCTCAAAAATATGAAGTTAATTTTGCAAGTAAATTGAGTTAAAAAATGCAATTCTCTTAAAAGGAAGAAAATAAAATCTGGACCCAAAATGATATACCAGCCACTATGTCCAGTATTAAATTAAAAATTCCTAGGTATACACAGAAGCATGAAAATATTACCCATAAGCAGGAAAAAAACAGAGACTAAAAATAGACTCACAAATGGCAAAACTGGGGAATTAGCAGACAAGGATTTTAAAGCAGGTTTCATAAATATATTAATAGATGTAAAGAAACCATAAGCTGTGAGTATAAAGATGGGGGAAATCCCAGTAGAGAAATTGAAACTTTACAATAGAAACAATTCTAGAATTGAAAAATACAATATCTGAAAAGAAAATTTCATTGCATAGGTTTAATGGCAGATCACACATTGTGGAAGAAAAAAAATCAGTGAACTTAAAAACAGGGGAGGAGGCAGTACGAATATCCACACTGAAGCACAGAAAGAAAAAATGTTGCATATAATTATGAGTTCCTCTGTGACTTGCAGGACAAAATTAAATGGTCTAAAATGTAACTGAAATCCCAGAAGAAGAGAAAGAAAAGAGAGATTGAGGCAGAAAAAAATATTTGAAAAAATAAGGGCCAAAATTTTTCCAAATTTGATGAAAACTATCAACTCACAAATCCTAGAAGCTCAATACACTCTGAGCAGTAGAAGCATAAAGAGAACAACAGCTATACATCCAAAGCAAGTGAAATCACTGTCTCAGAGAGATATCTACCCTTCATGTTCATTGCAGCATTACTCATAATAGCCTAGACATGGAAAGAATCTAAGTGCCCATTGACAGATGAATAAAGAAAATGTGATATATATATTTTTTCATATATTTACATTCATTAATATTTATATATACATATATATACATATATATATGTGTATATATATATATATTATTCCCCCATTAAAAAGAAGAAAATCCTGTCATTTGCAACAGCATGGATGGACCTAGAGGGCATTACACTAAGCAAGATAAGTAAGACAGGGAAAGAAAAATACTGTACAATCTCACTTATATGTGGAATCTAAAAAAGCTGAACTCATTATTTACAATTGCTAAGACATGGAAGCAACCTAAGTGTCCATCAACAGATGAATGGATAAAGAAGATGTGGTATGTATATACAATGGAATACTACTCAGCCATAGAAAAGGACAAAATTTTGCCATTTACAGCAACATATATGGACTTGGAGGGTATTATGCTAAGTGAAATAAGTCAGACAGACAGAGAAAGACAAATACTGTATGATATCACCTATATGTTGAATGTATAAAATACAACAGACCAGTGAATATAACAAAAAAGATATAGAGAACAAACTAGTGGTGGCCAGTGGGGAGAGGGAAGGGGGGAGGCAAAAGATAAGGGTAGGGGAGTAGGAGGTACAAACTATTAGGTACAAAATAAGCTATAAGGATATATTGTACAGCACAGAGAATATGGCCAATATTTTATAATAACTATAAATGGAGTATAACCTTTAAAAATTGTGAATCACTATATTGTACACCTGTAACTTATATAATATTGTGCAGCAGCTATATTTCAATTATAAAAAAAGAATAAGTCTACTTGCAAAAAAAAAAAAAAAAAAGCCAAACTCATAGAAACAAAAGAGTAGAATGGTGGTTGCCAGGGGCTGAGAGGTGGGGGAAATGGGAAGGTGTTGATCAAAGGGTACAAACTTCAGTTATAAGATGCATAAGTTCTGGGGATCTAATATACAGCATGTTAACTATAGGTAACAATCCTGTATTACAAACTTGAAAGTTTCTAAGAAAGTAGATCTTAAATGTTCTCACCACTGGAAAAACAAAAAGAAAGAAAGAAAGAAAAGGGAAAAAAGATAACCATGTGAGGTGATGGAAGTGTTAGCTAACCTTACTGTGGTAATCATTTTGCATTATATACATGTATCAAACCATTACATTCTACACCTTAAACTTACACAATGCTGTAAGTCAATTACACCTCAGTAAAACTGGGAAAAAAATCTCAATAATAAGAAAAAAAAGAGAACCACAGCAAAGCATAGTCAAATTGTTGAAAACTCAAGACAAAAAACAATTTTACAAGCTGCCAGAAGAAAAAAATACATTATATACAAGGGGAAAATAACAATTATCACTGAGTTCTCCTAAATGACAATGCAAGCAAGAAGAGAATAAAATGACATCATTTAATTGCTAAAGGAAAAAAAACTAGACTTCTATGTCCAGTGAAAATATCCTTCAGAAATGATGGTGGAATAAAGATATTTTCAGATAAAACAAAACTCAACAGAATTTGTCAGCATGAAATGTTAGAGGAAATTTTTCAGGCTGAATGAAAATGATACTAAATGGAAGCTCAGACCTACGTGAAGAAATGAAAAGCACGAAAAATAGTAAATGTATTGTAGAACAGTAACTGTTACTTTCCCAGCTGCCTAAAATCCTACAGGATCAACCCACATGTGACGGTAGTCTTTTGTTCAACAATATACAATTAGACTTGTTTAAAAAAAAAAAGAATCTAAATCAATTATCTAATTAGAGCATTAGAGTTTATATATATCCTTCAACAGCAGAAGTTTGATCTTTGGTGCTATCCCGGGAGGTGGGCATTTCCAAATTTGAACAATGTTCATAGAATAGATGAACTGAGTAGCTGTAACACCTTGCCTGCAACCAATGAATAATATTTCCCCTGGAAGTTTATTCTGTTCTGATCTACCTAAGATCAGGAGGAAGGAAAAGACAGCAGAATTTTAAAATTCAATAAAAGAGTTGCAATAGAAAGTTGAGGAAATCATCCAGAGCATAGAAGAAAAAACAAAAAAGATGAAAAGTAGAAGAGAAAATATTAAGAAAATTAGAGGATCAGGGTAGAAGATTCAACAGCCTACAAATAAGAGTTCCAGGGCTTCCCTGGTGGCGCAGTGGTTGGGAGTCCGCCTGCCGATGCAGGGGACACGGGTTCGTGCCCCGGTCCAGGAGGATCCCACATGTCGCGGAGCGGCTGGGCCCATGAGTCATGGCCGCTGAGCCTGCGGGTCCGGAGCCTGTGCTCCGCAACAGGAGAGGCCACAGCAGTGAGAGACCCGCGTACCGCAAAAAAATAAAAAATTAAAAAAAAAAAAAAAAAGAGTTCCAGAGAAAAAGAACAAGAAAGAGAAAATTTTCAAAGAAATAACTGAAGAAAACTTCTCACAACTTTCTAAATTGAAAGAGACTAATATATCCCCCAGTATAATAAATAAAAATGGATCCATTCCAAGATATGTCATCATAAAATTTCAGAACAGAGATTCTGGGTGGGAAAGGATATATGAAAAGAATCAGGAGTCAAGATGTCTGAGAACTGTTCAACTGCAGCTGCAAAGCTTTCAAAATTCTAAGGAAAATTCATTTCTACCCTAGAATTACATACACAGCCAAACTTCCAAACAAGTACAAGGATAGAACAAATACATTTTTAGACTTTAATATCTCAAAAATCTTATCTCCTATTCACTCTTTGTATTAGTTATCTACTGCTACATAATAAATTCCCCTAAAATTTCACAGTTTAAGACAACAAATATTTACTTTCTTCCAATTTCTGTGGGCCAGCAATCCAGGGGTGGCTTAGCTGGGGGTTCTAGCTAAGGGCCTCTAGTGTGATTGCAGGTCAAGCTGTTAGCCAGGGGTGCAGTTATGTGAAGGTGGCACTTGTGCTGAAGAACGTACTTCCACGGTTATTCATGTGCTTGTTGGCAGGTTTCAGTTCCTCTCTGGCTGTTGGTAGGAGATCTCAGCTCCTCAGTACATGGGCTTCTCCATACGGCTGCTCAAAACAAGGCAGTTTACTTCCCACAAAGCAAATAATCTGAGACACAGAGGCCAGTTTCCCAAGACAGTAGCTATAATCTTTTATAACCTAATCTCAGAAGTGAGATAACATCACTTCTCTCAAACACTGTTGGGAGAAGACTGCCCACAGTTGTGAATACCAGGAAGTGGGGATCACTGAGGGCCATTTTGGAGGCTGGCTACTACTCCCTTTCCTAGAAGCTACTGAGGGATGTATTCCACCAAACAAGGAAGTAAATCAAGAATGAGAAAGAGTGGGATCCAGAAAAAAAAGAGAAAGAGAAAGTGAATCCCTAAGAAAGCAGTGAAGTAAAAAACCCAGGTTGACAGTTGAGTCCAAGACCAGAAACAACCAGTGGAGATGAGAACAGGAAGATACAGGTCTCCAGGAAGTCTGTCACTAAGAAGAACAAGAACTAATAAATTGGGGCAGAGGGTGGGGGTGGAATCTGAACATATTGTGCTGAGAATTCTATTTCTAGCAAAATTTGGGGGTAACTTTGGGAATAATATATTGAAAACTAAGCAACCAAAACCATTTTAAACTCTAAGTTAAATACATAAATTATAAAAGAAAAGAAGTATAATCCTGGTATACCACATGAATAAAGTTATAGTAATTTAAACACTTGAAATTGAGTTAACAAATAATATTATATAACCAAAAATGGCAGGAGGTAAAAAGATAGGAATTATCTGTCTGTGTGAGGGTGTATTTGGATAAAGGAGCTAATCGTCATCTTTTATAGTTACAAGTCAATAGAAATTATAAACTTAAATATTAATAAAAAGCTTAGGTATGTTTCTTAGATATATGGAGGCAAATATCAGAAAAAAACAGCTAGAAGATTTGAAAGCACTTGCCTTTGGGGAGGGAAATTCTGAGTGGGACCGGTGGAACAGCAGATAACTACCTTTCTTTCACCTTATAGAGCCATTTGATACTTTAAAACTACCATGTAGGACTTCCCTGGTGGTGCAGTGGTTAAGAATCTGCCTGCCAATGCAGGGGACAAGGGTTCAAGCCCTGGTCCAGGAAGATCCCACATGCCGCAGAGCAACTAAGCCTGTGCGCCACAACTACTGAGCCTGCACTCTAGAGCCCATGAGCCACAACTACTGAGCCCATGTGCTACAACTACTGAAGCCCACGTGCCTAGAGCCTGTGCTCCGCAACAAGAGAAGCTACTGCAATGAGAAGCCCACGCACTGCAATGAAGAGTAGCCCCCGCTCGCTGCAACTAGAGAAAGCCTGTGCACAGCAACGAGGACCCAACTCAGCCAAAGATAAATAAATAAATTTATTTATTTATTTTTAAAAAACTATCATGTATATCTATAACTTACACTATTTAAAATAACATTTTTATTTACTGAACCTAATTTTAAGTTCAATTCGACTTTAAATTTAGCACTAAGTTAGAGAGACATTGGTTTTTCTTCTGTTCACCCACAGTAAAATAAGTTTATTAGACTATATACACAGATATTCTGAAGATAAAATTATACACCTTGTAGAATATGGTAACAAACAGGAAATTAACTTTAGAAACTGAACTATACTGTTTATGGCAATGTCTAAAATGTAATTTTACTATATAGCATATATTGATACTATCTTTAAAACTGACAATTCCTCAAAACGCTATTACAAAACAAGCAAAAATGGATGTTTTCATAGTTTTTCATATAGATATTTAGGTTACATGAATTTAGTTGACCCCAAAGAGGTCAACTAAATTATTCATTATATTATTAAAGTGCAATTCAAGCTTCTTAATATTTTTAATGTTATTTTTAAAAAATATTTATTTTTATTTTTGGTGGCATCAGGTCTTAGATGTGGCATGCAGGATCTTTCATTGAGGTGCGCAGGTTCTTTGTTGCAGCACATGGGCTTCTCTCTAGTTGTGGCACATAGGCTTCTCTCTAGTTGTGGTGTGCCGGCTCCAGAGTGCGTGGGCTCAGCAGTTGCGGCATGGGGGCTCTCTAGTTGTGGCATGTGGGCTCCAAAGTGAGTGGGCTCTGTAGTTTGGCGCACGGGCTTAGTTGCCCTGAAGCATGTGGGATCTTAGTTCTCCGACAAGGGATCGAACCCACGTACCCTGCATTGGAAGGTGTGTTCTTAACCACTGGACCACCAGGGAAGTCCCTCAAGCTTTTTTTTTTTTTTAATAAATTTATTTATATTTTATTATTTTATTTTTGGCTTAATCGGGTCTTCATTGCTGCTGCACACAGGCTTTCTCTAGTTGCGGCGAGCAGGGGCTGCTCTTCGCTGCAGTGCGTGGGCTTCTCATTGCAGTGGCTTCTCCTGTTGCAGAGCACGGGCTCTAGGTGCGCGGGCTTCAGTAGTTGTGGCGTGCGGGCTTCAGTAGTTGTGGCTCGCAGGCTCTAGAGTGCAGACTCAGTAGTTGTAGGCACACGGAGTTGCTCCACGGCACATGGGATCTTCCCAGACCAGGGCTTGAAGCCGTGTCCCCTGCACTGGCAGGGGGGGGGTTTTTTTTTTTTTTTTTTTTTTTTTTTTTTTTTGAAAGCGTTTTTATTTTGTTTTTTTTGTCAATCCCAATCTCCCAATTCATCCCACCACCACCCACCCCCGCCACTTTGCCCCCTTGGTGTCCATACGTTTGCTCTCTACATCTGTGTCTCTATTTCTGGGCAGGTGGATCCTTAACCACTGCTCCACCAGGGAAGTCCCCCTCAAGCTTTTTAAAAAACTCCTTCTCAAATGACAATTCACTAAAAAAAGTCAAATATTTATTGCCTTTTAGAAATTGCTTTTATACTAGGTCAAATTATATAGATTCTAATATTTAGGAATAGTCACACTTTTTGCTCATCTTACTGGATATAACAGACTCTCTGATTTATTTTGATGTATTAAAAAAAGTAATTTGTGTCAAGTAATGAATGTCTTTCTGCCTAAAAAACAAAGGAAGAAAGGATGGGAGGGAGGGAGGGAAGGAGGGAGGGAAGAAGGGAAAATGTTTCACGGAGTACAAATTCTTGAGTGTAGGTCAGTTCATTCCAGAGCAGATTAGAGAAGAAAGCCTCTGTACTATGGCAGCCCAGCTGTTGTTCCCTTGTCCACCTAACAATCAAGGCTCAGTAAATGAGAGCTCAAGGAGAAACACTAGCCAAGAAGAACCAAAAGTGTGCTCCTTGCCCAAATGCTGCACTCAAACAACATAATAAAGTTGTAAGACAGAAAATTTTACACAGGGTAAGCTGCAAGTACTGGAGTTTCATTTATTGCCAGAACCTTTGGAGTCATCAGGAGTCCTGTTTACTTAAGGATCTAATTAATCACTCTTTCTCTTAAAAATCAAATGAAAACCTTAGACTCTCTCCTTTCTCTTCCCTCCTTTCCCTTCCTGCTCACTTCCTTTCCTGTTCCTTTCTCTTCCTAATCTTTGCCTATTTTCCCCTTCCCTTCTGCATTCAGGGTGATGAGGAGGTGAAGGAGGATGTACCCCGCCAGCGCCCAAAGAGACGGAGTGTAAAGCAGGGAGGGGGAAGCCACCAGGAGGCTCTCAGCGGTGCGCAGTGTGCACACCAGCACCAAAACATGCAGGACTGGGATGGCGGGTGGTTGCGTGGACATGGTAGATGAAGGAGACATTGATGGGAGATTGATACAATGAGAAAATAAATTGATTGAAACAATCAGCAGTTAGCTTTGAAAATAATGAGAGCCAGATTTCTCACTGTTGGAGAAGGTACTTACATACATGGAAAGAGAGAAGACCAGAAATAGCCTTGATATGCTGAATTAGAATTGTAAGTATCAGTATAAAGGCATGTTTTAAAATTTCCTTTGATGGAGCTATATTCAGACTATTCCTTCCTCAGCGAGCAATGACCCAGTTCACACTTAAGACAGTGCCTGTGGAGACCTTAGTTATAGCAGAAAAGGGGTAAAATATATTTTTCTTCTTGCTTTTTCTTAAAGGTCACTGACCAAAATCAAAGGCCAAAAGAATACCATAAGTAAAATTTTTAAAAAGGAAAAAGTAAACGAAGTGATAAAACGTTGTATTTATTTACAGTAAAACTGTCCAGAGAATATAAAAATCAATGCAAATACCGTTTACTTCAGTGTATATGTAATACACATGCAATAATTCTGTATATATGCAATATGCGATAAAATATACTTCACTGTACATGTCATGCTGGCAAATACAATAGAAAAAAGAGCCTGCAGATTGAGTGAAAGAAAAAACCTCCAGTGGAAGTTGAAAACAACATTCTAGCTGGCAGTAAAACTGCACAGCAGGTGCCATTTGGGGAATAAAAAGGAAACATATTTTAAAAGCCTAGTGTTTTTTTTAGAAGGTTCTCAAAAAAAATGCCATTTTCTTAAGAAAGCATTTTTTGTTAACTTGAAACTTCATGTTTTCCGTTTTCCCCATAGATTTAATAATTCCAGTCAACATTCTAATAGGATACTTATATCAGAACTTAAAAAAATATGATATTGAAAATCATATATTATGATTAGGTGAGAATAGAAAGCAATGATGGGGAAAAATAGTGTTGCCAATAATTCAAATATCTTATAAAATAGAATAATAATAATCTTAAAGGTATAGTGGTAACATTGGAATAAAAGACCATTGATGGAAGAAAATGGAGAGTACAGAAATAGATCTTGTTATTGGATTTAATATAAGATAAAGGAGGAATTACAAATCAGTGAGAAAGGAGAAAAATATTAAGGAAATAATGGCAATTTGTGAATTTTTTAAGAAGCCAATTTAAGTGTTCACCTCATCCTCTATTTGCAAATGAAATTAAAATAGATTAAATATTAGAACCTTAAGAAATCAAAACCAAAGGAGAAAAAAACTTAGATAATAAAGGTAAAGATTTGTCAAACATCTGATGAAGCTTATTAAATACAGAAGGAACATAATATTGAAAATATAAAAATATTATACATATGCACCTAGATAAATTAACTGAGATACAAAAGAAAGTAGCGGACTGGAAAAAGTATTTTAACAGCAAAAATGACAAGAAAGGGGCTATTTCATTAACTTTACAAAAAGTTCATACAAATCAGTAAGAAAATTGCAAATGATATCAGCCAGTAATTCTCAAATGAAAAAATAAAATTACCCAAAAATAAGTTACAAAACTGTCTTTACAACTAGTCAAAGAAATGCAGCAATTTAAAAAGCAACACTTCTACATCAAAAACCAAGATAGTATTTGTGGTAGACTCTTACCTTGGTTTTCTCTTTCAGTCTCCAAAACCCTAGCCTCAAAGCCTTTGCCTGGCCTGTCCTCCAATCAGTCCTTAACTATTATATGATTCTTACCCTGTCTTAGTCAAGCTCTCTTATTCAAAGACCCACTTTACATCAGATCCCCCCAAAAGCCTAATAAATATCCCATTTGCCCTCATCCTTCTGAGATGCTCCTAAGATTCTGTCAAGGTAATGAATGGTCTCCTTTACAGAGGGAAGCAATACATTCAGCTTTGCCTTATGACCAGGTTATGTTGGTGGTGTTCCAGGGGAGCCGGTGGCCACAGTATGAGAGCAAAAGACTGGAAAACTTCATTCTAAATGCCTAATTAAAGGAAAGTTACCAAAATGTAGTATATTATTTCAAAGAAATAGACAAATGCGGAATAAGTGGGAAATGCTTAGGTTATATTAAGGTTAGGTTATATTAATAAATTAAGTTAAATATAACAAAACTGTAATTATAATATGGTTCCATCTATGGGTTCATAAAAGCATGTTAAGAGAGAAAGGAAAGGAGGGCGAGACAAAGAGAGGAAGAAAAGGAGAGGAGAGAGAGAACAAGAGAGCATGAGAACAGTTCCTGCTTGCCTTTGAGTGTTGAAATATAAATGGGTTTTTTCTGCTTTTTTTATTTTCAAATTTTCATGAATGAAAACAATTTAATAATAAAAGTATTTTGAAAAAATGATTAGGAAGTAATTTTTAAACAATATTAGCTAAAAATAAATAGGACGAAATGCTCTTTCCCAGATTTGTATGCAGAGTACAAAGGCTATGAAGGTATGTAAGTGAGAGGGACGTAATTCATACAATGCTCCCTCTTCAGCTATTGAAGCAACCTCAACCATAAAAATTTTTTAAAGTTACTAGTCAGAGGACTGCTGGTGAAGAGAGACCCTAACTGGTATTTGAGGGAAAAGACAGACTATTTAGGTCAGGTAGGTATACTTCTTTGAGTGTAAATAATCATTGCATCACATTTTCTAAAATCAAGGTGGTTTCCATAATCCCCATAAATAATGGGGCTCTCTTATTGTCTTGTATATGTGACAAGATTAAAATTATTAACATAGAGGATGCACAGCTTCTTTCTTTCCTCTCCCCCCAAACTGCTCCCACAAAACTTTCAGGGACTGCCTACTTAAGCTTCTTCCTTCGTCCCTTAGGAGTGGAAAAGAAAGGCCTAGAAAGAACTACAGTTCTCAGGGGACTGCATGCTTCTGGGAGCATGTGGCTTGTGCTCCAGAAGCTAGGAGGAAAGTGGCAATCAAGAGACTTTTAGGGGGACTTCCCTGGTGGCACAGTGGTTAAGAATCTGCCTGCCAATGCAGGGGACACGGGTTTGAGCCCTGGTCAGGGAAGATCCCACATGCTGTGGAGCAACTAAGCCCGTGCACCACAACTACTGAGCCCACGTGCCACAACTACTGGAGCCAGCACACCGAAAGCCCATGCTCTGCAACAAGAGAAGCCACCGCAAGGAGAAGCCCGGGCACCGAAAGGAAGGGTAGTCCCCGCTCCCCACAATTAGAGAAAGACCACGTGCAGCAACAAAGACCCAAAGCAGCCAAAAATAAATAAAAAATTAAATCCTTTTTTTAAAAAAAAGATTGGAATTTCTTTTGGAGCTGCACTTGAAATGTAACACCACTCCCACGCCGAAGCACGAGAGCCTCCTTTTGCTTCATTACTCTTATGTTAAACTCTGAATTAGTAAAGGAGTGTCACTGATATTTTTTAAGTATGCATATTGAAAATAGAAAACAGGGGTTTCCCTGGTGGCGCAGCAGTTGAGAGTCCGCCTGCCGATGCAGGGGACACGGTTCGTGGCCCGGTCTGGGAGGGTCCCACACGCCGCGGAGGAACTGGACCCGTGAGCCACAACTACTGAGCCTGCGCGTCTGGAGCCTGTGCTCCACAACAAGAGAGGCCGCAACAGTGAGAGGCCCGTGCACCGCGATGAAGAGTGGCCCCTGCTTGCCACAACTAGAGAAAGCCCTCACACAGAAACGAAGACCCAACACAGCAAAAACAAATAAAATTAATAAACTCCTACCCCCACATCTTCTTTAAAAAAAAAAAATGAAAAGGCAACTTACAGAATAGGAGAAAATATTTGCAAACCACATATTGGATATGGGATTAATAACCAAACTATATAAAGAACTCATACACCTCAGTAGCAAAAAAACCCCCAAACAATCCAATTAAAACAATGGGCCAAGGAACTGAATGGATATTTTCCCAAAGAAACCATACTAGTGGCCAATGGTACATGAAATATTGCTGAACATCACTAATCAGTGAAATGCAAATCAAAACCACAGTGAGATACCACCTCACACTTGTTAGAATGGCTACTATCAAAAAGACAAGAAATAAGTTTTAGCGAAGATGTGGAGAAAAGGGAACACGTGCACTGTTAGTGAGAATGTAAATTGGTACAAGGGACTTCCCTGGTGGCACAGTGGTTAAGAATCTGCCTGCCAATGCAGGGGACACGGGTTTGAGCCCTGGTCAGGGAAGATCCCACATGCTGTGGAGCAACTAAGCCCGTGCACCACAACTACTGAGCCCACGTGCCACAACTACTGGAGCCAGCACACCGAAAGCCCATGCTCTGCAACAAGAGAAGCCACCGCAAGGAGAAGCCCGGGCACCGAAAGGAAGGGTAGTCCCCGCTCCCCACAATTAGAGAAAGACCACGTGCAGCAACAAAGACCCAAAGCAGCCAAAAATAAATAAAAAATTAAATCCTTTTTTTAAAAAAAAGATTGGAATTTCTTTTGGAGCTGCACTTGAAATGTAACACCACTCCCACGCCGAAGCACGAGAGCCTCCTTTTGCTTCATTACTCTTATGTTAAACTCTGAATTAGTAAAGGAGTGTCACTGATATTTTTTAAGTATGCATATTGAAAATAGAAAACAGGGGTTTCCCTGGTGGCGCAGCAGTTGAGAGTCCGCCTGCCGATGCAGGGGACACGGTTCGTGCCCTGGTCTGGGAGGATCCCACACGCCGCGGAGCGACTGGGCCCGTGAGCCATGGCCGCTGAGCCTGTGCACCTGGAGCCTGTGCTCTGCAACGGGACAGGCCACAACAGTGAGAGGCCCGTGTACCGCAAAAAAAAAAAGAAAAAAGAAAACAGAATTGAAAAGCAAAACTGGATTTTCATCTAGAATTTATACAAAGAAAAGAGAAATTCTGCATATGGTAGATAAGAGGACAGGGGCTGGAAAGGTGTGTTTGATAGTGAAGGAGGGCTCATTTATCTGGACCTACCACAGCTGGAAGGGAATATCTCTCTTAAGTACCAAACTCCCCTAACTCTGCTTCATATTTACCAAACAACATTATATGATTTCTTGGTTACTTTGGTACCAGTGAATGGGTGCCAGATAACAGATACAAGTAATCCAGTCAATGGAAACACTGATATTTTAAAAATTAATAAAGTGATCTTCTAGCACACACAGACACACACAGACACACACACACACACACACACACACACACACACTGACCTACTAAGTGCTTGGCTAGAGTAAACCAGTTATTTGAAAGCTGTGATTATTAAAGTTCCAGAATTCTAAAGAAGAGAGATCACATCCTGGGCAGTGGTAATTTACCAGAATTTAGTGCTGGTCAGTGTGGGCCAAACATCACCACAGGTATTAAAACAAAGGAAAAAAACCTCTGATACATTTATGATCATTAAGAAACTATTAATAGAGTATTGATTTAAAATTCATAGAAGTACTGTAGAATACCAGTCAATAATAATAACAACAAATCCCATTAACTTGTTAGCAAATAGTAAGATTATTTCTTTGAAGAAATTTCATATGTTGGGTGAGGTAATGCTGGTGTCTGCCAACCAAAGCGCATTCTTCATGCACTGAAAGCTGATCATCTATTGTTCTACTCAGCCATGAATATTTGAGAGAATGATCACATTAATCACATTAGTAATAAAAACCACATCAGTACCAGTAATAATAACCCCAACAGCCTTGAGTCTGAAAGATATTTGGTGTTGGTTTATACATATCTATGTGTATTCCGAATCATCCTATAACAGGACACATTACAGCATGGACTGAATCACATAAAGGCTCTCACTTCAAGCCATTTAAATGGGTGTGTTTTTCAAAATACCAAAAGACCCTACTATAATACTATGTCATCTCTTATAATCTGTCATGGATATAGGCAAGTTCATAAGGGATTCCAGCATCTTTGTGTATTTAAAGCTCATGGGTAACACACATTAAGTAAGAAGTATGGCTGAATTTTTTTAAAACAAAGATTAAATTATAATAAATACAATAAGAATATGTAAATAAAACCATACACAAGAAGGCAAGCAGGCAGGGTGGTTAGTACTTGAAATCAGTATAGTATTACATCATGATTTAGGATTCTTCTGAGTTTGTTTCACAGACACACTACATATTTAAAATAATTTTGTGGCTAGGAGTTTAATTTTGGTGACTAAAAGTTAAAATAACATAACAAAAAGTGTTAGAAATACCTGAAAAATACAGAACATTTGTTGAGTTGTTTTGCACACATTGAGTAACAGAGGAAACTTGATCTCAGCAGCTGCACATTAAATGTTACCACCTCACCTCCATTAACAGCACGATTACCTAAAATAAGTGTGTATTCAGAATCCTCTGGTGTTTTGATGTTAGAATCTTTGGTTCATCAAGTCCAATGAACAACTATTAATTAAGTACCTTCTATGTTCAAGATACTATACTGTAGGAGGCATAAAGAAATCTTTAAAAATATTTCCTGTTCTTAACTTACAAATTAGTTGCTTCCAAACTGTAGCTATTTGATGTTAGTTGATCATATCTCCTTTGTATTTATTATACTTTCAGAATAAAGGCTGAAGTTTTAAATAAAATATAATGTCATCGTTTTAGCATCAGCCGTGCTTTTGTCAATATTTGACATGGTGGCACTTCAAAAATGTTAAACATAAGCATTCTTGGAGAGTTTAAATATGGTCAGATTGAGATGAGGTTTTCTTTAAAAAATAGAGGCAAGAGTATAATTTTGAATGTGAGAATTGATGATGGTTGTACTTGTTAAAGAAGGAAAGGCAATGTGCATGAATCATTACAAACCTACTACTACAGACTGACAACTGAAATAAACACCCAGGGGCATTGGCTCAGTGACATTATTGTCATGTGCGCAAGGCAGCAATTTAGTACATTTGATACAAATGTATCTTGATACAAAATTCTTGATACAAAATCAAAAAGTAGAAAAGGATACATGGTAAAAGGTAAATCTCCCTTCCACCTTAGTACTCTTCTCAGAAGAAAATGACCGCTACCAGTTGCTTGCAGCTAAAACAATCATTTATATGATCTTTCTTCTCCAAAATTTTTCACTCTTTCTGTACTTCTACTTTGTTGTCTCCAACCTTAATCCATACACTTATTCTACACGGTGTTTAAAGAGGACTATATTACAAAGTTCACACTCTGAAACAGGCTAATATAATAAATATGAACTGCTAAAGTTAGCCAGCTTGTCAAGATTATGTTAATGGCCTTTGGATCCTTTTCTTAATTATGAAAGAGAACTTCTCACCTTTATCAACGTGTATTTTCAGAACTAGATAGGTTTATCTGAAGCAATCACTATGCCTGGGTGAGTGGAATTAGCCTGAGTTACACAAATCAAGCACACCTTGGAGCTGGGGTCATCCCCAAAGCCATTGAGACAAGGTGGAAATGGACCTTGTTGAGGCACCCTCAGGGTCTAGGACCCTAAAATCTATTTGTGACATTGACACAAATTTGAAGAATACACAACTTATTTGATTTTTAATTTAGAAAAACAAAACAAAATACATGACTTGCCTGGAATTGTGAGGATAAAGTGAGTATATTTAGATATACAGGATTAGGAAAAGTTCTTCTATAAACTTAACAGAAAATTATTTAATTGATAAAATTATCTCATATTACACTCTAGTGGGTTTTTTATTTTTTTTCTTCTTCTTCTTCTTGTTTTTTATGTTTGGCCACCTCGTGTGGCATACGGGATCTTATTTCCCAGACCAAGGATTGAACCCACGCCCCCTGCAGTGGAAGCGCATAGTCTTAACCACTGGACCACCAGGGAACTCCCTATAATCTAGTGTTTTAAATCTATTATTAGGTTAGAGAAATCTCCTGATGATTATAGAAGGTATTCAGAAGAATACTAGGTTTTGTGTATGCCCACAAAGCCACTTAGGTTGGAAGACTGCTGAGACTGATGACCTAGACTTCACTAAGTTTGATTTCACTTTATTTTACTATTAAAAGAGTAAAAAGAAATGCAAAGATTAAACAAGATATAATGGTACAAATGAGTGGATGGGGTTCCCTGATTCTTCTCTTTTTCCTCACAGAGGTATGTCCTAAGTTCTGCCACAAAAGAGAGGCCAAGTCAGTGCTCAAGGACTGATCCTATTACCGTATGAGAAAAAAGGTTCACCTCCTAGTGCACCACTAAGCCTACTGAAATTCCAGTCCAGTAAGCTTGGCTACAACCTACCAAACCTGTAATAGGTCCAGGCTCCAGAAAATGAAGAGACAAATTATAAGATAATTCAGCAAATATTTATTGAATACCTATTAAATGTTGTATCTAGTTTTACATTAGGTTCAATTTTTCTGCCATTTTGAGGGAAGGTAGAGATTCCTATGATGTTTTATAGAAATGGGTCAACTATCTCAATAATACTAGAGTAACTGTTTTATCAAGCAGCAGGTTGAACTGTGGGCCAGTATTCTTTTTCTCTCATTATGGTATTATTGAAGAAGATTTTACATAATTATAGCAATTTAAAAAATTTCTTAGGGATATGAGCCCACATATTTCTAGTTCATTTCTAAAACCCACATATTCCAGACAGATTCTAAATCTATTAAAGACACCAAAGGCAGACTATCCTATCCACATGACTTAAAAGAAATAGATCAGGGACTTGTATTTTTCTCAGGTGAGCTGATTTAGTGACAACAGCAGGTATGAAGGAAGTGGCACCAACTTCCTGTTCTGCTGTTCTTTCATGCCCCACGTCTGGGTAGACATCTTTCCCAGTCCACACAGTCACCCCAAGGTAGACAGAAATGGCTACTTCCATGGTGTTAATGGCTCCTTCAGGACCAGGCCTTGTCCATAAGTCATCCACAAAGCCCTCTCTGGGGAAAGGGGCTAGAGAGGCAAGGTAGGGTCTCAGCACTGGTGTTTATAGCTATAGTCCAGAGTTTACATAATGCACCCTAGCCTGTTCCTGTCTGTCAGAAGCAGGAACTTGTCCTACTCTGCCATCTTTGTTACATAAGAGGCAAGGGCCTTTGCATAGTGAAGACCCATTCACAGAACCAAACCTAACTATCTTGCTTAGGATTACAAAGTTCAGTAATATGTAGAAAACAAAATACTTTCATGGACATAAGGTGCTGACTGGTATAAAATATTCTCTAATTTACTATATAATGCATTCCATTCCACACTAAATTATGACTTTTTCCCAAGAGGAGATAATCATAAACATTCTTTAAGTAATTCCTCATTAAAGGCCTGACATAACCTCCTAACCAGATGAAATGATTTCATAAGAATGTAATCTCCAATTTGTCACATTATGGCTAATGGCTGGTATCTATTCTTAATAATATTATACTATTTGCTTTTTTTTTTTTTGGCTGCATTGGGTCTTTGTTGCTGCACGCAGGCTTTTTCTAGTTGTGGCGAGCGGGAGCTACTCTTTGTTGTGGTGTGCGGGCTTCTCATTGTGGTGGCTTCTCTTGTTGCAGAGCACAGGCTCTAGGTACGTGGGCTTCAGTAGTTGCAGAACGCAGGCTCAGTAGTTGCAGAACGCAGGCTCAGTAGTTGCGGCACATGGGCCCTAGAGCACGCGGGCTTCAGTAGTTGTGGCGCGTGGGCTCAGTAATTGTGGCGCACGGGCTTAGTTGCTCTGTGGCACATGGGATCTTCCCGGACCAGGGATTGAACCCACATCCCCTGCACTGGCTGGCAGATTCTTAACCACTGCGCCACCAGGGAAGTCCTATTTTTTTTTCTAATAATCAAAAGCAAGGTTGTAGTACATGCCTGTATTATAGGCTTAATAGTCACCATATAAGTTCTACACCTTTAATAAATCGTTTTTTCATGTTCATAATAATAAAGAAATAGAAAATAGAGGAATCAACTGCAGTTGTCCAGAATTCAATTCTGACTGATATATAAAATAGTTTTCCCACTTCCAAGATTATAGAACTCTTTTGTTTTCACACCTAAAATTTTAAAACTTCAAGGATGTTGCCCATGAAGAAAAATATACAAACTGGGCAAGTGTACAATGACCATATTTTTATTTCTAGAAAACATGTATTTTTATGAAAACGGTAAGATAATACTGTTAAACTTTCGAATTTTGAGGAAAATGCCTTAAAAATATAGCTTTATTTGTTAGCTTAAGATTATTTGAAAATACTGAAAAACACTAGGAAGAAAGCAAGTTACCTACAATCCAAAAACTATTTAAAATTCCATAAAAAAGAAGACAAAGTCCTCCATATCAACCCTCTAATCTCTTTCCTCCAGAAGAGCCTATGCTACACAGATTAGCTATACAGACTTATAAATTTACTTTTTAAAAATGAAATCAAACTGGTCTGGAATTTGCTTTTTCTTTTCAATTAATCATGGATACTTTCCTAATCAGTACAAATAGATCTTCACTGGTTTAAATAGCTGCAAAGCATTTCATTACATGGATGCTGCATAATGTTTTTGATCATTTCTCTATCCTTGTAATATACCTTTTGGTACATATTTTATTATGTCTGTGTGATTGGTGAAAACACTGTGGTCCCTTTACACTGGGGTGGGGGAAAAGATTTGGTAAACTTTGAGGTCACCAAAGCATCTTCTTGAAAAACACAACTTTAGAAAATAGCTTACACTTGTATTAGACTATGTTCTTGAGGAAAAAAAGAATCAGAGAAAGAAAAGGAATAAGAAACACACACATATATACACACACACGGATGGAGAAAGAGACAGTAATTATCTTGTGTGTTTATATTTATAATGAGCCAATATTAAGAAAAATGGATGAGAAAGCTAGTTATAAAATGAGACTTTTAACCTCAAAAGGTGAAGAGGTTTAAAGTCCAAAACTCTGAGTGCAAGTTAACCCATACTTGCTTTGTGCTGTAAAGATTAAATTTGTTGGCCTGCAGAAGAGATGAAGTAGTTCAAATTGCAAAGTGAAGTTAATGAAAAATGCAAAACCCTAAGCAGCTTTAGTTGGGAGTCAGCATTACAGAACAGTACTCTCAGGAAATTATGTTGCAAGCCATTACTACAGTGTTTTGCCGTCATTAACTGGAAGTAAGAACTGAGGCATAAAGAGCCAGAAAGAAGCAAGCCATCAGCGAACTCCAATAAACAGGGGAAATACAACAATGATGATCTAGGAAATACATTTCTTTACCATTTTTATGCATTATTTCATGTTTCAAAGTTTGCTTCTAAGACCACTGATTATATTCTACCTCTGGGATCATTACCACAGGATAATGATAAGAGAGTATGAACTCTGGAGTCTAGATGGACCTGGGCTCAAATCTCAGCTCTAAACTTTTCTAGCTGAGTCACCTCAAAAAGTTATTTAGTGTTTTGGGTCTCAGTTTTTACTTATAAAATAAAAATAACAGTAGATGTTCAGTAAATGTTGGTTATGAGATCTCGATAATATACCTCAAAAATCATACTGGGAGCAATGCATTGGCATGAATGAAACACTTAATTACTCCAAGCACTGGTTCTCAAATCAGCAGCAGCAGCATCACCTTTGAGCTTATTAGAAATGCAAATTCATGGGCCCTACCTAAACCTACTGAATTAGATGGCCTGAGATGGGGCCCAGGAAACTTTTTTATAAGCTCTCCAGATGATTCTTATGCACTTGCCTTAGAGTTAAGCTAGACATAATTTTTATGTGATCATTTCCATTAATGAACATTAAGGGATCCAGCAATCACCTACAGGGCTGTTATCCATCAGGCACAGGAGGAACAGTGTCTTAGGCCTGTGATACTTTTAAAGGCTCATGAAAATTCCAGTTATAAGATAAATAAGTATTAGGGATGTATAACATGATAAATATAATTAACACTATTGTATGTTATATATGAAAGTTAAGAGAGTAAATCCTAATTCCTCAAAATAAGGAAAAAATATAGACTCATGAAAAATGTTTTAATATTATTCCTCCTAAAGTCAGAAAAACATTAACATAATGACAATAATAAATATATAATTGTGAATCCAGACTGGATTGTATCTTTATACCAAAGCAGTTTTAAAATTAATTAACTTGAGCCAAAGCAATCTTGAGAAAGAAGAACAAAGCTGGAGGTATCATGCTCCCCTGTCTTCACACTATACTACAAAGCTACAGTCATCAAAAACAGTATGTACTGACACAAAAAGAGACACATAGATCAATGGAACAGGCTAGAATCCAGAAATAAACCCATGCACTTATGGTCAATTAATGGACAATGAAGGATGCAAAAATATACAATGTGGAAAAGACAGTCTCTTCAATAAGTGGTGCTGGGAAAACTGAACAGCTAAATGTAAAAGAATGAAATTGGAACATTATCCATACCATATACAAAAAACAAAAAAACAAAAACCTCAAAATGGATTAAAGACTGAACTGTAAGACTGGAAACCATAAAACACCTGGAAGAAAAAACAGGCAGAATACTCTTTGATATAAATTGTAGCAATATTTTTTTGGTTCTATCTATGCTAAGGCAAAGGAACCCAAAGCAAAAATAAACAAATGGACCTAATTAAACTTAAAAGCTTTTGCACAGCAAAGGAAACCATCAATAAAATGAAAAGACAGCCTATTGAATGGGTGAACATATATGCAAATGATATGACCAATAAGGGGTTAATATCCAAAATATATGAACAGCTCATACAATTCAATATCAAAAAAACAATCCAATCAAAAAATGGGCAGAAGACCTGATAGACATTTTTCCAAAGATGACATACAGATGGCTAATAAGCACATGAAAACATGCTCAATAATCGCTATTTTAGAGAAATGCAAATCAAAACCACAATATCACCTCATACCAGTCAGAATGGCTATCATAAAAAGATCACAAATAAATGCTGGCAAGGATGCTGAGAAAAGGTGATCTTTGTACATTATTGGTGAGAATGTAAATTGGTGCAGTCACTATGGAAAACAGTATGGAGGTTTCTCAAAGAAACTAAAAATAAAACTACCACATGATCCAGCAATTCCACTCCTGGGTGTACATCTGAAGAAAATAAAAACACTAACTCAAAAAGATACATGCACCACAATGTTTATAGCACCATTATCTACAATAGCCACAGTATGGAAGCAACCTAAGTGTCCATCAACAGATTCAACAGATGAATGGATAAAGAAGATGAATGGATATGGACATCTATACATATACTACATATATATCATATATATAGTGTTTCATTGTGTGTGTGTATATATATGTACACACATACACACAATGGAATACTACTCAGCCATAAAAATAATGAAATTTTGCCATTTGCAACAACACAGATGGACTTGGAGGGCATTATGCTTAGTGAAATAAGTCAATGAAAGAGAAATATTGTATCACTTATATGTAGAATCTAAAAAATGTAACAAATGAATGAATATTACAAAATAGAAACATTCACAGATACAGAGCAGCGGTCCCCAACCTTTTGGGCACTAGGGACCTGTTTCGTGGATGGCAATATTTCCATGGACGGGGAAGTGAGGGGCAAGGTTCAGGCGGTAATCCAAGTGATGGGAAGCAGTGGGGAGCAGCAGATGAAGCTTCACTCGCTCACCTGCCGCTCACCTCCTGCTGTGAGGCCTGGTTCCTAACAGGCCACGAACCAGTACTGGTCCACGGCCGGGGGGTTGGGGACCCCTGATATAGAGAACAAACTAATGTTTACCAGTAGGGAGAGGGAAGGAGGAGGGGCAAGATAAGGGCTGGGAATCAAGAGGTAAAAACTCCTATGTATAAAATAAATAAGCTACAAGGATATATTGTACAGCACAGGGAATATAGCCAATATTTTATAATACCTTTAAACAGTATAATCGACAAAAATTTTGCATCACTGTGTTGTGAACTAATATTATAAATCAACTACACCTCAATTTAAAAAATTAAATAAAAAATATACATAATTCCAAATTTAAAACTACCTATTATCCACAAGATATAACCACCGTTAACACTTTGGCTTTTTGGGGGTGAGGTGGGGCTGGGAGACTGTCTTTTTGCTCTGCTTATAAATGCATATATAATAGAGACCAATGGAATAGGACTTTTAAACACTTGATACATTTTTGCCAAATTGTTTTCCAGGTAGTTGGTTCTCCTTTAAATTAATAGCATCAGTGAATGAGAATGTTCACCTCACAGCATCCTCGCCAACTTTAAGTATTATCTTTAACTTTTTTTTGTTAATTTCATAGTGGGAAAAATGGTTATGAATGTGAACTTATAAAAAAATAAATATTGACGGTTGTGAAAAAAATTTTTTTAATATATTTCTTACAGAGGAAGGGCCTACGAAGACAAAAGCGCCTAAGACCCAGGAAAGTAAAAATCCAACCCTGGTCACCTGAAAACTTGACTGTTAATTTATAAATGTTGACACTGAAGGTGCCTGGTAGAAATTGACTATTATAAGAAATTTGTTATTTTGAGGGTATATTTATAATTTAAAAAAATATTAGTTTGTTTTTCACTTAAAAGCAAAACAGGGGCTTCCCTGGTGGCGCAGTGGTTGAGAGTCCGCCTGCCGATGCAGGGGACATGGGCACAAATTCATGGGCAGATAGGAAGTTTCAACTGAGCAGAGGAAATAATGCTTCATAATAACATTGTTTAAATTAGATCCTCATCTATAATATGAACAGACCACAAAGAGTCACCAAACATCCAAGAAAAACTCCAGCATGCAAGAGACACAGTGTTTAGCAAACAAAAGAACTATATCCAGAGAACACAGAATTAATGCTGAAAACAAAAGAAAATTTTAAGTATGTTATCCTCCAAGAGATTTGTAAAGCTATCACATTTATAAATTTAAAAAGAAATAGCAGGCTGAAAAAAAAAAAAAAAAAAAAAAAAGTGAAACAATATCACTTAATACCCTCAAGCAACAAAAATAGCAAATGATAAATTATATTCATTATATTACTCTTACTAAATCAGTAAAGGTTATTAGTTCATTTTAGGAAAAGATTTTAAAAGAAGTTTTAAACAAAAAGGTTTTCAACTTGACAGGACAATTAAACTAGTTAGTTCATTCCTCAAAGATTGCACTAAATCACTAAATCATAGTTTTTCTGTATCATTTTAATTGCTGTTGAATTTTCATGGGTATGGAGCATAAATTTTTGTTTTTTAAGGAGGGATAGTGAGGGATTTAAGAAAAGTATTTAGAGGACTACACAGAGGAAATTGAGTTTCATGGTGGGACCATGCAAGACCTCTTTCCTTTTCTGTATTTTCCAAATTTTCATTAATGAATGTGTCATCTTTGTAATTAAAAGGAAAAAAGAAAGGCAAAGAAGGAAAAGAAAAACGGACATGACATAGTCACCTGCAATTACAAGGCCTGACTTGTAAGAAAGGGGACGGGCTTTGAAGTCTCAGGCACATTAAAGGACAGGATTTTTTTTTTTTACACTGTCATCCAAAGGGTACTGTAGAATCCTCCCTGATGGATTATTCTGAAAATTTCTTTAAAAATGAATGAAGACCACAATCATTTTCCCCACATGTGATCGCGCTACCTCACTCTACCTTTTCTCTTCAGTTGGCTACGGTTTAAACCGAAGGCCTCCTCAGAGGAATATCGGAACTCGCAACATTTCTCAGGCCATCGTGGTGCCACAGAAGCCGAATGCATCGCCGGCCCGGCCCGGAAGCCCAGGTCTGCCATGGGGGCCTCGGCGGGCGCTCCCGAGGTCGGACCAAACGTGTGCGGGCCGAGCCGGCACCGTGCTGGGCCGGTGCTACAGAGGGCCGGGCGGCGGGCGCCGCAGCCCGCTCCGCCCGCGAGCGAGCTCGGGCTCCTGAGGGCGAGCCGCGCTGGGGGTTACAGGGTCGGCGGCGGGGGTG
>NW_006784227.1:680443-721922 GCF_000442215.2 Lipotes vexillifer
TTGTGGCGTCAGCGGCAACCGTGGGGGAGGAGCGGCGGCTGGCGCTGCTGTGGCGACGGACGCGAGGCGGTGGCGGAGGAGACCCACCACTGTCCACATGGACAGTCGCAGAGGTCTCGGCTGATACATTCGCGCCTGGGCGGGGTGGGCGGACGGCCTTAGCGGCGGCGGCTGCGCCTGCGGCTGCTGAAAGGAGCGGAGGGCCCGGGGGCGCCTGACGGTCGCGGAGACCTCACAAACCCGGGGCGGGGGGTGCGGCCATTTTACGGCCCGGGACTGAGGGAGGCGTGTTTGTGTGCTCGCCCTCAGACTCTCTTCCTGCGGGCCTGCCGCTAGGGGAAGCTTCTCGGGCGGCCTGGGCGGGCGGTGGATGGGGAGTCGCGGGCCGAGAGGCACCGGGCTCGGGAAGCGCCGTCGCCGTCGTCGCCGCTCGCGTTTGCCCGGCGGAGCCTGAGGAGCCCAGGCCGCGGGTCTCGCCGCCCGCCCGCGGATAGGCCCGGGAGCCGGCCTGCTTTGTGTAGGCCCATCCGGACGGGGGAGCGCCGCCCGCCTGACGGCCGAGTCTTAGGCCCGCAACCCTGCGGTGGCTAACCTCCTGCGGCGCGGCCCCTCATCCCGGCGAACGCGGCGGCGGTGTGGGCCATGGATTAGGGAGGCGGCGGCGTGGGAGGAGGAAGATGGCGGCTGGCAAGAGCGACGGCAGCGCCGGGGAGATTACTTTTCTAGAAGGTACATCAATTTCTGCCCTCGAGGGGCTGGGGGTGGGGAACTACAGGAAAATGTGGGCCCCTGATTCCCGGCTATTCAGGTGTGGGCGCCGGCTGGGTTTGGGGGGCTCCGGGGCGCTGGCGGGCGCGCTGGGTCCGAGTCCGTGCGAGCTAGGGGCTCGGCCGTGAGCCGGGAGGCCGAGGGGGCGTCGGTGGACCGGCCGGGAGCCGGAGTTGATGCGTGTCCTTTGAGAGTGTACGCGTGTCTTTGACATGTTTTTTCTTTTTTTGGTTTCTCCGTGGTGGCCTAAAGATGAGAGCAGATTACGCTCGGGTCTCGTTTGGTGTTCATGGAAAGTTTCAAATTGCTAAGGTTGGGTGAAATCGGGGGCTAGTCCACGTAGGGAGGGGAGAGGTAGTTTCCTGAGCTTGTTTTATACGCCCGTCCCCGTCTTTCTTTTTTCGCGGAGCTTCAGGCTTCCTCTTGCAGCCAGCATTCAGATTAGGCCTGGCTCTGTCAGGTAATCTTACGAAATGTGTTTTGCTAACGATATTTTAGAAAATAATTTATCGGAAAAAAAGAGAACGAGATTCACAGTGTTAATTTTGTGACAGTCACCCAAGCTGATAGACGAACTTTGAGTGGTTACATTTTAATTCATTTGTGAGGGAAAGTTAAACATTTGCTGCAGGCGGACTAAGCCAGTCGTAAGTAAGAAAAGCCATCTGTTATTGTTGGGGATAATGGGTAACAGTATTGGCTCTTGGCCCACATATAAGGATCCCTAAAATACGGGTAAATTCGTTGTCGTTATGGACCTGGAACTCTCAACGTTTATTGCGTAATTCGACTGTGGATTCACCGTTTGTGCCGGTATTAGGTTTATAAATACGTTTGGGAGAGCGGGTTTATGAGTGTGGGTCTGTCTGCTGTGCGGTGACTTAAAAAAAGATTTAACTCCTCTTCGGATAATTTTGCAAAGATGAATTTCATATGGGGTAAAAGAAGTACTTTAAAGATAACTAGTTGGAAACATTTCTGAATTAAGAAAGTACAACTTCACTGTGGTACAAGGTCCTCTAAGAGGGTGTGGAAGGGTGGGTATGCCGAGTTTACAGTTTTATTAACTGCACCTGGAACAGGGCCTGGAACACAGTAGGTACTCAGTATTAGGCTAATGAACGGGTACTAATAGAGCTGAGTGGGAAAAGAAACCTTAATTTTCTTAATCTTCCTTGGAGTGTAGCAGAGCCAAAAACAAAAATTACCTTGTGTGCAAACCAGCCTTTATTTAAAAGTGATGAGAGTTTTATATGAGATTTGAGGTAAGAAGGTGTGGAAAACTTGCAAGTTTTTCTGGGTTCACTTCGTATTTCTTTTATTCTATCTCCATTCTCATTTGGACAGAATGGTTACCTGTCAGGGGCTGAGAGTGGTGCAGCTTGTGTTACAGGTGGTGCTATGTGATGAAAATAGGGAGAATAAAAAGAGCATAAATAAGGCCAACAGATACAGAGCCAATGTGAAATTTAAAACTGTTGCTTTTAGTTTATTCTAACTTAAGGGTCTGTGAATTGCTCTAGGGGTTAAACTTGAGTTTCACCATGTCTCCTTCAGCATTCTCAGAAAGCAAGTGAATGGTACCTTGTTTAGAATATGAGCATAAGGGAGAGCAGGCATTTCAGTTTTTCATATACTGTACTGAATCTTTTGAAATAAATGGAATGATATTTAGTACTACTTGTATTTTTTGTGTTTAATATTTTATATTTAATTCTTTTGGTTCTTTACACTTTTAATGTTAAAATACTCCAATATAGCTTGCCAGATATTCATTCATCAGATATTTATAGTGGCCTACTCTGTACTAGGCACTTTACCAAGGTGAATACAGCAGTGCATAAGACAGTTAGGGTCCTTACCTTTATGGGACTTACATTTTAGTGAGAGGGACTTTTTATAAATAAGTAAAAGTTAATCCATTTAAAACACTCTTACCCCATTTTTTCCACATAGTTTCTTTCTTCACTTTATTTAGATCTGCTCAGACCTGACAACCTACTTACAGTGTCATGCTGCCACACATGTACAAGCACATGGTATTCCCTTTAACTGTTTTATTTTTCATGGTACCACTTTTCACGTGATAAATTTATGTCTTCATGTTTTTTAGTCCTATTAAAATATAAGCTTGAAAGCAATGGCTTTCTCTTTTCACCATCAGATTTCTTGCATGTGGAGCATATTTATTTGTTGTTAGTGAAATAAACAGGGTGATAATAGTGTGATAAAGGCTATGGAAGAAAAATACAGAGCAGTGGATGAATGAGAAAGCCATTTTACAGTGTTAAAGTCAAGAAAGGCCTTACTGAGGTCACACGTGTATTAAGGTAATACCTTAACTGTGGGACTAGAGTATGACAGAGGGCATGATGTCTCTAAAGGTTCCAAGATGATACAGGATTCCATTTGTTTAAAAAAAAGGTCGTTATGGCTGAAACGTAGCAAGCAAAGAAGAGAGTGATATGAAAGAGAGGTAGCAGATCATGCAAGATCATGAATTTTTATTTGATTCTCAGAAGTAGGAAGTCATTGAAGAGTTTGGGACAACGGAGTGTAATGATACGGTTTATCTTTGTTTTAAAAAAACCGCTTTGCTCCTGGAGTGAGTTAGAGGAGAGCAAGAGTAAAAGCAGGGGTATTAGTTAGAAGAGTATTGTAGCAGTCTGAAAAATAGACGGGCTTGGATTAGGATGGTAGCAGTGGCAATTGGGGAAGAGGAGTGGATAGATCGAAGATCCGTTTTGATGTAGAGCTTACAGGACTTCCTGATGCATTGCATATTGAGGATCAGAGTAAGGGAGGAATCAAAGATGACTCCTAGGGTTTTGGTTTGAGGTGTTGCAGGGGGGCGCGGGATTCCATTCACTGAGATGGAGTAGACTGGCAGAGGAATGAGAAGTAAGTTAATAGCTCTGCTTTGGTCTCCTTAAGTTTGAGGTGCTTGTTTTTTGTCCATTTTCTAAATTATGTTTTACATTCTTATAAAATATTAAGTAAAAAACTAACTCCATTTCATTTTCTGGCTTCTTTAGGGAAAAGAGACCTATTGGTTACTATTGTACTTTATTTTGTTGTTATAGTATCACACTGAAATTGTGTGAATTTAATTAGGCCACAGCTTGTATTGAATTTTTTCTTTCCCCTCTTTGATTTGTTTCTTTCTCTTCTATTCACTTAAGGTTGTCTTCTGCCCCTTTTCCACTTGTGATAGCTATTTGGCAGATTTCTCTTTTGTTTATTCATTCAAAGGATATTTATTGAGCAACTGTAACGTAGGTACTGTGCTCAGAGTCACAGTGGGGGAGAGAAGGCAGTTTCCCCTTGGAGTTTCCAGTCCAGTGAGGGGAGTCAGTAATCAAATAAGCATACTTGTAAGTGTAAAATTTCAACTGTCAAGTGCAACCAAAGGGGATTATTTGTAATAATGAGAATTTGATCTAATCAGGGCAGTTTGAAGGGTGAATAGGAGAGGGAAAGGTGGAGAGACAGAGCTTTCCAGCCAGGGGGAATACAATACAATAGAGGAAGCATGGCACATTTAGGGAACTGAAAGGACAGTGTGGTGCTAGTAAGGAGAGTGGTACAAGATAAGACTGGAGGTTAACATCATCAGCTTTGTTTCAGAAAAGGTCATTGGCTCCCACACAGAAATAGCTCTAGAGAGGGGCAGAAGATTGTTGTCGAGATCAGTTAGGAGACTTGTAGTATAGGGCAAAGGTGACGGTAGTTAGCTCGTTCTTGTAACCTTTCTTTTGATATTCTCCCCCTTCTTTTCTCCTCTGGCAAGTCTACCTCCTCTCTCATTTCTTTTTCTTTATTATACTGTTCTTGTTCATTCTAGCTTTCCCTTTACCTTTTTTCTTCTACCAACTAATTGCTTCACCAATATTTTCTCCCATTTTTTCTGCTTTCCCTTTCATATGTATGTATGTGTGGGTGTATTTCCTCCTTTGTTTTCGTTCTTTTAATGCTTGCCTTCTCTCTTATTTGAATTCTAGTTTTTATTGTTGTCTTTCACTTACTACCTTTCTTTTTCTAGGTATTAGCTGATCTTGATATTCTAGATTGACTAGTATAGTGAGAGAGGTAAAAGAGAATGAAGTTATGTATTCCGTATGTCTAGACTTCTGTAAGTTAATTGTTCCTGTTGCCATTATAAAAGTATGTTGACTGAGATCAAGTGGTATAGAGGGGTTATATGACCTAGAGCAAGTAAGTGGGGCAGTCAGAACTGGAGCTTGGGACCTGTCCTATAGCCTTAACCTCCTTCAGCATTTCCTTCCTTCTTTCCTCCCTCCTTCCCTTCTTTATCCCTTTGCTTTCCCATTCTTCTTACCTATTTAACCTTGGGGGTGGGAGTGGACAAGAGACGGGAAAATAATAGGGAGTTATGGGGAGTTACCATTTACTGATGAAGCAGCGCTCTAAGAGGGCAAAAGCTGAAGCCACACGTCTCTTAAGGCCCAACTTCAGAAATTATACAGTGTCACTTCTGTCACATTCGATTGGCCAGAAGGCCACAGAGCCAGCCCAGATTCAAGAGGAGGGGAAGGAGAACCATCACTCAGCAGGACCAGTGGGAAAGAATTTGCAGCCATCTTTAATCCATGCAGCCATCTTTCCTCTCCCAAACCTCCCTGTTTGGGGTTTTTTGTTTTTTTTTTTTAAATACTTTCAACAAAGTCATGGTATTTCTTAAACTTGAAAATGACAGTTCTTTTGAGATCCAAAAATTTCTAATTTCTGGACAGTTTAGGAAGCTAAAGGAAGACAACAAAGTAGACCACACATTTGTAATTTGTTTCAAAGGTATAAATAGCAACATAAACAGTCATTGGTTAACTTTCCTTTGATTCGGGACTGATTCAAGAATTTCTGAAACCAAGCAAGCATAAGTAAGAAGAAAAGAGGAAGAATGTTAGGAACTTTTCCTTCCTTTTTTTCTTTCATTCAGTGATGTCTGGGTCATGGTGGAGTTGTTATTGTTATCTTTCTCATTTTCATTACCTAAACTCTTAGAAACATGGTCACCACTATTTACAGTATAAAAAATTAAACGTTATCTTGATACAAAACACAACAGTAAATCCATAAAGTCAGAGGCAGACTGTTGATCACAATTACAACCCACTTCATTTGTACACTTAGGTCACATTACTTGCAGTGATGCAACAATGGATGATGCATTATTGTGAGCTGCAAATTATGGTTGCCTACATCACCTAAAAAACAGAAAGTAGATATGTAGTATCCATTTGACCCTAAAAACAGTGTTACTTTTAGCCCGTTTTTTGGGCTACCTTAGAGTTTTGTACTTCTCAGAGACTTCTGCATCCATCACCAGCAATTAGGACCTCTTGTCTCCTGGCTAAAATTGGAACAGTCTTAGGCAAATTGGGACATGTGGACACTGCCTTGTCCCACGTTAACAGCAACTACTTTGAGGCCGTCTGAAACAATAGGCTTGCAAAGTAAGACAGCAAGCCATATTCTGACCTTGTTTTGGGAGAGTTTTGTTTTGTTTTTTTGTTTTTTGTGTGGTGCGCGGGCCCCTCACTGTTGTGGCCTCTCCCGTTGCGGAGCACAGGCTCCGGACGCGCAGGCTCAGCGGCCATGGCTCACAGGCCCAGCCGCTCCGCGGGATGTGGGATCCTCCCGGACCAGGGCACGAACCCGTGTCCCCTGCATCGGCAGGCGGCACCCTCAACCACTGTGCCACCAGGGAAGCCCTCGGAGAGTTTTTTTTTGTTATTTCAAATACATTTCATGCTTGGTTTTGAATATGAGGTTTTTTTTCTCCCACATTAACTGCGTTACAATCTTTGAAATATAGCAGGGAGGAAAAAACCAAACAGTGCTGGTGTACAGTGTATAACAAATGTACTTTTTTCTTTTTTGCAAAGACTGAAGCCATTTTTAAGGACATGAAGAGCTAGAAATTTCCCGAGACTTGTTTGTATACTATGTAATAACTTTGTTGTCTTTCCTATATTAAAAAAAAAAATCTGCAAACTTTCTGCCTCCACAACCTCCTGTGTATGAATCTGCCACTGAATCTTGGAGACATGGTGAAAATACTGCCTTTTACCACCATGACCTCTGGTGACTTTGTCTTCATGGAAACCAATATCTTCTCTGCCTCTGAAATTCCTATGCCACTGTTTGGATGAGGAGGGATTCCATATTTTGGCATTTAAACTTCTTTTTTCAGTTCAGGTTTGTCTCCATTCTCTATTATCACAGGAAATAAAAAACACTGATTTAATTTTGTCAGTATAGCAATTAAGTCTGCAAACCTTCATCAGCGTTTCCTTTACAAGTTTGAGTACCAACTCCTGAGTCTCCTTGTCTTCACCGTTTATAGGCTTTACCTGTTTTTCAAGTTTATCTTCTTTTAATTTAAGTTTATTATGACACTGTCAATTTTCTCCTTGTTGAATGATGCATTTGCACTTTCAGAATTAAAGTGTTTCATTGGTCCATCTCATTGAATACTGTTCCCCTGCCATCTTGATGGTGTTCTCCCCTTTCCTTGGAGCAGAAGGAACATTTGGAGCCACTTGTCTCTCGCGATCATTTCTTAGGTTATTCGTTTTCTCTCTTTGGAACTTTATGTGCTTGTGATAACTATATTTTAGAGATTGTGTATTCTGTGTGAAGATAGAACCAACTGCATTACTTTGGGGTAAGGTACCCACTGCTTGGTATTTCCATTCCATAGAAGGTCAAGATGATTCCAGCAACACCAACAGCATCAAACTGCTGCCTGATGTTGGCCCTGGACAGAACTAACTGTATGCCAGCATCCTGCCGAAAGATCCATAGAAACCCACTGAATGGAATGAAGAGGTAGATAAACTGAGGGAACACTGAACAATAGCTGGATCCTGAGGCAAAGAATATTGTGCTTTTGGTGGTTTACAGAGAAGTCTAATATTCCCAAGGATATAATATATTCAGACTTCATCTTCAGATAGTATTGGACAGTCTATTGGTCTGTCTCCTGTATCAAAAAATAAAGGTTGTATAGATTAGGAATTTAAGAAAACTCACCTCAGCTGGGTGATTTTTCTGCTTCATGAAGCGCCTGCGGGGGTTATTCAGTGGTAGCTTGGCTGGCCTGGAGGCTCCAAGACAGCTTTATTCAAATGTCTGACTCTGGCCGGTATGGAAAGTTGGGCCCTTCCTTCTCCATGTGGTTGAAAGGCCTCTTCATGTGGTCTCTGCAGCGAGGTACCCGGACTTGTAACATGGTGGCTTAGGGCTCCACAAGACTGCCTGTGGAGAATCTTGACAGGTTCTTGAGAAAGACTGGGGCTAAAGCACTACAGAGCCATCTAAAATTGCTTTATTGAGATTTCCTGATATTTGCATGTAATTCGCTCTTTACGTTTTCTTTTACTGCTTTTATATTTCTAAGTTGCAGAAGTTAACTTCCGTCTCAGTGATCCTTTTTAAAAAATTCTATTTTTTATTATTGTAAAACCTTATCAATAAAAAATTATTAGGAAATATTTCATATCTGTGTGGAATATAAAGCATAATATAGCAGAAGCTCATGCTCTACTTCCTAGCCTAAAGAAAACATTACTAATACAGTTGAATCTGGGCTGAACCCTTTCTTTTTTTTTTTAATTTAAAAAAATTTTTTAAAGAAATTTATTTTTGGCCGCGTTGGGTCTTCGTTGCTGCACGCGGGCTTTCTCTAGTTGCGGCGAGCGGGGGCTACTCTTCGTTGCGGCGCGCGGGCTTCTCATTGCGGTGCTTCTCTTGTTGCGGAGCACGGGCTCTACGTGTGCGGGCTTCAGTAGTTGTGGCTCCCGGGCTCTAGAGCGCAGGCTCAGTGGCGCACGGGCTTAGTTGCTCCACAGCACGTGAATCTTCCTGGACCAGGGCTTGAACCTGTGTCCCCTGCATTGGCAGGCAGATTCTTAACCGCTGCGCCACCAGGGAAGTCCCGAACCCTTTCTTTTTTGCATCTTTCTGCCTCCTTTCCAGGGGTAACCACCATCGTTCATTTGGTAGTTATCATTCCCATACATTTCTTTGTACTTTATGTTCTTATCTCTGAACCTGTGTATGTGTACAAATTGTTTTGAATGTTCAGAATATTTTATAAATCGTGTCATACTGTATTCTTCTGTAATTTGCTTTTCATTCTTGCAGCATTGTTTGAGAAATTAAATTATGTTGATAAGAATAGGTCTAGTGCTTTGTCATAGTATGAATATACTACCTTTTATTTATGCAGTTCCTTTTTTGTGGGAATTAGGTTGTATCTAATTTTTTACTATTACATACATTGCTACTATGAATATTTTAGTATGTCTCATATTGCTACTTTGAACTTTTTTTTAAAGTACATTTCCTTGTGTACATGTGTGTGTTTCTCTAGAGCAGGGGTCAGCAAACTTTTTCTGTAAAGGGCTAGATAGTGAATATCTTACCCTTTGCATTCCAAACAGTCACAATTACTCAGTGCTGCCAGTTTAGCAAGAAGGCAGTTACAGATAATACATAAGCAAATGAGTGTGGCTGTGTGCCAGTAAACCTTTTTGGACCCTGAAACTTGAATTTTATATAATTTTTTTGTAACATGAAACATTAGTCTTGTTTGATTTTTTTGTTTTCCCCCCTAGCCATTTAAAAATGTAAAAGCCGTATTCTTAGCTCGTGGGCCTTATAAAATCAAGCAGCAGGCTAGATTTGGCTGGGCCATACTTTACTAACATCTGATCTAGGGTATTTCTTAGCAATGGAATTTATCGGGTCATGTGCAATTTCAGCTTCACCTAAGTATTGCCAAATTGATCTCCAAAGTGCTTTCACTAGCAGTTCTTAAGTTTTCTGTTTATACACATCATTACCCACTTAATAATGTCTGATGTTTGAGTTTTTGCCAGTCTGATGTGGTTATCAGATGGTGGTTTGAATTTGTAATACTCTGGTTTATAGTGAGGTTGAGTATCTTTATTACTGTATTTTTAAAAATTGTTCATTGTTCATTCAATATTCAAAAAATATTGAGTGCCAACCTAGAGGTAATCCCTATTCTGTGTGCCTGTGATGCGTGAGTTAACTAAACAAAATACTCTATGAGTTTCTTTTTGTTTTTTGGGTTATTTTGTGTCTTTCCTCAGTTCTTAATTGCTCATGTTTTCTGCACATTTTGTTCTGTTGGAATGTTGGGGTTCTTTATATAGTCTGGATAGGAAACCTTGGTTGAATTACATGTATTGAACATACATCTTACAGAATTATTACTTGTCTTATTTTTAAACTCATGGAATAATTTTATGAGCAAATTTTTTAAATGTAGTCATTTATTGTTTTTTTCTTAATGTCTTGTGCTTTTTGTGATAGAAGAAATTCTTTGATCTTATTGGTCCCTTATATTATAACTTTACTTTTTTTGGTTTTACTAATCACTGTTCATTTCTTTAGTTTTTACGATAGCAAGAGAGTGCCAGTCGGCTGTTGGGGTAACAGAATCTGAAAATCTATTTGTAGTGTATCTACTTCTTATGTTTTCTTTACATTTAAAAAAGTTTTTTAAAAAGACTATTAATGGGACTTCCTTGGCGGTCCAGTGGTTAAGACTGCTCTTCCACTACAGGGGGCACGGGCTCGGTCCCTGGTCAGGAAACTTAAGATTCTGCATGCTGCGCAGCATGGCCAAGGAAAGAAAAAAAGACTTTATTAAATACTTGCAAACCATATATCTGATAAGGGGTTAATATCCAAAATATATAAAGAACTCATATAACTCAATAGCAAAAAACCCAAATAATCCAATTAAAAATAGGTAAAGGACTTGAATAGACATTTTTTCTAAAGAAGACCTACAGATGGCCAACAGAAACCTGAAAAGGTGCTCAACATCACTAATTATTAGGAAAAATGCCAATCGAAACCACCATGAGATATAACCTCACGCCTGTTAGAATGGTAATTATGAAACCATGGTGACCACGCGCTGTTGGTGGGAGTGTAGATTGGTGCAGCCACTATGCAAAACAGTGTGGAGGTTCCTCAGGAGATTAAAAGTAGAACTACCATATGATCCAGCAATTCTACTTATGTGAATATATCTGAAGGAAACAAAAACACTATGTTGAAGAGATATCTGTGCCCCCCTGTTCAGTAGCCGAGACATGGATACAATCTGTCCATGAGTAGAAGAACGGATAAAGATGTTGTGTATATATACAATGGACTATTATTCAGACATAAAAGGGAGAGAAATCCTGCCATTTGTGACAACATGGGTGGACCCTGAGAGCATTATGCTAAGTGAAATAAGAATGCTGTGCGATCCCACTTATGTGTGGAACCTTAAAAAAAAAAAATCCCAAACTCATAGAAAAAGAGATCAGATTTGTGGTTACCAGAGGCAGGGCACGGGAGGTAGGGGACTTGGATGAAAGTGGTCAAAAGGTACAAACTTCCAGTTACAGGATAAATAAGTACTGGGGTTGTAATGTATAAAATGATGGGTGGCTATAGTTAATACTCCTATAGGGCTTATTTGGAAGGTGTTAGAGTAAATCCTAAGAGTTCTCATCACAAGGAAAGAAACTTTCTTCCTTCATTTCCTTCCTTCCCTTCCCTCTCTTCCCTTTTCTTTCTTTCTTTATTTCTCCCTGTAATTCTTTCAGTTGTTTCTTCATTTATTTTGAGATTATAGTTTTGGTGCCTACCTATGTGTGATTATTATCCTTCCTTCCTTCCTCTCTCTCTCTCTTTCTCTTTCTCCTTCCTTCTTTTCTTTCTCTTTCTTTCTTTCTTCCATCTATATGAGATGATAGATGATAACTGAACATATTATGGTAACCATTTCACAGTATATGTAAGTGAAGTCATTATGTTGTACACCTTGAACTTATACAGTGCTGTTCAGTTATATATCAGTAAAACTGGACAGGGAAGACTTGTTTTTGTTTTTTATTTTGCTTTTCTCTAGCCATGCAAAAGAGTTACTTATTATTTTTTAAGAGCAGTTTTAGTTTCACAGCAAAGCGGAAGGTACAGAGATTTGCCACACACCTCCCACCCCCACACCTGCATAGCCTTCACCAGTATCAACATCTCCCACCAGAGTGGTACAATTGATAACCCTCCACCGACAAATCATAGTCTGTAGTTTACATTATGGCTCACTCATTGTGTGGTATAGTCTGTGGGTTTGGATAAGTGTGTAATGACATGTGTCCATCATTATCATGTCATACGGAGTATTTTCATTGCCATAAAAATCTTCATTGTTCCACCTATTCATCCCTCAGCCCCTCCACCCTCACGTCACCTTGGCAACTACTGATCTTTTTACTATCTCCATAGTTTTGCCTTGCCCAGAATGTCATCTAGTTGAAATCATATAGTAGATCGCCTTTTCAGGTTGGTTTCTTTCACTTAGTAATAGGCATTTAAGGTTCTTCCGTGTCTTTTCATGGCTATTACTAAGTGAGTTCTTGGTATATTTTGGATAAAGTCCTTTATCAGATGTGTGTTTTTTTTGCATATATTTTCTCCTAATCTTTGGCTTGTTTTCTAATTTTCTTGGCAGAGCAAAAGGTTTTAATTTTAATGAAGACCAGTTTATCAATTCTTTCTTTCATGGATTATACCTTTCGTGTTTCATCTAAAGAGTCATCGCCATACCTAAGAGTCATCTAGATTTTCTCCTATGTTATCTTCTAGGAGTTTTATAGTTTTGTATTTTACATTTAGGTCTGTGATCCGTTTTGAATTAAATAACTTGCTAAGACTTTGATTGCGATTGCATTGAATTTATTGATAAAGTTGGAAAGAACTGACATCTGGACAGTATTGAGTCTTCCCATTCATGAACATGAAATATCTCTCCATTTTTTTAGTTTTTCTTTCAGTTCATTTATCAGTTTTGTACGTTCCATCATAAAGATTTTGTACATATTCTGTTAGCTTTATAGCTAAGTATTTCATTCTTGGGGGTGCTAATGTGTTACTGTGTTTTTAATTTCACATTTACCTTGCTCATTATTGGTATATAGGAAAGCATTTAATTGTTTTGTATTAACCTTGTATCCTGCAGCCTTACTGTAATTGCTTACTAGTTCCAGTAGGGTTTTTTTGAGTGATTCTTTCGGATTTTCTACCTAGACGATCATAGTATTCCAGTCTTTCTTTGTCTTTCTTTACCTTGACGTGTTTAAAGTATACTGGACAGTTATTTTGTAGTTTGGTTTTGTCTGATGTTTCCTCATGATTAGATTTAGGTTATGAGTTTTTATAAGGAATGCCTTGGTAGTGATCTTTTGTCCTATTACTGGTGAAATTAACTTTGATCATTTAGTGTTTGCCAGATTTCTCCACTGAAAGGTACTATTTTCCCCTTTGTAATTAATAAATATTTTGTGGGGAATTACTTTGAAGCAATATAAATGACATATTTCTCTTCAGATTTCATCCATTAATTTTAGCTTCTTTCCATTTATTTATTAGTTTCAGCATTCCTTGATGATGCATCCCTGAATCATTTTTTATTATAATGGTTTTGTTTTGTGAATTCATAATTTTCAAATGTTAACTCTTACTTTTAGAATAAACCCTACTTGATTGTAATATATTATTCTTTGTCTATCACTGGATTTGATTTACTGATATCTTATTTAGGGTTTTATATCTGTCTTCATGAGAGAGTGCTTGGTAATTTCCTTCCTTAAATGTCGTTACCAGGTTTAGAATCAGGTATTCTGACTTCATAAAGTGAGCTGCAAAGTGTTCCTTTTTTTTTATTTTCTGGGAAAGTTTAGGTAAATTTGTTGCTATATTTTACAAGTTTGAAAGAAATTATGGGAGAAGCCTTCTGGGTCTGAGTTTCTCTTTACAGAAAGATTTATAATAATTCAGTTTCTTTTATTGACAGCAGTATTCAAAAAATTTTTTTCTTGTGTCAATTTGGTAATGTCTGTGCCCTCATAGGTGTTTAAGTTTGCTTTCTCTAGTCAACTAAGTCAGTTCCTACCCATCCATCAAATTTTCACCTTTCATCAGTTTAGTTACATCTCTCATCTGCTATTATCTTCTTTCTGGGTTCTTTCTGTTCTTATGGGTTTCTGCTTTTTACCCCTCTTTCCATTACTGTCATTTTACTGGAGGGGTATGGAGAAAAATGCATATATTTAATTTACGATGCTTAACTGGGATCTCTCTTTAACCTTTGTATTTCCTTTCAGTTTTGTTTAAGTACAGTATAGTGGACATAATTTTCCATTCTGATTCTTATGAGTGTCAACCATAACAGGATATTGAAGTGTGTTGATACTCTCAAGGACTTTTGAGGGTTCAGAGTTTTTGTCCTTAGTGCAAGTTGCCCTAAAATTTATGTTTTTAGAATTTGCTTGCTTTTTGTAATTTATTTTTTCTCATTGGCAGTTATCACTTTCATGAGGTTATTTTTCTTTCATCTATTAATTTATAGCTTCTAATCTGTCAGTTAGGAAATCCTGTGATTACACTTGTTAGAACTGTGTGTACGGAACCCTTCTTCTTTAGAGCGTACACAATATAAAATCTCTTGACTTTTCACTGCTTAGTGGCCTTTTTTGTTAACTTGCCTGACTCTCAGTAATGGATAGAGTCTTTATAGACTAGTAATCATCATAGTTTATTACCTTTTCTGTGTTGGTAGCATAACTTAAGCTTAACCCTTTCTTTTTTTAAAACACAGGTTCATTTTACATTTGATTTTTGAAAATTGGGGTGGGGGATAATTTTAGATTTATAGAGAAGTTTCAAAGATGTTAGAGTTTCTGTATACCGTTTACCCATCTTCCCCTAAAGTTCCCAACTTAGATAATTGTAGTATGTTTGTCAAAAACTAGGAGATTAACATGGGCATAACACTATAGCCTAAACTACAGACTTGACTTGGATTTCACTAGTCATTTCATTAATGTCCTTTTTCTTTTGCACAGTCCAGGACACCACATTGCATTTGGTTGTCATATCTCCTTAGTCCCCTCTGATCATGACAGTTTCTTTATCTTTATCTTCCCTTTTTTTTCATAACCTTGACAGTTTTAAAGAGTTCTGGTCAGGAATTTTGTAAAATGTTCCTCAATTTGGGTTTATCTGATGTGTTCTTGTGACTAAACTGGCATTGTGGGCTTTTGGGAAGAAGCCACAGAGCTGAAGTCGCATTTTCATCACATCATGTTAAGTATGCTATGAATAAGACATCACTTCTGATGTTAACTTTGATGATCACTTAGCTGAGATAGTGATTGGTAGGTTTCTCACTGTCAGTTTACTTTTTTCCTTTTTCTATAGTTGACTCTTTGGAAGTGAGTTACAAAGTTCAGCATATACTGAAGGGAAAGGGAATTCAGTTCCATCTGTTAGAGGAGAGAGTTTGTACATGTATCATTTGGAATTCTGTAAGGAAGATGTGTCCCTTCTCCCCATTTATTTATTTATCCAATTATTTATATCCATGTGGATTCATGAATATTTATTTTATTAAGGAGAATTATAATTCATATCATCATTATTTTAAAAAAACGCCTTCTTCCTTTCTGGCTGTACATAATACTCCAGGCTTATCTTGTATTTTTCCTGCGTCATCTCTAGAATCAGTCATTTTTCCTGGGAGCTCTGGCTCCTTGTATTGGAGAATGGTATTTAGAAAATAAGATCTGGTTGTAGGTGTGCTTGTTGCTACTGGGGTATCACTGCTTCTACACCTTCTGAGGACAGACCCTTAGCTCTATATACTAACCCATGGAACAGCATATCTATATTCGTGTCCGTATCTATTAATCTGTATGTGTATCAAATAAAAGTTGGTACTGATATCTCTTCCTCTAATCTAGCACCACTAGAACGAAGAGTTCATTCTAGCTTTCCTCTCTTTTTTTCATAACTTCTTTTTCTGAAAGGGAGACACCTTGCTCCTATTATCTACTATTTATTTACTTATATTTACATTATACATGTAAAGAAGTTTCAGATTTATTCATGATGACTTGTTTCCTCCTGTTTCATGATATTTTGGGTTGTGAACTTATTTTTTTTGGAAACTTTTTTTGAGGCATTGAAATTTTATTTTTTTTAGAGAAGATTTATATTTGATTCTGCTAGTCATTTAGAGGTTTTGGTGATTGTTTTTTTGCCTTTACAAACAGTTTCTTACTGTGGAAAAATACACGTAACATAAAATTTATTGTTTTAACTGTTTATAAATGTACAAGCGTAGATTGGCATTAAATACATCCATAATGATGTGCAGCCATCACCACTATCCCATTTCCAGAACTTTTTCATCATCCCAGACAAAAGCTCTGTACCCATTAAAAAGTAACTCTACATTCTCCTCTCCCTCCAGTCCCTGGTGACCTCTATTCTACTTGCTCTCTGCATTTGCCTATTCTAGTTACCTCATATAAGTGGAATCATACAGTATTTGTCCTTCTGTGCCACTATTGCACTCACTGTAATGTTTTCAAAGTTCATCCATATTGTAGCATGTGTCAGAGTTTCATTTCTTTATGGCTGAATAACACTCCTCTGTATGTGTGTGAACACAGCACATTTTGTTTATCCATTCATCTGTTGATGGATATTTGGGTTGTTTCACCTTCTGGCTCTTGTGAATAATGCTGCTGTGAACATTGGTGTACAAGTGTCAGAGTCCATGCTCTCAGTTATTTTGGGGTATATATCTAGAACTAGGATCACTGGGTCATAGGGTAATTCTGTGTTTAACTTTTTGAGGAGCTGCCAAACATTTCCCACAGTGGCTGCACCATTTTATATTCCCACAAGCAATGCGTAAGAGTTCCGATTTCTCCTCATCCTCACACTTATTATTTTCCATTAAAAAAAAAAACAGCCATCCTAATGGGTGTGAAATAGTATCTCATTATAGTTTTGCTTTGCATTTCCTTAACATCTGGTGATATTGGGCATCATTTCCGTGAGACTATTTTAATTATGGGCTTTTCTGGGCCACATAGGTTATGAAGATTCTGGTACCAAACCTGAGTAATTGTGAGCTGATGTTTAGGAATTCCCTAAACATAGGGTGGAGAGATACACTTTGTCATTATTAGTTCACCCCCAAACCCAGAGCCAATGGCAAGATGTCATAATTATCCCTACTGTCTCTTTCTTCAGTGAGATTCTTTTTTCTCCCCCCCTGCCCCCCCAACCCAGTTCACCCAATTGGATTGTCACCCTTCAGGTCTTCTGGTCTATGATCTGACCTTTCATTTTACTGAGGCTCCAAACCTGGTCTTCCCAGCCGCTAGGCCTCAGGTTTTTGTCATATGGTTCAAAAACAAATGCCAGCTTCAGAATTTCATTTATTTCTCAGGTTCCCACTTTATAGCTGTTTATGGCTTCGGGGTATTTCAGGCATGCACTTAAAATTTTTCTTAAACTCATAGTGAGCGTGTTTGGTGTTCTGATCTGGAGAGTTATTTCTAACATTGAGTTCACCCTGATGCTAACACAGAAAACCTTGGTTTGTCTCTTTTCTGCTAAAAGGCAGAGATGATCGGCTGAGGTAAAGAAAAGGCTGGTGGTCTGGATTTATTAGTTCTCATAAATAAGGCAAGCAAATTAACAGGTACTAGTTTCTAGAACCAGTGATCAAATATGGTGGAGATGCAGGGTTGATTTTTATGTATTTCATATTCATGTATCCCCATCCACATTTTTTATTATATTTTACTGATCTGAGCTTTTTTTCTGTAGCAAACTCACATATATGGATGAGTGTAAATTAGCCAAAACAGATTTTAATGTGTTG
This sequence comes from Lipotes vexillifer, assembly GCF_000442215.2. NCBI lineage: Eukaryota > Metazoa > Chordata > Mammalia > Artiodactyla > Lipotidae > Lipotes > Lipotes vexillifer. Next base: position 698,010 of record NW_006784227.1, read on the forward strand.
TTTTTCTCTTTAGAGGAAATAATCAAAAGGCAAGAAAATTAAAAGAAAATCCTGACTAAGCAAAGAGTTTGGGAAATGCTCAATTTTATTTTGTATTGAATGGCTCTATTAATGAATACTTATCTGAGTTTGTTTTTATTTCAGCGTTGGCTAGATCAGAATCTAAAAGAGATGGAGGTTTTAAAAGAAATTGGAGCTTTGATCATGGAGAAGAAAGTGAAGGAGATACAGATAAAGAGTAAGAATATTTTTTTCCCCCTTAGATGTTTTATAAGAATGAAACTTTTCATTAGAAAAACAGTTTTATTCCATGGAAATATTTTTATTCCAGGGAAGCCCAGTATCCCACCTTTTAAGCATTTTTGTAAAATGTTTGCAGGAGAGAATTTTTAGCATTAAAAAAGTTGGGATGTATACAAACAACAATGAAACAAACATTTTACATTTTTGTTATAAATAGCTAAGATTTTACTCAAAATAGCTTAGCAGAATTGTCTTCAGAAGGGTGTATTTTGACTTTGTTAGAAGATTTGTCATGATTATATTAAAAAAAATGTGTCTCTTAAGGTGCTACCTGTCCTGTATGTTTCACTTATGAATTGTACTCTTTGGTTTATCACTATGTTCAGATTAACATGAACTGTTAATAGATATATCGGTTTTTTAGAATCAGGTCAATGATTCTCAGTAAAGGGTTGATATTTCCCACAATGGTAGGGGTATAACTATTTTATTGGGTTAATACCATTGCAGTTACTTTCTTTTCATTAACTAAAGTTTTCTTACCGGTATGTTTCTTTCCCTCTACTTTTTCAGCCCCTTTCCCCTAATTTAAAATCCAAGACAGAAAGGAAAAGTGAGTGACTATTTATGAAATCCATAGTTAAGAAAAGCAAAATTATGTGTTCATTAATGGCAGAGGTCAGGAAACAGTGGCGCATGGGCCCAGGCTGGCCCAACGCTGGATTTTTGTTATAGTTTTGTTGGAACACAGCCACACAGATAGTCTGTGGCTACTCTCATACTACAGTGGCAAAGCAAAGAGGAGTAGTTGCTACCAAGACTGTATGGCCTGCAAAGTCTAAAATATTTACTCTGTGGCCCTTTACAGAAAAAGTTTGCTAATCTCTGTATTAGGTGAGCACAGAGGCTAAAACTTCTGAATTTAATGTATGGGTTGTAATTGTCACTTAAGGCTTTTTCCCCTTTATTTTCTGTGTAGTGAGGCAAATCTGCTCAGTGTAGATGAAGATGAGGATTCTGAAACCTCAAAAGGAAAAAAGGCAAGTGTTACTTTTTATTTTTATTTATTTATTTTTTTAGGTTATATACTAAAAACTAAAGCTTCAAAAGAAGATTTTTATTTTTGATTGTAAGTCCCAACCACCCACTTTCCTACCTCAAAGGCAAATGGTATTCCCAGTTTCTCGTTTATCCCATCAGAATTATTTTATTTATCACAAAGAAAATATATATTCTCGCCCCACCTTCTTCTTTTTTTTTTTTGCGGTACGCGGGCCTCTCACTGTTGTTGCCTCTCCCGTTGCGGAGCACAGGCTCCGGACGCCTAGCCGCTCTGCGGCATGTGAAATCTTCCCGGACTGGGGCACGAACCCATGTCCCCAGCATCGGCAGGCGGACTCTCAACCACTACGCCACCAGGGAAGCCCAAGTAGTGCTTTAATAAAGCCTTGTGCGTATACCTTTTCACATCTTTACAGTGTATTTGTAGGATAGATTTCTAAAATTGCGCTATTTCAGGAGGTAGATTTACATGTGATTTTGCTAAATATTGCCAAATGCCTCATTCATAGGAATTAGCATTAGCCATAACTGCTAGCAATGTATGAGAGTTTCTCTTATAACTTTGGGGAGTATGTGGTCAAACTTGAATTTTTGCCAATCTGACATAGTACCATCTTCACATATTTCCTGTACTTACAGTTGAATAGTATTTTAGAGACTTTTAAAGTTAGTTTTTTCTCCCTGTCTCTGTGGGTTTTTTTTTTCCCCACATCTCTATTTTGACATAATTTCAGGAGTTTGTAGAATTTAAAGTTTTTCTCTTAGTACTATAAAGTTTTTCTCTATAAGGCTACTCACACTGAAAAACTATAAGGTTTTTTACATTGCAGTTTTCTCTAGCTTTTATTTTAACATTTTGATTCCTTAGAGTGGAGCTATTTAGGTGTTCAGGTGGACACAAATATAGTGAGCTTTGTAGGTAAAAGTAAAAGGTGTTTTTCATCATGATCTTCTGTGACATTGGTCTTTAACTCGAGGGGGGGTTGCTTGCAGATGCCCTTTTATTTTTTAATGTTGATACTTTTAAAGTAAAATAAAACTTATATGACACTTATGTATCCTGTGATCTCTAAAGATAATTCAGAATTGATACTCAGCATCATCTGTCTTAACAGTACATGTACAACAACATTGTATAATATACAATGTTTTTTATATTTCCATAAAAAAACTTAAAGAAATACATGTACCATTTCCTCTTTAACAGTTGGAAATTTATATTGTTCCTTTTTCTCTTTAAATTCATATTTCTGTTAGTTTTCCCACAAAATTTTAACATTATATGTGTATTTTAACTTTACATGATGTATTTTTATGCAATTTGAAAATCTTTTAATTACTCTGTCATACTGTATAGATATATATTCACTGAATAAAAAGATATACATTCACTGAAATTTAATATTAAATGATCTTTTCACTAAAAGTTGCAAGTATTAATTTTTTGCTGGATTGAGTTATCTTTATAATTACTAATAAACATGTAATTTATAATTATTAAACCTATTGTATAGAATTATATTGGAAATGTATTTCTTAAAGTGATGGTGTTGATGTTTTCCTTCCTTATTCATTTAGTTCATGTATCCATAAATAAATGTTATTTATTGGTCTAATAAAACTTTCAACAGTGATTTTCTTTTTAAACTTTTTTTAGATATAAGTGCTGAGAAATCTTGGTCATATAATAAATAGATGGATATAGAAAGAGTTTTGCTATAGCATTATCATTCAGTTCTTTCCTTTTGAATTAAATGGCAGGAAAATCACCTAGCAATGTAATAAAAGTTTAAAAGTTAAAAATAATTTGTAATCCAGCCTCTGGATTTATTGTCTTTCTGAATTTGGGGGAAATATACTAAAAAGGCTTTATCAAGACTTAATGATTGGCTAGTAGTTACACTTGTTACTTTTAAATTCCTTTTAGATTCCTATTTTTTAACCAGATAATCTCAGAAATAATTGGAAAAATTGAAATCTTGTTAATTTTTAATTGGCTTTTGCCAGTTTTTTCTGTAAAAATAGTTTTGTAAAATATTGTGTTTTTTTGTATATTTTCTTTAAAAGAACTGCATATTTAACTCCTTTGATCTATGGAAAATGTCTATATATAACTTACTTGACAAGGCCAATCCATAGTACAGCCAATTAAATCAAATGTATTATTTATCTATAATAAATAGTGTTTTTTTTCTGTTTTCATTTCATATATACATGTTAATCTGCATCTTCATGATGACATTTCACTTTAGAATTCTAGACAGAAAAATGTACCCTTGGTTTTTTTGGGTTTTTTTGCGGTACGCGGGCCTCTCACTGTTGTGGCCTCTCCCGTTGCGGAGCACAGGCTCTGGACGCACAGGCTCAGCGGCCATGGCTCACGGGCCCAGCCGCTCCGCGGCATGTGGGATCTTCCTGGACCAGGGCTCGAACCCGTGTCCCCTGCATCGGCAGGCGGACTCCCAACCACTGCGCCACCAGGGAAGCCCTGCAGCCTTGGTTTTGACCTAAGTTTTTTTACCTGGTTGTAATAAAGGCATGCAAATTTAAGGGTTTGTTGGTTTTGTTTTTGTTTTTTTCATGCTTTCTTTAAGTTGTTTTCACATGATTTGTTCCTTGGGGCAGTGCTTTTCTTGATAATAACTGGAGTAGAAGATACAAAGTCATTGCATGCAAATTTTCATTACTTTTGCTTTTCCATTTTGCATTATTGTTGTATTAAGAAAATCTTAATTTGGTCCAGAACACCCAGTTTCTAACCTGTGGTTCACTTTTAACAGAAATATATATAAAACAGGGAAAGATACGAAGCCCTACTACTATTTCATGTGCCAAGAGAGATTCCAGATACTATTATGTCAAATTGTTCCTTTCAGGAGTATTTTAGACTCTAGTACAATAAATGAGAATTATGTCTTTTGTTAAGTGGAAAAAGGTTTGGAGTGAAAGTAGAGATAGGAAAGGAGATATTATATGTACCTTTTCTACAGATGGGTTTTAAAGTAAATCAATTTAAGAAAGTGTTAAAGTGGAGATTGAGGATTTAGGAGTTGATTTTCTTAAAATTATCCATGCCCATTTGTCCTTTAGAAAGTCTTTGTGTATCCCAGGGTTTTAAATATCCCTGGATTTTTAATGGCTTGTGAGTAATATTTAGGTCCATATGGAACATTTAAACTAATATAGTACCTTTTTTGCATTCAAAAATGAGCATGGAATTAGGAGAAAGCCTTTATTTTGGTTCAGAGTGTCTTAGTGTTCCCTTTCTCTTCCACAGAATAATCTCTTTGCCTTTGGATTTCTGCAGTTTCATTATGCCTCTTTATATAAAGGATGTGTATCTTTTATTAATTCTGAAAAAATTTTCGTTATTGTCTCTGAATATTGCCTTTCCTCATTTTTTCTGGAACTTTTATTAGATATAATAAGGTCATCATTTTTTTTCCATGCCCTACATATATTTTATATGAAAAAGAAAAAAAAGGATAAAGGGCAAAGAAAGAAATCATCCCTGTACCATATCCTACATGATTTCCTCAGCTTTGTCTTCTAGTTCACTAACTTATCTTCAGCTATATCTAATATGCAATTTAATCTATCCATTCTTTTTTTTTTAATTTCAGTGACATCATTTGTAGAACTTCTGTTGGTTCTCTTTCAAAATTTTGTTATTCATAGTGTCTAGTTCTTTCTGTACTGTTTCAGTTTACATTGTTTTTAAGAATTTCAGTGCCTTTAATATATGTTTTTAATGTCTAATCATTTAATAGATTCTTTTAGGTTATCTTATTTTCTTATCTTATTTTAGGTGCTAAATTTCCTGACTACTTTTTTGTTTTAGTTATATTGGCTTCGTGATGTGTGATAAGTTTGGGTGGAAGGTACCACATGTTGATAACTTTTGCACATTTAGCAGTCCCAATGAGATACACATTCATACAGCAAATATGTATTGAGCACAGTGTTCTAGATGATAGAGAGCAAAACAGACAAGTTTCTTATTCCTATGGAGCTTATATTTTCGTAACTGGCTGTTTATTAGTTATTTATTAGTTATTAATGATTAATGTTAAAACATAAGGGTTGGCAAACCAATGCTCACAGGCCAAATCTGGCCCACAACCTATGGTCTATGAACTAGAATAGTTTTTACATTTTTTAAATGGTTGAAAAAAAATCAAAAGAATACTGTTTTGTGACATGTGAAGATTATATGAAGTTCAAATCTGTATCCATAAATATTTATCGGAAAACAACTGTGCTTATTTGTCCATGTATTGTCTGTGACTGCTTTTGTACTATAAGAACAGATTTGTTTCAGCAGAGACTGTGACCCACAAAGACTAAAATATTTGCTCTCTGGCCCTTTACCGAGAAAGTTTGCTGACCCCTGTATCATTGTTTATACTGTGTAAATATTTTCTGTACAGATTGATACCCAATTGAGGGCAACATAGCTTTTTTGGATGGCTGGTATATTAGAGTAGTTAGGCAGAATATCAGATTTTAGGTCTGCTTGCAACTATCTACTCTATAGGATGGTTGTGAGAATTATGAGAACATGTAATCCGCCTAGTACTTGGCACTAGCAAATCTTCCATAAATAGCATGTTATTGAACCTTTGTAAGCTGGTTTTCCTTTTCAAATAACGATGTGTTTATAGTTGCTTTTCTGACATCAGTTATGGCCCATGTTTATAGTTTTATAATCATGTGATTGTTTTGTGCTAATCCATTTGTCCATGGGAGTTCTCCTGATGGTGTGCTTGCATTAGCTAGAAAACTCTGTTAGGCTGCTAAATAAGGGGTTGGAGGGGAAGGAAAATTAAAGTTTTTCAGGGGCCTTTAGACTGAATATATCATCTTCTCTTTAGTGGTAGTAGTGCTCTAATCTGTGATTTAGCCATAAAGGGTTCAATTTTTACTTGTTTACACCTTATTTCTCCCAATAATTTGATGTAGATTACCAAGAGCACAAATAAAATGAGAGAAAATAAAAATTATTAATTACGTAAAGAGATGTAGATGTGTCACGCGTCTAATATAATTTATATGTTGTATTTTAATTCAACAGGTATCTCTAAATTTTCTTGCACCTGGAATTATGTCCTATAGGTTTATGACTGTGTGAGTGGAGAATCTTTTACAAATGTACATCCTGTGATTCTCCTGTGGAGTGATATCCTCCCCCACCACCCCAGCTACTTTCTAAGTATAACAAATAGTAAGGAACCTTTCCTAAGGGAATTTGACAATAAAGGAAAAGGTTTTCATGAGATATCTGCAAAACCAGAAGTACTGGTTGTCTTATTGCTGACTGAAGTGCATGTAGCTTTTGATAGTACCTTAGGGCAGCAGAATTGGGAAATTTAAGAATTTGCCTTATGCAAATCTTGCTCTAATGATGGACTTTGGGTTGTCTATTGCTATGCCTAAATGCTTTCTTAAAAAGAAAATTTGGAAATGTTTAAGCACTTGATCAGAAATATGTTGAATTAGCTGAATTATATGCCTATATATTGGGTGAGATAATTTTGGCTTAACCAGTTCTTAAGAGGATTAGCTTTCTACATTTATGTAAAGGAATTTTTAGTGCAGTTCCTTTGATTTTGAGATTTTTTGTATCCTAATGATTTTGAGTGTTATCTGGAATAACATAGTTCAGTTTTGCCTCTTGTTAAGAATTTATATGTCTACAAATAATACTATAAAAATTCCTTATACAGTGTAGTATGGGAAAGCATAGGCTTTGGAGTCAGGTCAGTACTTTGTTCAAATCCTTTTAACTAGTTCAAACATAGTGCTTTGATTTTTAAGCTCAAGGATCTAATAGCATAGGGGTAGAGTTTCAGTAAAGTTTAAGGTGGTATATGGTGGAGAGATTTTGTTGGAGAAAGAGACTTAAAGTGGGAAATTTGAGCATGTTAATCCTATCACTCAGTAGCATGAAGTAATTGACCTGATACTTTAGGTGCAGTTTCTGAATCCCAATCTGAAGAACTACTGAAATGTATAAAATATGGAGATTAAATGAGATATTGAATATAAAGTAATTAGCATAATGCCTATCCATAGTAAGCACTCAAATATTAGTTGTAATTATCTATATACGGAGGAATGAAATTATATGGTTAGTCTTTAATGGAAACTTTTGCTTCCCAGATTCTTTTTTTTTTTTAATTAATTAATTTATTTATTTTTGGCTGCGTTGGTTCTTTGTTGTGGTGCGTGGGCTTCTCATTGTGGTGGCTTCTCTTGTTGCAGAGCATGGGCTCTAGGCGGGCGGGCTTCAGTAGTTGTGGCGCACAGGCTTAGTTGCTCCGTGGCATGTGGGATCTTCCCGGACCAGGGCTCGGCATTGGCACATGGATTGGCACATGGATCCCCTGCATTGGCACATGGATTCCTAACCACTGCGGCCACCAGGGAAGTCCCGCTTCCCAGATTCTTAACAGGACATTTATCAAAATCACGTGCAGCACTGGCTCTCCAGTGTTAGTGTACATCAGAATCACCTGGAAGGTTTGATAAAACAGATTGCTGGACCTTACTCCCACAGTCTATGATTTAGGAGTTCTGGAGTGGGGCCTGATAATTTGCATTTTAAAGTGTTCTAGGTAATGCTGATCCTGAGAACCATTGACTTAGGGCATTTTTGCAAAATAACAAAGGAATAAGCCAAAGTCACAGTGACTGGATGTCCTGAAATTTCAGATAAATATAGCTTAATGACCAATTGTTTATGACAAAATAATTTATGGACTTTCTAATTGAGGATATCTGTGTTTCTACTTGAGTGGGAATTAATAATTACTGAATTCCTACCTATTTGTCCGTTGAGCTAGGCAGTTTGTATATAGCTTTGTTGATGCATAAAATAACCTCATGATTATAAGGAAAGTTACCTGGCTAGGAGACAATTCTATTTGATTCCTGAGTTATCTTTCTACAATAGCACTATGTTTCTGTGAAAAAGGGTCACCAAATGCAGAAGTGATTGTATTCTCTTTCTAATGGAAATGAAATAGTGTGATAACCCCTCTTATCTTTATCCCCTATAGTTCTGTTCCTGTTATCAGTTGTTTCTCTTGGTTTTGATCACATTGCCATCTTTATGAGCTTGCTTATGATTGGTAGATATTGCATATGAAAAATCACAGAGATAATTTGAGGCCTAGGATAATATTCCCTTCCTGTAGGGATATACGTTTACTTTTGGCTAGTGACCAGGAGGAGCATTAGCAGTCTCTCACATCACCTCCATCCAGTGGCTCTCCAAACGTAGTTCCCTTTTTAGTAGTATCTGCATCACCCGGGGACCTGTTAGAAATGCATATTCTCAGGCTCATTCCAAACCTCCTCAATCAGAGTAAACTGTAAGGGTCGGACACAGCAATTTGTTTTAACAAACCATCCAGGTAATTCTGGATATACTCTAAAATTGGAGAACTGACTTAATTGAGTTGGAGGTTGAGATGAATGGAAGCTGGATTTATAGTTGTAATTCACCCTTATTCATAGGCTATATCCTCATTCAGATTTTGAGGTGTTTATGAGGCAGTCTATACTTGGTGGATGTTGAACTCTGCTTTTGTCTCCCCAGTTCTCTGAGTCTTCTGGGAGTTCAGCTTAGCTTCTCAGCCTCTCATCTTCTGCAACTCCAGAAGTTGCATCTTCTGGAGACAACAGGTGTCTCAGAGAAAAATATGAATCTGGGCTCAGATCTCTGAGTTTCTTGTCCCTGATTTTAATTCTTAATTCTTCACTGCCTTGGTAGCCCTCAGGTGCTTCAAACAGATTTTCTTTTTTTTAAGAAAATTTCTATTTTGTCCAGCTTTTCTGGTTTTCAGAGAGTAGAGGGAAGATTGAGCCACATTATCTAATCTGCCATCACCATAAATGAAGGAGTCCGAAGTACATGGCTGTAAAAGATTTAGAAGTAAAAAAAAGTCTCAAAATGATAAGCAGTGTTTTCAAAATACAGCTTTTTGGAGTTTTGTGATACAGACATGCCTAAAAACAAGAATGGTGCTGGCACAGTGAGCTCTTCTCCGGAAGACATTTTTAGTGGGAGATATGTGTTTTTAGGGAACTCTTAGGTTTCTGTGGAGATAATTGGTGGGGCTAAAAGCCAAGTTATTATCTTCTTATGATTACATTTTCTTGTAAAAGAGTAAAAAATAAAATATTAGACTGCTGTTTCAAAACTAAAAGTAGGTAAGAATGATTTTTAAAATGTTGTTTTGGGTAAATTGTCACTAAGAACTGAGGACTTTTGTCTTAAAGAGTCTGAAAACAGCTTTTAAATGTCTTGTGCAAAGAATATAATAAAACTAGGTTTCTTTGTTGAGAAGAGCTTCCCAAGGAATGAGCCATCCTGTTGTCATACTGTAATCTCTGCAAAGTGATTGTTATTGATATGTTTGTATTATTATTTTCAAGTATGAAAATATGAAGACATTATCTCGGTTTCTGTGTTTATATAGAAATTTTGATGCTAAAGCCCAAGTCCTTGTACAATGACAATTTACTGCCATATTTGGCTGTACTGTCCTACGGGTAGCATCAAGGCCTGTTAAGCAGGGGAAATGTTTATTTTTTGCTTTCGGGAAAGAGCTATCTTAAGATCCTCTACCTTATCCCTTCTGTTTTTCTCTTTTAATATTCTCAAATATCTTGGGTGATATTGAAATGAAAAGGAAATAATATGATAAACTCCCATGTTCCTACATATTTATGTTGTCCTTAAGGGAAAAAAAAAAGTATTACAGTTGAATTACTCTTAGATCTGTGCCGCTGCCATCCTTCTCCCCCATCCCCAATATCTGGTACATTTTTATCGCTTTTTTAATAAATGGGTTTTCAAACAATTGTTGATAAATTATCTTATTATGTTGTTTATTGACTTTAACATTTATGGTTTTTACAGTTAAATCGTCAATCTGAAATTGTTGCTACTAGTTCTGGTGATCCCTGGAAGACATGTACAAAGCGAAGCAGGACTGAAAGCTTAAAACCTTTGAAAGGCAACCCACTTGGACTTAACATGTTGAGCAGCACTAAGAAATTGAGGTATAGGCACTTCACCACACATTCCTACAGAAAAGATAAAGAGTTTGACACCAAAAACTAATTGGCCACTCCAACTTAACACCTTTTCTTTTCACTTTGTCAGTAGAGCTAATCCTACACACTGGGCATCTTTGCTTTGAATCTTGGGAATAGGCTTGATTGCAGTGATTTCTTGGTTTGGAATAAAAATATTGAAAGAAAAATTTCAGTAGACTAATATTTCATAAGATGAGCTTGCTTTCATGAAGTTAGGAAAATCTTGGTTATAATATTAGAGGTAGGTCATGTCTCCTTTAGGGAATACTTACCAGGATTATCTCAATGAGGGACTTTTTTTTTTTAAGATTTCTTAATTCCCCTTCTCTTCTAGATATAACTCATCTTTCCTAGTGGTTGTCATAGTGAACCACTATTACTGATACAATTGGACTGTTACATATCCCAGAAATAGGGTTGAAGTCACTATTTTATTTCTACTTTGTCAATTTATAGACAAGTGAGGTACATAAAGGCTAAATAATTTTCAAGTCAGTGGTAGAATCGAAAGTAGAATTTAGTGCTTTTTATTTTTTTATAATTAACAGTATTATTTTGGCATATGAGAAAACTTTTGTATACTCATAGTACATAGTTTGTATACTCATAGTACATAGATAGTCTTAAATAGAGAATAAGAAGAGGAAATATATCGGGATTAATTTACAGGAATTCTTACAGTATGAAACATTCATTTAGGATTCCTGATTTCTGTTCTAGTGTTCTACTCTTTATCTTCTTTCATGAACTGGATTGGAAACATTTCAGAGACAAATTCAGAAAGTGGAAAACTAATGGACAATTTAACATGGTCAATGGGTTTATGTATAAAAAATTTTCTTTAAGTGTTACAGGTTTTTGTGTGTGTATGCTTAGATTTTAAAGGGTTTATTTTGCATAAGTGCGTAATTTTTCCCTGTTTAAATTATTCTTTGTTTCTTGACTCCGCAGTGCAAATACACAAATTGCATCATTATGTTCTGGAACTGTAAGACGTTTTCCTCATGCTAATGCACAGATAGCAATAGTAAAAACAGCAGCCCAAAGGTAAGGATTCTGATTGCCTTTGTTTAGTATATATACACCATCCTCTTTAATAGGAGTTTTTCACTGCCCTTTTTTTTTTAAACCTTTTTTTTCCTTAATTTGTGGAACTTTATTATGTTTCCATTGTCTCTAAAGAGATATTCATATTTCTGAAATAATTCATGTCCTAGAATTTTTTAATTTTATATCTGCTTTTGAGTAAATCACATTCTGTAAATAGAGACATTTTAAGTAAAAGCTATTCTATTGCATTATGTTTCTGTTAAATTAAGCTGATTTTTACAACATTTGACAGAGAAATCTTCAGCTGGTAGTTTAGTTCTGATGAGTAAAACTATAGTTATTACCTTTCTTTGTAAGATTTGTAAGATTTCATAGCATCAAAGTAAATCACATTGTTAGTTTTAAATGTTTGAGAAATTTTTGTGTTTTCATAAATTTGAGTGTTCTCATTGGTCATGAAAGTACTACTTGAATCTTGAAATAATGAACGTAACAGGGTAATGCTTGGTGTTTTTAAATGCTTTTGAGGTTTTTCATAACCATTTTTGGATGGTTATGAAATTTCAGTTGAATTTCAGTTCTTCATCAGTTTCAGCTGACCAAGAAATTCTTAGGCTCCAACAATTAGAAAAATAATTTATCTCTTTATTTCTTGCATTTTGAATAGTTGCATAAAATTTTTATAACTAGTAAAATTTAAAGATTTTTTTTAATATATGCTAGATGTTCTTCATTTTTTAAAATGTTGATCTAGACTGCTACTCATTCAGAAAATGTGTCCTGACTCTTACCCTTGCTGTATTTGCTATTTATGTAGATTTGCTATAACAGAGATTTTCAACTTAAATACCTTAAATCATTCTCATACTTTAGGACAATAAGAAAACCTTTCCTTTGCTTAAATATATTATTTTTCATAGTTTTGACATAAGATATTTCAGAAAATCAACTAAAAAGATGGAGAAATTACTATACATACCACAAAATTGGCTTGCCTTACAAATCAAGCTTTGTGGCCTACATATGGCACAAACATGAGAACAAACAATAAAAGGAGAGTAATTAGCGGGAGGGAAGAAGGATAGACACACTGTTTCTCACACACTGATCACATTGATAGAATTCATCGCTAAGAAAGATCTGTCTACTTGCTATTCTGAAATGTGTTCTAAGTTGAAGTACTGATTTATAATCAAGTGATATATTCTACAACCAAAATTATTATTGGTTTAGAAGTTATCTACCAGTTTAGAATTATTTACACTATGCCTTATTCTCCCCATCCCTCCTTTCTTCATTGGTAATGTTAAAAAATTGATTCCAGTTTGGGAATTGGTTTGTGTTTTGTTTTATTCTAGGTCCTGGCACATCTTATACCTTGCCATGTGTATCATTGCTCATCTGTATAAAAGATTAGATTCTGTTAATAAGAAGTGGTATTTACTAGTAAAATACTGTTTCTTACACACACACACACACACACACACACACACCCCTAATTTAATTTGTATTTAAAGAAACAATCCATTAAGGAAAACAGATTCTACTTATGTTTGTCTCATAAAATAAACATATCTTAGTCCTACTGCAGTGTGACTGTTGTTAAAAAGATTGTGAAGTTCAAATACCAGTCATGGAGAGTTTTTCCAGTTTTCTTCCTTCAAAAATATTGAGTGATTTTATGCTACATACCAGGTATAGGTACAAAGTAGTCAAAGATGAATATGACAGTATTTGCCTTGAAGCTCAAGTGTGGTTAGGGTAAAGGACAGAAAGACAAGTAAACAAATGATTACCTGGTGAGTGCAGTGTAGAGATATACAAAGTATGTGTAGTACTGTTTACAGAGAAGGGAGCAGTGAGGAGTTCACAAAGGAAGTATTAAAGAAGCTTTTGAGTGTTTTAGCTAAAAGAGAACACTCCATGCATTAGGAACCACATCTTCAAAGGCATGAAAAAAAAGCCTTCACCTGAGACGATTGCTACCAAACTTTTGGTTTTAATTAGTGTAGTGTTGGCACAATTGTCAGGCCTCAGATGAGGATGAGCACACTGGCTTTTACAGTTTCTCCTAATTTTTCTTATTTTCTCAACTCTTAATTTGAAATTATTAAAGGAAATGCCACCAGTTGGTAATTCACACACATAATCCATTACTCCTGGGGTGAGTGGTATAACTTGTCTTTTAAGTAAGTCAGACCTGCATTTTGAATAATTTGTAAGATATGGGAACAAGTATATCACACGTTTTTAATCTAAAAGAAATGAATGAAGATTGTTAAAGTATCAGATCAGATTAGCTGCTATTTGGAGAATATTATGATTGCAATCAGTTTTCTCACTGCTATTCCAAATGTTAATTTAATTCATATTTAAAAGATAGATTGTTTATATACTAGCAGTGATGGAGGAGGATAGTATTAGTATGGAAGAAATGAAATGCAGAAAATTAAAAATCTTTATAACTATACCATCTCCACTCCTAACTTTAACCACACTTGGAAAAAGAGCACATTTACTGGTTTATGTTTTATTTACATTTTCACTGTTTTGTTTTTTATTAAGGATAGGTAGAAAGACTTAAAAGGACCATAGGGGGAAATGAATGTCTACAAAAGCATATATAATCCATAAATGGGAAAATGGGCTCCTGGAATAAGCAAGATTTAATTATTAATGAAAAGCACCACTTTGAAAGAATTTTTGAAGTCCAAAATCAGGTCATGGATACCAGAATCAATCAGTCTATCTTTTTTCTTTCCTTTTTTTAAATTTTAAGAGCAGAGATAGTCCAAAAAGAATGTAAGTCGACATTTTTACAAAGTCCTATGTTACTGATAATGGCTTCCCGTCTCATTTTTTTAAAAGCTTTTTTCTTTCTTCTTCTTCTTTTTTTTTTTTTTTAATATATATAAACTCTTCTAGGGCAGGGCTTTGGTAATAAACACATATTGAGGAGTATTGGAGAATTACCATAATGTATAAATTAGATACAGTAAGTGCATTTTTCTCAAGGATAAGAGAAATGAGGATGGTGTATATATTTTTTGGTTTTGTTTTCTTCCTAACTCCCTTGGTTTATTGGAAAGAACCAAACTTGTTTCTTCTACTTCTCCTCTGTCTTCTACCTCTTTTACTCTCAACAGGTGAGTTTAAAGAATAAAAGCAAGAGAGTAACTAAACTCTTCTCACTTCTTGAGCACAACAGTGTAGGGTTGGAAATGGCTAGATTAGGTATTAATGTCTGACTTTTCGTTTTTATTTTACTTTTCCTGGAAATATTACACCATAAGAAATAAGTATGTAAGAATAGACAGACTATATTTAAACTTTTATGTTTGTATTTTGTTTCACTTTAATGGGGCATGATAATTTTCCTTCATTTTTCTGTCATTTGTCCACCATAAATTTATTTTATACAGATTATCCCATTTTTTAAATAGCAGAAGTAAAAGTTCAAATGTGGTATTCGTGTAAGTTTATAATAATTCTTTTCCTTACTATTAAACCTTTTTTTTAAAATGTGTTTCTTTTCAATGTTGTTTATGTAAAACCAACTTACCATTATTATTTTTTCTTAATTTGCTAGGATTAAATTGATATTTTACTGTGCTTCACATGATGGGAATATAAGAGTTAATATGGGGACTCAGGGATTTTTGTGAACTATGTTTTGCTTACAGTTCTGAATATTTAGTTTCTTTTGTAATAGGAATAATTCTAGGATGTGAATCTTATTCTAAATTGAGGGTTTTACAATTTTACCCTTGAGTTCTTGATATTGATAGCTTTTTAGATTTTCCATGAATTGTGGAAAAGGGTGGACCTTTTATACATTGGACTTTTGGTTAGAGGCCATGATTTTAAGTCCCAGGACTTTTCTTGTGTCCCAAACCGTGTACTGTATTTGTATTTAAGGCTTTTGTG
Source organism: Lipotes vexillifer (assembly GCF_000442215.2). Lineage (NCBI taxonomy): Eukaryota > Metazoa > Chordata > Mammalia > Artiodactyla > Lipotidae > Lipotes > Lipotes vexillifer. The sequence goes on from NW_006784227.1 coordinate 713,400, forward strand.
CAAAAGTTTCGGCCTTAAAAAAATTTTTTTTTCTTACTCAGAAGCAAATACAGTTGGACTTCTGTATCTGGGGGTTCCACATCTGTGGATTCAACCAAGCACAGATTTAAAAAAAAAAATCCAAGGGAAAAATTCCAGAAAGTTCCACAAAGCAAAACTTGAATTTTCTGGTACTCAACAACTGTTTACATAGCATTTACATTGTATTAGGTATTATAAGTAATCTAGAGATGATTTGCAGTATATGGGAGGATGTGCTTAGGTTATATGCAAATACTATACCCTTTTATATAAGGGACTTGAGCACCACTATTTTGTTATCTGCCTTGGGTCCTAGAACCAATCCTGTGCAGATAACCGAGGGATGACTTTAGTCACGCCTGATAATGGGATTGGGACCTCTAAAAATTTTATAACTTTTAGGAAGTTGTATTGTTCCTTGAAGACAATTTCTTTAACCACTCTAAAATAACGTATATCCTCAAATGTTGGATGATTAAATAAAGCTCTTTCAAGAATTTTTCAATCTTTGTACATACTTTTTTATTCTTTAAATATGTTTAGATATAAATTATTTTCTGTACTGACAAAAATTGAAAGCCAATTTACATATCTGACAAGATTCAAAACACTAGTATATAACATATATATAATGTGTTTAAAACAAATTAATCACAGAGTTTTGCCTTATTGACTGCAGTTACTAAAACTACAATGATATATCAAAAATGAGGTCTTGCCTCTTACATTTTTTTTCTTTTTCATGTTTTAAGCAGTCTGGACCAAAAGGAAAGGTAAGCTCAATATTGATGAAATTAGAGCATGGATACAGCAGTAAAATACCAGATTATTTATATGCTTTGAAAAATGTCCATTGAATTAGAGTTCATCATTAAGTTTATTAATTATTTTGATAAAAAGGAAACTAATAGCACAACATGATATTTGACTTATGTGGGTAATATTTCACCATAATTCTCAATATATATATATATTTTCCATGAATGATTATTATATATTTATACTGATATGTAACTACTTTCGTTTTAAAAATAGAATATTTCAGGATCTTAGTAGTAAAATTGTTTTCAGTTACTTAATTTAAATATTTCTTGTATTTCAGTGGTAATATTTTTGTTTTATACTTTAGTAGAGTGAGGAGAAAAATAGAAGTAGAATAACTTAAGCTTGGAGTTAAAACTCTACACATCAAAAATTTGTGATAGAATTTTATGATCACTCTTTGTTCCCTTTGTAATAACACTGGCAAACACATCATCCTTTAGCAGAAATGTTGAATAATGTAAATAACATGGAAACAAGTTTTTAAGAACACACATTTCTTAGAATAGTGAAACGATTGTAGATTTCTAAATCAAATGCCCATAAGAATAGCTCCTCTCCTCAATGTATGTATGTGGAAATTTTTGTGCATGTGCGTATCTTTTTTCTTGCTTCCATGAGTCTCAAGAACCTTTTATGAATTCTCCCCTCCCAAAACAGGTAAACAGCCCTTGTTTTAAACCAATACTTTCATATCATTGGTGATGGTCAAAAGAAGGGACATTCTATAATTTTATTTAATTATGTAACTTTGACTCTATAATTTTGTTTAAAGGTATAGAGGAGGCAAAGAGGACAACTTGCAATATTTTATAGAATGCTATATATTCCATCTTACTTCATGAACACCAGGTTTCTGAACTAAAGATGATCCTGTCAGCAAAAGATTTAGGCATATTTTATAATTCTGAAATACTTCACAGTTCTTACATGGTTTAAATTAATGGGTTGTGCAGATATTTCACTACCTTCCTCCTGGGAAAGAAAAATTATTTTTCTATTGTATCTGTTTTTCTTTCTGAGTAAATTATTATTTCTTGTCAGACATAGATGAGTCATTTTATATCTTTTGAATTTTTAATTCATAAGTGACTATATTTTGGGGAGAAGATCATTAATAAGATGTTTTTAAGTAACTATATAGTCACACATGAACCAGACTGTTGTCTTAAAATAAACAAATTCTTTCCTTTATGTTATAGTAGATAAAATATAGGTACTGTTATATTTATCAGAATAGTATAAAGATCTTAGAATATTCTCTTATAATAGCCTTGGTGGGTTTATACTGATTTTTTTCTACTGTTTTGGCTTCTTATGCATATTTCTGTTGTGGAAATTTATTCATTGATACATTCAGCAAATATTTCAATGACTCTATGTGCCAGGCACTCTTCTAGGAGCAGACAAAAATCCCTACTCTCTTGGAGCTTATATTCCTGTTGGAATAATACTGGAATAGAAGTCAGAGATGTAGAATTAAGTAACCAGCATTACCAGTAGGCACATAACTTATTCTAAAATGGGGATAATGATATTTGTCCAATTTTAAAGGAGATTTGTGAAGAACAGAGATTTGTTCTGTTATGAGATAATTATTTGAAACTGACATATACACTGTAAAGTTTGAAATTTCTGTAATAATAGGTGCTGAAATTCTTTGTCTTTTTGTACCAACATTACCGCCAGGGGCTAGGCGTGAAGCAGCATCTATTTATAAAATATGTTATGGTGAATACACTGGAGTGCTTTATTCAGCAGCTTAGTTACTGTTAGGTTCAATTTAGCCCATTAATCCTTTGGAATCTCACCTAAAATTATTTTATCTTTGTCAGAGATAAACTGAGAAGAACTTTTGTGTCAGTAGATTTTACTTTGTAAATTTTTTTTACGTAAGCCATTTTTCCTCCCTTATGAACAAAGCCACATCTTTTTTTCTGACCTTTGAAAAGTAATAGAAAATCTTTTATCTTTATCCCTTAACACATGAAGGACTGTAAATCTCTGAACTAAATGATTTCTTTAAAAGAGGATGGTTTATCTAATAAACAAAAGTTAGGTAGTTGTGGAAGGTTAATCTTTTCCAGGTTTTTTCCCTTTGTACTGTATACTGGGCACAATGAGGTATATTTTAGGTTTAAAACCAAGCTGGAATAAAAATTAAACAACGATATTAAGGTCCAGGGCTTGCAAACTTAAAAAATTTGCTGCCATTTTTCTTTGTTGTGGGTGACTTTGACAACTTGAATGACTTGAATTCTTTTCTGACTCTTGGACAGTTGGCTTGTGAATATAGTGTATGTGGTAGCACCAGCAACCTAGAATATTTAATCTGGTATTAGAACTTTTTTTTTCTCCTTAGATAAAGACAGTTGACCTGTTATGAAACTGAAGCACATAGTAATTTTCAAATTAAAAATTTTTTAAATATTTTTATTATAAATATGTGCGTATCGTAGAGAATTTTGAAACAACAAAAAGATACAAAGGGAAAAGAATACAATAAAAGACATATATGAAACACTAGAAATGTTTACTTAAAAGGGGGTATTTGAAAAGACAAGTATTACAATGAAATATTTTATAATTTTTAAAAAGCTCTTATAATCGAAAACTACATCATTAGTATCTTCATGCATCTCTTTCCGATATTCTTTTTCCTGTGTACTTTTAAATATACCTAATACATGCAGTCATAATAAAAGTACAGCTGCATATTCTGAGTTTTCACCTATACATAACAGTATGTCCTAGCCTTTTTCCCTGTTAAGTTGGCTTCTAAAAATGATTTGTAATGATTACGTAATAGCTTGTCCGGCAGATATACATAATTTATTTACCCATCAGTCCATTTCTTGTTGTTTTTCACTGTTGTATATGACAACGGTCCCCAACCTTTTTGGTACCAGGGACCAGTTTCATGGAAGGCAATTTTTCCATGGAAGCGGGGGCAGCGGATGGTTCAGGCAGTAATGCGAGCGATGGGCAGCGGCAAACGAAGCCTCGCTCCCTCACCCACTGCTCCCCTCCTGCTGTGCGGCCCGGTTCCTAACAGGCCGCGGACCAGCGGGGCTTGGGGACCCCTGGTTCATCAATGTGTCATATAATGACACATTGATGAACAACTTTGCATGTAAATCTCTAAGTGCATCTCCTAAGATAAATCTCTGGGAAAGGAGCCTTTGGGCTAGGTTACAGATGTTTTTAATGCTCTTGATAGGTATTGCGAAATTGTTTTGCAGACAGGTGGTACCGATTTATATTAGCATTATAAATTGGTGTCTCAAGGTACCTGAAAATAAAATTATATTCAGATGGTACTGCCTTCCTTAGAATTATGAGAGTCATCTGAAACCTTAGATATGATAAGAGTATAGCAAGATGATAGAGTACAAGACTAATAATGTTAATAATTTTTTATTCACTCTGATCAATTGCGGTATATATTGGAAAGACCAAAATTTCCTTCACAGTAGCAACTAAAATTAAATATTCAGTAATAAAATTAATGATGTGTAGATCCTTTATAAATATATCTAAAGAACCTGATCTGAGGCATATATTAGGTTCCTGGTTGGTTATTTGATATCAGTGCTCCTTAAAATAAACTTAATGCAATTTTAGTCAGAAATCTTGCTGACTTTGTTATTTTAGGAAATTTGGCCAATTGATTCTAAAGTTTATTTAGGAGAGTAAATATTTGAGAAGAGTAAGAGACGAGACTTACTTTGTAAAAAGAAGAATAAGTGGGGGAAGAGAAGAATGACATGTCTTACCACATAATAAAGCATACTGTGAAGAAAACAGTGATTGGATATGGAAACATTGGAAAAAAGCCTAGAAAGTAGAGCAGTAACCAGACTAGAGATTCCAAGTATATTCAATTTCCAGCTACCCTGTCTAATCAATAAATGTTTAGTTTACAGTGCCTGAATTATGGTATTTGCACATAGGCTAATATTTTGAATTACTTTATGGTGGCTCTGCATGGTGGCCAGTGGTTCAGTTTTGACATTACCACCCTTGTTCAGCATGATTGTACAATTATTTGACCTGATAAATACACTTCTAATTATGTACTGCTTCTTAGTTATACACATTTATTACTTCCAAATATTTATCAAGTGCCTGCTGTGTTCTAGGTATAAGGATACAGTGATGAACAAAACAAACAAGATCTCTGCTCTCGTGTAGTTTACATTTTGATGGGCAAAAACTGATAATGAGCAAGTAAAACACCAAAAAATAAGTTCTGTGTAAAAAAGTATAATTGGATGATGTGGTATAGAGTGACAGTATGGTTTCTTTAGATGTTCAGAGAGACACTCAACTATGAAGCTAACATTTAAGCAAGGACTGAATGAGCAGTCAGCCATACAGTGATCATAGAGATGGCTTTTCCACATAGGGAAGAGGTGGTGCTAAGATATTAATGATGGAGTGAGTTTGGCATGTTCAAAGAACAGAAAGAAGGACTGCGGGGTGGGTTTGGTTAAGGTCAGCTAGGTCCCCTAGATCATAAAAGGCTTTCTGTAAGATGATCTGAAGAGTTTGAGTTTCATGTGGTGCACTCACTAGAAGCTTTCAGGTCATTTTAGGTAGGGAAGTGTTATTATTACCTGATAAATTTTTGAGATTTAAAAAAATAATCTTTTGTATATGATTTATAATTTGGCACAATTAAAAACTTAAGTCAGTGGCATTCAGTTAAGGCTAAGCATGATTTACTTACCAAATAGAGATATGCTACAAAAGAAAATCAGTAATAATCTTTGACTATTCAAAACTATCTCAGCAAAATCTAGGAATTGGAGAGGTAGAAGGGCAGAAGTAAAAGGTATCTTAAGGCCTTTTTTTTTTTGGAAGGGGGACTGAATGGGGTAGGATGGGGAAGTAAAAGGATTTTAAAGATCTTATCCCCTTAGGGATGATGCAGTAGAATATCTTGTTTGAGGAAGTAGTTGGAATCTTGAGAACATTTTGATGAACAAAATATGCAGTTGGAATAAGGGTTGAGAGAGGGAAGGTAACTATTTGTTAAATTAACCAGGGGAGGAAAAACAAATGAAAGGTAATTGTGCAAATCAGTAAAAATAGGGGAAAAGAGTGAAAATAAACAAATATAAGAAACAGCTAATACAGTAAGATGAAAGGAAAACATGAAGTTTATCAGATGCAATAATGATTGTGATCAGGTCGAATATATTTAATAAGAGACAAACTGGTTGAATTAAACCCAGCTGTATCATGTTGTTTACCAGAATCAGATATTTATAAAATAACAATTTGTAAGTAAAGGGGTCTCTTGAGTCTTAGAGTCAAAAGAAATGCAGGGGCTTCCCTGGTGGCGCAGTGGTTGGGAGTCCGCCTGCCGATGCAGGGGACACGGGTTCGTGCCCCGGTCTGGGAGGGTCCCACATGCCGCGGAGCGGCTGAGCCTGTGAGCCATGGCCGCTGGGCCTGCGCGTCCGGAGCCTGTGCTCCGCAGCGGGAGAGGCCACAACAGTGGGAGGCCCGCGTACCGCAAAAAAAAAAAAAAAAAAAAAAAAAAAACAAACAAAAGGAAAGCATGAGTAGAATTTTAGCAACACATGAAATAGAATTAAGGATTAGAAGCACTAAATAGTATAACAGAGCACATTTTATAATGGAGACACTCGTGAGAGTGAAGTAACAAAGAGCTGTGTAAAGCTCCCCTAAAATATCTAAAATGCAAGACATTCTTGGTTAGAGTACAACTTCGGGAGATTTTAATACATCTCTTAAAAAATTAGATTACAGTTTAAACATGAATTTGGAATAATGCATTTTCATGAAAAATGAACACATTTAATTTATTTTATAGGAATTTACATCTTTTGAGATCAGTTCGAGCAATGGAACGATTTATAAAATGAGTTTCAAAACCAACTTAAAAAAAAAAAAGCAGCACTCAGATCCTGGTTTCTAATACCACTCTAATAAAAGGAACATGGAGAAACGGCTGATTCTAGGGATGGGTTAGGGAAAACACAAAATGATCATAGAGTATCTTGTAGTATCAGAATCCAAACAGGTATTCAAAAAACAAAGGGGTACTTGCTTCAGCAGCACATATACTAAAATTGGAACGATACAGAGATTTTCATGGCCCTTGTATGAGGACTACATGCAGATTGGCAAAGCATTCTGTATTTCTGTAAATTTTATGTATGTTTTATCAGAATTAAAAAAAAAAAAGAATGAGGTCACATGAAAGGAACACAGGAGCCAACTGAAAGAGCTCCCAAGGGCCAAAACTGAAACAATTGGATTGTAACCTAAAGTATAAAATAAATATCCATGAGTCATACTGGTATAAATGATTGAATAAGTGATTTATTTATTGAACTGTCCGGGGGTTTTTATAAGCTGCATAAAATGAATTGGGGGAAATAGACAGGTGTTTATACAGAAGAATTCCAAATAATATGTGTAGATAGTTTCCTCTTCAGGAAGTAGAATTTAACTATCCCTGCCCCTTTTGTGGGCTGGACTGATTGGACTTGCTTCCAAATAGAATGTCGAAAGGGAAAATAACTTTGGAGTGGAGAAACCTGGCAAACACTACTTTAGCCAGATGATCAAGGATAACCTCACTAGTGATGTAAATCATCAATACCATGTAACCCCTGATATGATGTGATGAGATGGGCACTGTCCACCAAACCTACAACTTCAGTCTAATCATGAGAAAAACGTCAGACAAACTCACATTGTGGGGCATTCTACAAAATAACTAACAGTCTCTTCCAAAGTGTCAAGGTCATGAAAAACAGTGGGAAACAAAACAGTCTGGGAAACAAAAAAGAGACTAAGGAGACATGATGACTAAATGCGGTGGATCCTAGATTGGATTCTGGAACAAAGGATATTAGTGGAATAGCTAGCGAAGTTCAAATAAAGCCTGGCATTTAGTTAATAGCAGTGTACAAATGTTGATTTCTTTTTTTGACATGTGTATGAGGGTAATGGAGGTGTTAACGTTAAGAAAAACCGGGTAAGGGATATAAGAGAATTCTGAATTGTCTTTTCAAGTCTTCAGCAAATCAAATTATTCTAAAATAAAGTTTATTTAAAAAAAAAAGGTCTGAAGCCTGTCTAACCTTTAATAAGGAGTCTGATGTTATTTAAAGAAGGAAGGAAGAAGGAAAAAAAAGGTCTCCAGTTCATTTTATGCAGCTTGTAAAAACGTTGGGTCCATGAAGTGAGGTTTTCTCTAAAACTTCTATACAGAACACAAACCCTCAGAAGCAAAAAAAATGCTCCCGCTTGGTACAAGACAGAAGATAGGGACACTTCTCTGTTTCTGCTTGGTTTGAGGTAGGAAAGAAAATCCAGCGGGAAATTAAATTCTAGCCTTAAGCATCATAGTAGTTTGGAGTTTGAAATTTTAGTGTCTGTAGAGTGATGGAACTCTCAAATTAAGAAATTAACATGAAATTTCATTTTTGATTACCTAACAAAGTTTCTTTTAAAAACTAAGTTTTAAAGAACACAAGATTATAGCTAGAAAGTTCTTTTAATTCCCTTATTAAACAAATACTACTTTTATTCTGAAATTCTTGTATACTTGTATTAAACTTAAGGTATGCTTTTATTTCTGTAATTTACTCATTATAATACATTTTTTAAAACAATCGGCTCTGTCTGTATAGGGAA
>NW_006784227.1:721932-758211 GCF_000442215.2 Lipotes vexillifer
AGGGAAAGATGTAGTAAATATTAGATACAGAATGGCCATAAGGTTTGGAAATGTTGGCAAATATACATAATTTTTAGCATTACATTACAATACATGATAGGTCATGGATGTTACATGATATATTCAGTGCATTGTTTGTTCCTCATCAGCAGTGCATGGTTCAGTGCACTGTGTCAAACAGCAAAGAGCAGTGTGAATTAGTGCAGCATTTTCAGAAATCCCTGCACATCTATGATATGTTGCCTCCAGTGATTTATGCCAGTTATTACTGAATAAACCTGTGTTTATAGCATACCCCAGAATAAGTAATTAAGCAGACAAAAATCCAAAATATGTATTTCAGATTTTATGGCCACTCTGTCAAATTATTTTGCTTGTTGATAATCCTTAGTATTTAAGAATACCTACTGTTTCTGTTGTCCGCTATTTTAAAAATATATAATGCATAGAGGTTTTGTAGTTTAATATAATTGTATCGTATTTTGCTTCAGATTATTGACTCGGTTGCCTTTTATAGTTGGTATCTTTACTTTTCCAGTATAGAGTTATAAAAATTAGAGATTAAAAAATTGTTTGTTTTAAAGATAAGACTATGTTATATCGTTTTTAGTGTGAGCATGTGTAGTATATAAAAACATGCATTTTATTTAAAGCTTAATGTAGTTAGGAGCTGAAAACCTACCTTATTTTTAATAACACTAGTACCACTATCTCTAAGGCAAATTCTCATCTTCACAACTCGTATCCTCACGAATCTTAAAATTTTGACAGTGTGGAAATTACCCAGTTGTACCAAATGCTGCTCAGTAATAATAATTGAAATGGTGAAAACACCATTACTCATCAATATTGGTGCAGTTTGCCAAGATTCAGATTCTGGTGTTGGTATCTAATAGTTGTGTGACCATGGGCAAGTTAATTAACCTCATTGTGCCTCAGTTTCCTCATCTGTAAAGTGCTAACAATAGTATATACTTTATAAGGTTATTGTGAAGATTAAAGTAATTAATAGATACAAAGCACTTAGAACAGTACCTGGCACATGATGCTCACTATTTGCTAACTGCTGTCACAAATACACTACTATCACTACTCTTATTATTTTCTTCTTGTGTCATTTTCATATTTTGTTTTCAATTTAGGTACTCTGACTTTTACAGTATAAGAATATGAAATCCTTACAGGAAAATTCCTTTAGGATTTTTGTTTAATTAATTAATTAAATTAATTATATTGCCCTGTGATAAGTATTGATCACTCGGGTGAATGCATTTACAAATAACAGAATAACCTCCTTTAATTCCCCCGTTAAATAAAATGGAAATATTTTTAGAAGCTTTTGTTTAGGATGGGAAGGTAGCTATTGTAGCTCCCTGGTTTATTGCATTTTTTGCAAACCTCCTTCTTTAATGCTTTTATCCCACAATTAGCTATAGGATTTTTGCTTTTCTCCCAAACTATTGTATATTTGGACTTCTATAGTATTTTAGGATCCTTATTTACTAAGGATTCCTGTTCAGAATTCTGAAAATTGGTTAGGTGTGAAGTCTGACAATGTAATATATTTTTTAAAGTATAATTATACCCCCATAATGTAGTCATATTATAAGACTAAAATACTTATTTCATGATTTCTAGTTTTGTACACATCATTTTTTTTACTGCTTTTGGAATTATCCTCAAGGACAAGATCTTATTCACTCTTTATTCTTTATTCATTGATCTTTAAACAACTAGAAACATTTACAGCAAAATTGGGCAAGTTGAGTATTTATTATAAGCTAACTTTTTTTATTCCAAAAATGCATGTGACAATGAAATATTAGGAGTTTTTTTTTAAGTTTTTTTTTAACAGATTATGAAGGCAGTTCCAAAAGAAAAATTCTAAAGTTTTGCGTATTGGGGGAATAAATATATAACTTTCCAAAGTGACTACTTTGAAAGGACAAATACTTGTATTTATTTATTAAATATTTGTTTGAAAGGCTGCCTGCTGTCAGCTTTCATAGATTGACAGTGTAAATAAAATATAGTCACTGCCCTTAGGGATCTTATAGCGCATTAAGGTTTACTATATTTGGGTAATATAGTGTTACTATTTTATAGTAACACTTTTTATATGACAAACAAGCTATGATTTGCTTTTGATAAACATATCTTAAGTATTCCCTCTACTTTTTCATTTTAAAAATATTTTTTTCTTTTAGACTGAAACTATATAAATTTCCTTTTCTAGGAAAGAATACCCACCTCATGTCCAAAAATTTGAAAGTAATCCTGTAAGGTTAAGTCGGCCCCAAGGTGTTGGTAAGTGTGCAGTTTTTTTTGTTACACCTGTGAAGGGTTTTGAGTAGTTGTAAGGAAGGTAGAATAGGAATATGGTACCAGTTTTAGAATATTCCCAGGTATAATAGGAATATATAGACCCATTTTTTTATAATTGATTTGAGAATTTATTTATTATAATTGTGACCTGAAATCATTGGGGAATGATTCAAGGAGTGCACATTCAGGTGATTATAGTTGGAAATCTTTTTGATTATATTAGCATTGTTGTTAAACTCAGGATCCAAATATTAACTCTAGATGGGTTATAGCTTCAAAATTGTGTTTTGTTGCTCTTTGTTATAATCTTACATTATGTGATTTTTCTTGATTAAAATGGTTTTGATCCTAAAATTTAGAATACATTAGGCACTGAATTAAAAAGAGCCTATACCTGATAAAACTGTGCTAATAGTAGATGTTGGAAAATTATTGTAAGTAGAAGTTTATATTTGCATTGAAATAATTTTTAATACAGTGATATATTAAGCAAAAATAAAATAAGAGCAGCTAGCATTTATGAAAAATGTTTCACCATGAAATTGATGTTCATTATCTAGAATACAGATTCTTAATCTGTGTGTCCATCTTGTTTGTCCCAGACCTTTGCTTGTTTATTTATTTATTTTTTGACTTTTTAAAAATATTATAGTTGATTTACAATATTATATTAGTTTCAGGTGTACAGCATTGTGATTCAGTATTTTTACAGGTTATTCTTTATTAAGTTATTACAAGATAATGGCTGTAATTCCCTGTGCTATGGAATATATCCTTGTTGCTTGTATATTTTACGAATAGTAGTTTGTATCTCTTAATCCCATAGGCCTTTGCTTATTTAAATAGCACTAGGGGCTCTTATTATCCAAAGTCTAATGATTTTAAGCAGCTCCAGTGGGTAAGACTCCGTGCTCCCAGTGCAGGGGCCCGGGTTCAATCCCTGGTTGGGGAACTAGATCCCGCATGCATGCCACAACTAAAGAGCTCACATGCTGCAACTAAGAGTCCACGTGCCGCAACTAAGAAGTCTGCATGCCACAACTAAAGATCCTGCATGCTGCAACTAAGACCCAGCGCAGCATAAATAGATAGATAGCAGCTAGGTTTTCCTGACTGCCAGCAGTTTGTTGTTTCTTGTTTTTTTTTTTTTTTTGAAGCACCTATATTTTTCTTTTAGTTTGGGTGAAAATCTTTTATGCATATATTGAACATATCCTATTTTATAAAGAGAATATTCCAAACTTAGCTTCATCCTGTCTTAACAACTTTGCAGTTATGAATGTGAATTATTATACTTCACAATGCATAGTTCTGTTCACTAAGTTTATTAAGTGTAGTGATAATGACTGGCCTCTTTAACATTCATACCTTAAACCTTTATTGAATTCTTAATCTGCCCTAGATGCTGAGTCAGTTGCTTTACATTCATTATTTGTTTTTATCGTGGCTCCCTACCCAAGATCTCAATAAGCTAAATTCAACTTTACCTACATTTTGTACAGAGGAGGAAATTGAGGCTCGGAGGGATTACACAACTTGCTCAAGGACACAGACTAGTATTGGAATCCAGGTCTATTTAATGCTAAAGGCCATGCATTCTCTTAACTACTGTGCTTTATTATTTTCTCCTTAGATCAGAAAGAAACTTACTCCTAATCCTCAGGGAAGAACTGTACAATAAGTTCTATTATCATTCCCTTTACACAGATGCATTTCAGTAAGTTAAGTGATTTGGCCCATTATATGGTTTTAGATACCAATCAGCCCCAGACTTTTTTGAAAAATATTTTGTTTGTTCAATAATATTCATTAAGTAGATAAGAATAACCTTTTTTTCAGAAAAACTTTTTATTTTGAAATCATTTTAGACTACTGAAAAGTTATTAAAATAGGACTCATTTACCCTTTACCCAGCTGCTCCTAATGTTAACATGTTACAATCATGGTACATTTACAAAACTAAGAAGTTGGCATCGGTATAACATTCTTAACTAAGCAACAGACCTTGGTCTCATTTCACCAGTTTTTCACTGGTAACTTTTTTCTGTTCTAAGATCTAGTTTGGGATCTTACATTGCATTTGTTTGTCACATCTCTTAAGTTTCCTTGACACTTTTGAAGAGTAATGGACAGTTACTTCATAGAATGCCTTTCTGTTTGGAAGTTTGTATGATGTTATCTTATGATTAGATTGAGGCTATGCATTTTTGGCAAGACTTTCATGAAAGTGATGTTGTGTCTTTTTCTACACATTGTATCAGGGGTTGTATGATGTTGATTTGTCTTACTGCTGGTGATGTTAAACATACCTTGGTTAGGTGGTTTCTGCTGGGTTTCTCCACTATAAAATTATTTTTTTTCCCTGTGTACTTAATAAAGATCTTGGGAGAGATACTCTGACACTATGCAGATACCCTCTTTTTCCTCAAAATTGCACCCACTGATTTTGCATCTATTGGTGGATCTTGCTGGCAACAGTTATTACTTGGTGTTTATCTAATGGTAATTTTCTGTTTTCTTCATTTCTTTTGCATTTATTAATTGAAATTCTTTTGTAGGAAAGAGCTGTACCGTCTCCTTTACTTACCTATTCAGTTTATGCCTGTGGACTCATAATAAAGTGTGTGTGTAAATACATACTTACGTACATATATATACACACACATACATATATATACACACATATACATATATATAACATATATATGTTATATGTGTGTGTGTATATATATGTGTATCTGTCTATCTATCTGTATCTATATCTATATAGGGTTGGCCAAAAAGTTTCTTTGGTTTTTAAGCAAAAATAAAAGACATATTTTTCATTTTCACCAAGAACTTTATTGAACAATGTATTCACCCTTTTGTTCCACTACCTTCTGCCATTTTTCAGGCAACTTCATAATTCCTCGTTCCCAAAATTTTTTATCTTTTCGAACAAAGAACTGTACCAGTTGCCTTTTACAGTCTTCCGGAGAATGGAAATTTTTTCCATTAAGAGAATTTTGTAAAGGCCGAAATAAATGTAAATACAAAGGTACAATGTCTGGTGAATACAGCGGATGAATCAGAACTTCCCAGCCAAGCTGTAACAGCTTTTGCCTGGTCATCAGAGGAACATGCGGTCTTGCGTTATCCTGATGGAAGATCATGCGTTTTCTGTTGACTAATTCCGGATGCTTGTCGTCGAGTGCTGATTTCAGTTGGTGTAACTGGGAGCAGTACTTGTTAGAATTAATCGTTTGGTTTTCTGGAAGGAGCCCATAATAGGGGACTCCCTTCCAATCCCTCCATATACAGAACATCACCTTCTTTGGATGAAGACTTGCCTTTGGTGTGGTTGGTGGTGCTTCATTTCACTTGCCCCACAATCTCTTCCATTCCACATTAGTGTACAGTACCCACTTTTCATAGCCCGTCACGATTTGTTTTAAAAATGGAACGTTTTCATTACAAGAATCATATGGAGAAATATGCTCAAGGTTGCTTCCGCTTAACTTCTGTGGATCCCAGACATCAAAGCAATTAACATAACCAGGCTGTTGCCAATGATTTTCAACTCTTTATTTGGATATTTTGAGTACGTCGGCTATCTCTTGCATGGTATAATGTTGATTGATCTCAATTAATGTCTCAATTTGATTGCTATCAACCTCAAGCGGTCTACCCGACCGTGGAGCATCGTCCAGCAAGAAATCTCCAGCACGAAACTTCACAAACCACTTTTGACACATTCGATCAATCGCAGCACCTTCCCCATACATTGTATGTATGAGAAAAAAAAAATCTTTTTTTTCTCGTTTCATTTGCGTTTTTAACCTTTCTTGAAATAATAAAGCATAATGTGCCAAAAATGTTGCATTTTTCTTCCATCTTCAATATTAAAATGGCCACACAAAAATTCACCAATTTTGATGTTTTTTTTAATGCACACTGATATGACAGCTGTTGCAACACAGTCTAACAATATTGTTTCAAATGAATTTAAAGACAACTAAGTGCTACTAGAGGCATCCTGTGGAAAAAACGAACGAACTTTTTGGCCAGCCCAAAATACATATACACACACACACAATCATGTGGACAGGTAATATTTGTAAACTTTGGGAAAGGGATATTGGTATATTTAGCTTGTAAACTATAGCTGCTTTTGTGTTAGGTAGGTACACGTATACTTGGATATAGTATGAATGACAGTGCTATAACAATATTGCATATATTGTTGCATCAAGATTGTATTTTATTTTAAGATTTCCTTTGGAGATAGTTTTTCTTTTTTTTAATTTATTTATTTTTGGCTGTGTTGGGTCTTCGTTTCTGTGCAAGGGCTTTCTCTAGTTGTGGCGAGCCGGGGCCACTGTTCATTGCGGTGCGCGGGCCTCTCACTATGGCGGCCTCTCTTGTTGTGGAGCACAAGCTCCAGACGCTCAGGCCCAGTAGCTGTGGCTCACGGGCCCAGTTGCTCCGCGGCATGTGGGATCTTCCCAGACCAGGGCTCGAACCCGTGTCCCCTGCATCAGCAGGCAGATTCTCAACCACTGCACCACCAGGGAAGCCCAGAGATAGTTTTTTAAATGGTGAGATTTCAAACCCCAGGATCAATAAGTTACTGGCATAGCACCTGGAATAATTTTCTCCTAAAAAGAAATGACTGTTTTTTTTATAATTCTTAACACTTAAAGTAACTTCCTTTATTATTGTTTTTCTCCTTTATTTTGCATTTAAGAGGCACTTAATATGAATTATAGCCATTTATTAACACTAAGCTAACGAGCATTGATAAGCAGTTCTCTAGGATTAAATTAAAGCTTGTAAACTATTAAGTATAATTTTTGGATAGATCAGATATCCTATTGCTTTTTTGTTTGGTGGTCTTTTTATATTTTTTCTAAGTATGTAAAATAACAACATATAACTATAAATTAAGATCTCTTTTTTTTTCTCTATTCTTTCTTTTGTTTCTTAAACTTCCCTTTTGTTTTCCAGTCTGTTCTTTGTGTTCTTGTCAGAGAATTAATAGACGTTATATACTGTCTCTGAGTGAACATTTAATTGTATTCTTAATGTAATTACATTATGATTTCAACCTAAACACCTGACTTAGCACTGTTTAACTCATGTGCAGAAGAAAAATATCCGCTCACTCTTAACCAGTCAGAGTATCTTCTCCTGGTACTTTAACATATAACTTGCCAGACTTCTATGCATATATACCCATTTTTTTAAAAATGCGTTTATACTATGTTTACTGTTCTGTAACTTGCTTCTTACTTTGTTACATTATTATCCAGTTTCTATACTCTCATTAAAAGATATTGGAATATCAGAAGAAAACCAGAATGAAAAACACAATTAAAGGAAGTTTAAGAATCAGATAGATGAATTTATATATAGTGGACTTTACAAGTTAATATAGCCAAGTCTCTGTGGTCATTTTTTTCATGAATGCATAGTGACCCACTATATTTCTGTACCATAATTTAGGTTTTTAATGTTTTGATATTATATATATTATTAACAATTTAGCTCATATTATGTACTTTATCTATTATTTACTTAGGTCAAATCCCTAGAAATAAAATTATAAGAACAAAATTTATGCACATTTTAAAGACTTTTGATATATTACTGCCAAAATGCTTTCTGTAAAGGGTGTCAGCTCCCAGCAAGCAGGATCTGAGTGTGCCTGTTTTCTCACATGCTCCTCAGCAACAGTAGATATTACTATCCTTCAGGCTTTGCCAGGCTGATAGGGAAGTAGTATTTGGTTTTTTTTTTAATTTCCTCATTACTGACGAAGCATTTTATGTGTTCAGTGGCCATTTGGATTTCTTCTTTTATTCATGTCTGCCTGTTGTCTCCTTTGCCTGTTTATCACATATTTCACATAGACAAAAGTGATTTTTAAGGAGGTTGTAATGAGAATGTGATATATGACTGCCATTTTATTCTATACTGAAAACCAGTCATAGTAACAGCTACATGATGGAGAAAACCAGCTGTTTTTCTAGTCTTTCTCTTTTGACAGACGATAAAAATAACTTAAAAGCAAATAAATAACCATAATAAAGATAGTTGTTTGTGTTCTGACTCTCCTTGAGGTATATAGTTTCTGGCAGATTAGTAATATCACAACTAAATTTTCAAACAAAAAAGTTAAGGGCTGTCCTTGCCCCACCCCACCTCCGACTTCTATTATGAAAATTTTCAAAGATACCAAAAAGTTGAAAGACTTTCACAGTGAATACACATATATCTACTACATAGATTCTACAGTTCACACTTTTCTATACTTAACTTTATCACATATCTAATCATCCATTTATATATAAACTCATCTTATTTTTTTCCAATGCATTTTAAAGTAAGTTACACCAGTACAGTTTACTCCTGAACACTTCAGCAGGCATATCATTATCTAGAGTTCAATATATGTTTTAGTTTTCTTTTTCTCTTTTGAAATAAAATTTACATACAATGAAATGCACAAGTCATAAGTGTACAGTTAAATACATTTTGACAAGTACACATACCTTACTAACCCAAAGCCCTGGGAAGACATAGTACAAATGATATCATCACTGCAGAAAGTTCCCTCATGTTCCTTTCAGTTACTCCTCATCCCTGCCCCCTCAAAGGTAACTATTTTCATATAAGTGGAATAATACAATGTGTACTCTTTGTTGTAAGTCTTCTTTTCACTCTGGATAGTTTTTTTGAGATACATCCATGTTGTTGCATGCATTAGTAATTTGTTACTTTAGTGTTCCATTGTATGGCTGTACCAGTTTGTTTAGCATTCTCCTGATGATGGACACCTGAGTTGTTTCCAGGGTTTTTTTGTTTTTTGTTTTTTGTTTTTGCAGTACGCGGGCCTCTCACTGCTGTGGCCTCTCCCGTTGCGGAGCACAGGCTCCGGACGCGCAGGCTCAGCGGCCATGACTCACGGTACCAGCCGCTCCGCGGCATGTGGGATCTTCCCGGACCGGGACACAAACCCGTGTCCCCTGCATCGGCAGGGGGACTCTCAACCACTGCACCACCAGGGAAGCCCATCCAGGGGTTTTTTGTTTGTTTGTTTGTTTTAAGATTATGAGTAAAGCTACTATAAATGTTCTTTTTATGGAGGACATTTTTTTTTAAGTTTAGGTTTTAAAATTTATTCTAAAGATCCAACCTATTAATCACTTTTACTTGTCTCATAATATCTTCCATATTCTTACCTTTTCTGAGTATCTGGAAATAGTGTGGTATATTAAAAAGACATTGAGCTAGAAAATCCAGCAGGAAATATCCCAATCTTTTTTTTTTTTTTCATTGAAGTATATAGTTGATTTACAACTGTTGTGTTAGTGTCTGGTATACAGCAAAGTGATTCAGTTATAAATATATATTCTTTTTCATATTTTTTTCCATTATAAGATATTGAATATAGGTCTCTGTGCCCTGCAATAGGGCCTTGTCTTGTTGTTTATCTATTTTATATATAGTAGTTTGTATCTGCTAATCCCAAACTCCTAATTTATCCCTTCCCCACTTTCCTCTTTGGTAACCATAAATTTGTTTTCTCTGTCTGTGAGTCTGTTTCTGTTTTTTGTTTTGTTTTTTTAATAAGTGCATTTGTATCATATTTTAGATTCCACATACATAAGTGATATCATATGATATTTGTTTTGTTTTAGTATGATAATCTCTGGGTCCATCCATGTTACTGCAAATGAGGTTATTTCATTCTTTTTTTATGGGGAAGTAGTATTCCTGTGTGTGTGTGTGTGTGTATACACACATATCAATCTTCTTTATACATTCATCTGTTGATGGACATTTAGGTTGCTTCCATGTCTTGGCTGTTGTAAATTGTGGTGCTGTGAACATTGGGGTACATGTATCTTTTTGAATGAGAGTTTCCTCTGGATATATGCCCAGGAATGGGATTGCTGGGTCATATGGTAATTCTATTTTTAGTTTTTTAAGGAACCTCCATACTGTTCTCCATAGTGGCTGCACCAATCTATATTTCCACCAACAGTGAAGGAGGGTTCCCTTTTCTCCACACCCTCTCCAGCATTTCTAGTTTGTGGACTTCTTAATGATGGCCATTCTGACTGGTGTACAGTGATTCCTCATTGTAGTTTTTATTTGCATTTCTCTGATAATTCGTGATGTTGAGCATCTTTTCATGTGCCTATTGGCCATCTGTATATCTTCTTTGGAGAAATGTCTATGTCCTCTGCCTGTTTTTTGATTGGATTGTTTGGTTTTTTTTGTTATTGAGTCATATGTGCTGTTTGTATATTTTGGAAATGAAGCCCTTGTCGGTCGCATCATTTGAAAATATTTTCTCCCAGCCCATAGGTTGTCTTTTTGTTTTGTTGATGGTTTCCTTTGCTGTGCAAAAGCTTATAAGTTTGATTAGGCCCCATTTGTTTCTTTTTGCTTTTACTTCTGTTGCCTTGGGAGACTGACCTAAGAAAACATTGGTACTATTTATGTCAGAGAATGCTTTGCCTGTGTTCTCTGCCAGGAGCTTTATGGTGTCTCGTGTTAATCTTGGTGTTTGTTTTGTGTGGTCTTGGGTAAACACTCAGTATTCACCTTCTCATCCCCAGAAGGGGGCATTCAGTGAAAGCAAGAGTGTCACATAGGTTTCATCTCAAGTACCTCCCTGGAGTACTTTGTTGAGGGTTTGGCACAGTTTAGCAAAAATGACTTCCATGATCAGTTAGCTGCTAAAACTTTCATGATCCTCTTGTTAGACATTTGCCATTCCTGGACCAGTCAGGTTTTAAATCTTTTGCCATATTATGTTTCTGGCTATAATTTGAAGCTAGTTAATTTTCACATGAATTGTCATAATCTTCTCAAGTGTTTTTCTCTTTCCATGGAAGATAGAATCCCAAAGGAATTTCTTAATCCTGACATTGACATTAACTTATTTATGCTTATTGTCTCTTTGTAGATCTACTCTAGTTTCCCATACACTGTCAGTCATTTGCCATACTTCCACATCACGTTGGTTTCAGAAGTTTCATCTTAAAATGTCTAATTAATGTCATTCTTTGCATTTTCTTTTTTTTTGATAAGGACCTTAGTAGAAATTCATTACTTCACATTCACCAGAGGCTTCACATAGGAGAGAAGCTTTTTAAGTGTGATCAGTGTGGTAAGAGTTTTAGTCGGAGTTCAGTACTTACGTTCATCAGAGAGTCCACACAGGAAAAAAATCATATAAGTGTGATGAGTGTGGTAAGGGCTTCAGTCAGAGTTCAGATCTTCGAATTCATCAGTTAGTCCACATGGGAGAAAAGTCCTATAAATGTGATGACGGTGGTAAGGGCTTTACCCCCCCCACTCAAATCTTCAAATCCATTAGCGGGTGCACACAGGAGAGAAGCCTTACAAATGTGACGACTGTGGGAAGGACTTTAGTCACAACTCAGATCTTCACATTCATCAGAGGGTCCATACCGGGGGGGAAGCCCTATACTTGTCATGAATGTGGGAAGGGCTTCAGTAAGAGTTCCAGACTTCACACTCACCAAAGAGTACATACTGCAGAGAAACCCTATAAATGTGAACAGTGTGGGAAGGGCTTCAGTCAGCGTTCACGTCTTCTCATTCATCAGAGAGTCCATACAGGAGAAAAATCTTTTGTTTCTCTTTGCTTATCCTCTCCTCTCTACAGATTGACCTCCTGTTTACTCACTCTGTGCATGCTTATAATATTCTTTGCATTTTCTGTCTCTTTCCTTTAGTTCCTTATAGATAATCTTGATTTAGGAGGTCAAGATTTTAAAATCGTTTTTCTCTATTATCTTTTTTTTCTTCCGTTTTTGGTGGCAAAATTTATTTTCTTAAAAATCTAAAAACCTCTTAAAATCATTTTGTAATAACACAGTGATACAGAAGAGCTTCCATATTACAGATGTAAATTCAATGAAGAAGGGTATACTGGTATATATAAACTGTTGTAAAATAAGCTTTGGGGGAACATATGAACATTAAGTGTTCAGTATGAACATTTTATATTTTCAGGTGAGGTGCAGGTGCAGAAATCTGAGATTACTGACTGCTAGAATGTTATTTAATTGAGCCCACGAAATGATTACAGGGTTGGGATTTTTAGGCCATAAATGTGGATTAAGTACAACGTTGAAGGCAGTATTTAAAATGCCATCTTAGAGAGTATAAACCTTTAAGTTGGGAAAGCAATTTCCTTTTTACCTGATTTCTCAAAATTAATTTCTCCAAAATTAATTTTCTCGAAGTAATTAGTGAGCCATTTCATAGTATTAGCTTATTTAACATTAGCTCTTTGGGTACTTTATATATTGGTTCTGTGGTTTTTTTGTTTTGTTTGTTTTTTGTTACCTATTTTGTGTATAGTAGGGTATATTTGTCAGTCCCAATCTCCCAATTTAACCCTCCCCCTGCCCCGCTAGTAACCATAAGATTGTTTTCTATATCTGTGACTCTATTTCTGTTTTGTAAATAATTTCATCTGTACCATCTTTTTAGATTCCACATATAAGCGTTATCATATGATATTTGTCTTTCTCTGTCTGACTTACTGCACTCAATATGACAATCTCTAGGTCCATCCGTGTTGCTGCAGATAACATTATTTCATTCTTTTTTATGGCTGAGTAATATTCCATTGTATATATGTACCACATCTCCTTTATCCGTTCATCTGTCAGTAGACACTTAGGTTGCTTCCATGTCTTGGCTATTGTAAATAGTACTGCTGTCAACATTGGAGTGTATGTATCTATACACAGAAAATCCTAAAGATGCTACAAAAAACTACTAGAGCTCATTAATGAATTTGGTTAAGTTGCAGGATACAAAATTAACACACAGAAATCTGTTGCATTTCTATACACTAACAATGCAAGATCAGAAAGAGAAAGTAAAGAAACAATCTCATTTACCATTGCAACAAAAAGAATAAAACACCTAGGAATAAACCTACCTAAGGAGACAAAGGCCTGTACTCCAAAAACTATAAGACGCTGATGAAAGAAATTGAAGATGACACAAACAGATGGAAAGATATACCATGTTCTTGGATTGGAAGAATCATTGTTGTCAAAAATGACTATACATGGGCTTCCCTGGTGGCTCAGTGGTTGAGAGTCCGCCTGCTGATGCAGGGGACACAGGTTTGTGCCCCCGTCTGGGAAGATCCCACATGCTGTGGAGCGGCTAGGCCTGTGAGCCATGGCCGCTGAGCCTGTGCGTCCAGAGCCTGTGCTCCGCAACAGGAGAGGCCACAACAGTGAGGGGCCCGCATACCGCAAAAAAAAAAAAAAAAAAGACTATACTACTCAAGGCAAACTACAGATTCATGCAATCCCTATCAAATTACCAGTGGCATTTTTCACAAAACTAGAACAAAAAAATCTTAAAATTTGTATGGAGACACAAAAGGCCCTGAATGGTCAAAGCAATCTTGAGAAAGAAAAACAGAGCTGGAGGAATCAGGCTCCCTGACTTCAGACTATACTACAAAGCTGCAGTCATCAAAGCAGTATCGTACTGGCACAAAAACAGATATATAGATCAATGGAACAGGATAGAAAGCCCAGAGATAAATCCACGCACCTACAGTCAGTTAATCTACAACAACGGAGGCAAGACTATACAATGGAGGAAAGACAAGTCACTTTCAATAAATGGTGCTAGGGAAACTGGACAGCTACATGTAAAAAAATGAAATTGGAACATTCTTTAACACCATACACAAAAATAAACTCAAAATGCATTAAAGACCTAAATGTAAGGCTGGGTACTATAAGACTCTTTGAGGAAAACATAGGGAGAACACTCTCTGACATAAATCGTAGCAAGATCTTTTTCGATCCACCTCCTAAAGTAATGAAAACAAAAACAAAAACAAATGGGACCTAATTAAACTTAAAAGCTTTTGCACAGCAAAGCAAACAATAAACAAAACGAAAAGACAACCCACAGAATGGGAGAAGATATTTGCCAATGAAGCGACCGACAAGGGATTAATCTCCAAAATATAAAAACAGCTCATGCAGCTCAGTAACAAAAAAACAAACAACCCAATCAGAAAATGGGCAGAATATCTAAATAGACATTTCTCTGAAGAAGACCAAAACATACAGATGGCCAAAAAGCACACGAAAAGATGCTAACAGCACTAATTGTTAGAGAAATACAATGAGGTAGCCATCATCAAAAAAAATCTACGAACAATACATGCTGGAGAGGGTGTGAAGAAAAAGAAACCTTTCTACACTGTGGGTGGGAATGTAAATTAGTATAGCCACTGTGGAGAACAGTATGGAGATTCCTTAAAAAACTAAAAATAGAGCTACCATGTGATCCAGCAGTCCCACTCCTGGGCATATACCCTCAGAAAACCACAATTCGAAAAGATACGTGTACCCTAATGTTCATTGCAGCGCTATTTACAATAGCCAGGACATGGAAGCAACCTAAGTGTCCATTGAGAGAGGAATAGATAAAGAAGATGTGGTACATATAAACAACGTTTTTCTCTATTATCAATAAAAATTTTCAGTTTCTCTCAGGGCTTGGACCCCTTGTTTCCCCCCTTGTTAATTGTGTTAAGAGATAGAGAAAAATGTGACATAGACATGATGAGATAGCTATAGTGGAGAGAAGAGTGTGAGTATATGATCAGGATTGAAATGATAATAGTTTTTAAAATGTCAGTCTCTGAGTAGGGCCTGGCAGGAAAACGATATAGAGATATACTCGAGCAAAATGATTTACAGTGATATTGTGGGGATTACAAAGATTCCTAAAATACGTTTAAAAGGAAAAAGCTCTCTTGTGTACGTACAAAAATTTAATTAGCAAGACCAAGAAAAGTTGGAGGAGAAAAAAAAAAAACCCGTGTTTTAAGACAGCTGTCTCTGTAAATTAAATTATACCAGTAATTGGTTGTGTATTCCAGATAACTGTTGTGTGTATTTTCTGAATTCCAAATCTTGTCTGCCTCCTTTTTTACTTAGTGCCACATTCTAGTTCTTTAATACTCATTTGTATGGAAACTGCTTTTTATATCCAATCCATCTAACAAAGTAAGTTAGCCTTCATAGGAATATAGCTAACAGCTAGATGCTTTGACTGGAGCAGCTGGTCTGTAACCTCAGGTGTTCTTGGGAGCAGCTTTCCTTTCCTCTCCCTGGCTGAATCCTTATGTTTCTAGATCTGTGACTGTATCAGTTTCTCTGTGTGACAGAGTTAAGACATTTTCCGAGGTGACATAGTACTAACATCCCTTCCTTTCAACCATGTGATTTCATCTGTTTTGAATGTGTCATATAGTCTTTTCTGATGTGATTCATTAATCCAGTAAACACTTTTTTGAGCCCCTGCCTTGTGCAGTTTCCAAACTCTTAAGAAAACAGGTGTCTAAAACATGATTGCTGCTTTTCCAGAGCTGACAGTATAATGAGAGGAAACAGATCAGTGCAAATAATTAGCTTAAAATAAAATGAGTACTAATAGAAGTATGGATAAAGTGCTGTGGAAGCTCTGAGTATTTGCTTCATCATACTTAGTGTGGGATAGAGGTAGCTTCTTAATAAAGAATAGTTTGAATTTACTAGATAAGTAGGGAGGGCTTTGCTTGTGAAGAGAACAGCATATATATAAGGGGGTGAAAGAAAACATCCTGGAGAAATGCATGTATTTGAGGTATAGTATTTTTGGAATTAAGACTGGAACATCAGTGCAGCCTTCTGCTTGGCCGGATACGGGGTTTAGACTTTTTTCCTTAGCTAATGGAATCATTGAAAGATTTTAAGCATTAGAATGGTAGAATCATATTTGAAAGATGACCTTGGCAGTAGGGGAGAAGGATTTGAAGCAAGCAGAATTGGAGTGAGGGAGATCATTTGAGGTAGGAGTTAAGCATCTGAAATATAGTGGCAGTGGAGTTGGAGAGGAAGGAATGAGTTCAAGAGCTATTAGTAGAATTCACTTGACTGTGAGAAAGGATACACAAGGATAAGTCAACGCTTACTCAGATATCTAGCTTTGGTGTCCAGGAAAATAAAGGTGTTCAGACTGGACAATGGAGGAGAAGGTGGAGTCACTTAGTGGGACTCTGTGATTGCACTAAACCAGAGTAATTGCATGGGTTTCTTAAGACAGTATTGTATACCAAGCTCAGAAAGATAATGCTGATTTTTATGTGTAGATGATCTCCTTATTTTAAAAAAATCAGAAGATAAGAGGATGTAAAAGATAGGAAAACGGAAGTATTTAACAGACTTGGAATTATGCAGGTAGAGCATTTTAGTTTGTAGATTCATTAACTTTTGTTTTAGAAACGTGTTCAGTTTTCTTTGCTGGTGAAGTCAGATTGTAATAAATTTTAAATTGTTCTGTTTGGAGTTCGTTAAATCATTTAAAAATTCGAATTATGAATTAATTAGAAATGAAAATGATTGAATTTACATTGAAAAATAATGAAGAAAATTCTCTTTTGTGTGTCTTAAATTTAAAAAACCATTAAATCGAGAATTAGTTTAGTTTCCTTTATCTAAACAGTTGTACCCAATGTTTGAATTCACATTTTTCTCATTACCAATCTAAGAAGAGTAACCAACTTAGGGGAGAAAAAAATGTGTGTGTGTGTGTGTGTGTGTGTGTGAGAGAGAGAGAAAGAGAGAGAGAGATTCAGTACAGGAAGTGCTCTTCTGCCTTAGTTGCACAGAATAAGCTGAAGAGAATATTGGTACACTTGATGAAAATGGTCCACAGTTTGGGGGCTGGCAGAGAGATCCTGGTGAGCAACCAGGAGATGGCCACTGGCTCTGACCTAAAGTTCTGTTTTTCTTTATTGTACATATTGAAACATTAGTTCATTTTAACTAAAACATAATTTGATTATATAAGTTAGTATTTTTTCATAGCAAAAGATCATGAGGAATTTATAAAGTTTAATTTCAGTACTTTTTTTTCCCCCTTCCTTTAGATCATATAATGAAAAAAACAGAAGAGTCTGAATCACACCTGGAATTTGAAATTAAAAGGAAAGTTGCACAGAAACGTCACAGTAGTACATGTCAGTCTACCCCACATTCTGTGTCTCCTGCTTCCAAAAAATGTTTAACTGATTTAGAGGTGGGTAGAGAAATTATTCTTTGTTGCTAATCAATTGGTATTTTTATTAATATTATTTTTAGTATTTATTAAATTCTAGGTGACCTTTTGAATAGGACTGGAAGAGAACTAGAAAAGTTATTTAGGCAAACTTTTCTGCCTTCACTAGATCATTTTTCAATTATCAAAAATCCAGAATATATCTTTCTGAAAAGAATTTGTGAGTACCTCCCTGCAGCATACTTCAAATGATTGCTCTCAATCAGAAATTTTTAGAAATAAGTTTAAATTTATAGAAAAAATGATAAGTATCCACATATTCTTCCATTTAATTCCCCAGTTTTCCACATTTGCTTTATTGTTCTCCCTCACTCTGCCTTCCTTTGTGTGTGTGTGTGTGTGTGTGTGTGTGTGTATTTTTCTGTACCATTTGAGTATAAGTAAGGCAGAATGCCCATTTACTACATAATACTTTAGTGTGTGTTTCCTTAAAAAAAAAAAAAAATTCTCCTATATAACCAGAGTACAACTGTCAAATATTTTTAATTAACATGGATCCAAAATTATCATCTAATCCACAAACTTCACTCAGATTTTCCCTAACCAGTGTCCTTTATGGGAACAGGATCATGTACATTTAGTTGTCATGATCTTCAGTCTTCTTTAATCTGGAATAATTCCTTGATATTCCCTTCTCATTAATAACCTTGATATTTGTAAGGAATATAGGCCTCTTACTTTGTACCTCAAGTTGGATTTGTCTAATGGTTCATCATGATTTATACATTTTTCAAGAATCCTCAGAAGTGATGCTATGATCTTATTGCATCATATCGGGAAGTATATAATGTTGATTTTCACATTACTCACTTTTATCTTAAGATGTACTCTTCTAGATTTTTTCCGGTATTTTAGTAGGTATTTTTAGTAGATACTTCTATACTCATTTATTTATTTTACTTATTTATTTTTGGCTGCATTGGGACTTTGTTGCTGTGCATGGGCTTTCTCTAGTTGTGGTGAGCAGGCTTCTCATTGCCGTGGCTTCTCCTGTTGCGGAGCACGGGCTCTAGGCACGCGGGCTTCAGTAGTTGCAGCACGTGGGCTTCAGTAGTTGCAGCACAGGCTCAGTAGTTGTGGCTCGCCAGCTCTAGATCATGGGCTCAGTAGTTGTGGCCCACGGGCTTAGTTGCTCCATGGCATGTGGGATCTTCCCAGACCAGAGCTTGAACCTGGGTCCCCTGCATTGGCAGGCAGATTCTTAACCACTGCGCCACCAGGAAAGTCCCTATACTCATTTATTAATAAGAGTTTTTTCTTATCCCACATTTACTTATATATTTTTCTGTTTTTATCAGCTTAGACACATAGATTCTTATTTTACACAAAACGGTTATACTCCATAACTATCATTTTTCATTCTGATGCTCACATTGTCCCAGACTTGGCCCATGGAAAGTTCTTCAAGCTGGCTACTGTTTCTTTTTGACATATTCCCATCATTATTTGAGTACTTACTTTATGGTATAACCAGATGGTCTAGACTTCTTTGTATTTTCTCTGCATCAGCTCTAGTCATGCATTTCTCCCAAGGAGCCATTGTTTCTATAAGTGGAGGGAAGATATTTGGGCAATAGTTATGCTCATTGCTACTGGTTGTCACATTTATAGGCCCTCTCAGTGACTGAACTAGGAAATAATTTGTATGCGTATGTGTTGATATTCAGTACTTATTAAAATCTATGAGTTTACATTGACAATTCCATTTCTAGTCCAACACCACAGTGTTTACTTTAGCCTTTTGTATGTTGCTTGTTTGTAACTGCCTTCTCTGACAGTGAGAAACCTGTCTCCCATCGTCTCCAGTGTATTTACTTATTTGCTCCATTGCCTTTTACGTGCCCAGTCTTCTGACATGTCAGCCTAAGGTCGGCTTGGGACATACTGGCCTTCCCCACAGTGCTTGGCCCACTGCTTGACCCAGGGAAAGGAGGAGAGAGGAAGAAAGCTCCTTCCCAGACACATCATCCTTTCTCCATTAGGCATGCAAGCTAAAAACCTCAGAATTTTTTTTTTAACATCTAATATATATTTTCTTCCTTTTTATGTTTACTCCCATGCCACTTATGCTTTTCTTAGTGGAGATAAAGAATAGATTGGTGCCATCCTGTACGTAACTTTAAATTCTTGAATAAGATTAGTGGTTTTTCTTTCCATGTGTAGTCTGTGAAATTTCACACTGTGTACTGCTTGTAAGAAAACAAGGTCTTTGGTATTCAGTGAGACTATAAAAAGTTCAGAATATTTACACAGTATGACATTATCTCAGTGGTGTCTCATCAAAGGCAGGCTCTTTCTTATTAAGTATAGTTGGTTATTATTGTGTAAAGACTGGCAGATAACTATGTGATATGTAATTTGGATTTATTTTGTAAGTCTTCCACTGACCAAAAGGGAGGAAATGACACTTTAATTAATCTTTGTTTCCCAAAAGAAATTATACTTAACATACAATTGTTAGGAAAATTTACTACTTTACTAAAAGTAATTGAGCATTGTTGAGATTCTAGTTTTTAGGTCACTAGGTTGATAAAATTCTTAATCTCTAGTTTTTATCATGAAAAATTTAATATCATGTTTGGTTCAGCTGATCTGCATTTTACTCCTAATTGTTGCAAACGGTTCTAAGATACGTGTTTCTTAGCTGACGGAAGGCATATGATAATAGATCATGATATATTTCCTTCTATATTTTAATATTAAAAATTTTAATAGTAGAGAAGTGCTTTTTCTGTTTCTGTATCAATTTTATAAAAGAAAATACTTGAAAGTATTGCTTTTCCATGGGGTTCTTTTTACTGAAATATGTCCTTTATTATAGGCAATAAAGTATTGGAGACAGTCTGAACCCAGCTTGATCATATCCTCGATTCTTAAAAGGCAGAGTTAGCTCATGTACATAGCTGATTCCCACTGTGGCAAATGGGGGTCTAGCTCCCACATAAATGAACGTATTTAAACTTTTTTGAGTGTACCATGATATTTTTTAAACCTAGCTAGAGGTGGAAATACGTATATCTATGCTCGTCATAAAAATAATGGGGTTTAGATATGTTTTTAGAGGATTAGAGCGTAGTATGTAGATAGGGACTACTCTGTTGTTTATGGGTTTCCCTTTCTGGTACAGTAGGACGTGGTCAACCATTTGCATTATTTGTATATTTATTTTCCTTCTTATAGACATAAGTGCTACAGAACCTTGTTCACATAAATAGGTACATGAGTATGGAAAGAGTTTTATTACAGTAATATCACCAAGTACCTTGAACTCCTATGTTATATGCTTCAAAATTACTTGACACTCGACTGTCAAAAAACATTTTTTAATGATATAACAATTGTAAGAGGCCTAGATTAGGCCTTCCTTAATATAGTTTTGAAGTACTGTCTTAGAAATAAATTATCTTGTAAAAGTTTTTATTAATCAGAACTTAGAATTGATTCATTTTTCCAACATTTAAAATTATCCTTCTGCTTGGTTCGGTGATTTTTATACCGCAAGGCAGTGCACACTTGTAATATTTCAAATGGAAGATGGGTTTAGTGTTCTTTTTTTTTTGCTTTTAAGTATGAGAAGAACAATTGGCAGGTGGTGCTTTGACATGAGAAGCATAATCAAATCAGTTTTGGGAAAGGTTACATGTGTGAATTGAGGATCTAGATGTTGATTCCCTTGAGATTATATATGTCCTGTATGCCTTAGAAGATCTTTATGTAACCCTTGAGGAATATACATAGTCCAATTTGAAGACTGCTGGACTAGATGGTTTGAACATTCCTTCCAGCATTCTGATGCTAAATCTCAAATAACATTCAGGGTCTTGTGGTAGCCATAGTGATGATGATGGGAAGTAGGAGATTTAATTTTGAGATTACTGTTGTTGTTGTTCCATGATGTTGAAATAAAATGCCAAAGTCTTTTGTTTCTTTCCTTATTTTTTATTTTTTGGAATTTAAGGTTTCTAAACAGTGTGGATATTGTCCAAAATGTGGAAAAGAAAAAGAAAATCAGACCAAATGCCAAAGTTGTGGTATTCCTTTTCCTAAGGATTTGCAAAGAAATTGCAGACAAGCTGTAACTTTGAATGAATCTACTGGATTATTAAGAACATCAATTCATCAGAATTCTGGAGGACAGAAGTCACAAAACACAGCATTACCAGCCAAGAAGTTTTATGGCAACAGTGTGGGAAAGGTTCCAATTGATATTATTGTGAATTGTGATGATAGTGGACAGAATAATTTACAGACTAATGGGAAAGTCATTTTACCTAGGGCAAAAGTAGCCAAAATCACAAACCTGAAAGAAAGGAAAACAAGCCTGTCAGACCTAAATGATCCAAGTAAGTGTTTTACTCCCTTTAGTATTGCTGATATCAATCCGTTATTTTTCACATATATTTTTAATGTGAGCATGAGCATATTTCAGAACTGTAATTTTAAAAGGTATCTTCTTGTGTCAGTTATGTGACATGGTTTTGGGGTAGGTTATTAAAACTGTCCATGTAGTTGGAAAATATAACTGACTTTGTTCTTATTCCATCCATCTTAAATAGTTTAAAAAAAAAAAAAAAAGGCACAGACCTTGGCCCTAGTCTTAGGTCAAGTGCCAGTTATGCCCCATTTTGTAACTTTGACCCGGTTAATTTAATCTCTCTGATGTATAAGTGGATATATTTCCTGCCCGATAGGGTTCTTGAGGGAGTAAATTTAAAAATAACATGAAGTGCCTAGCATAGCTCAGTAGAGCTGAAAATTCATTCCCGTACTGCTTTTGTTCATCTCCTAAATCTTTTTTCCTATCTTCAGTCACATGTACATATGTGCATGTATATGAAATGCAGTCCTTTTTGTAACAAATGGCACAAGATTGGAAACAGTCATGAACTGGTTGAATCAACTATAGTGTACGTAGCTGTACAAGGGGGAAGAAAGATCTTATTTAATATTGTGTAGAGTGATTTCCAAGATCTGTAATCAAGTGAATAAAGCAAGGTGCAGATCAGAGCTTATAGTATGCTACTCTTTATTTATGAAGGGTGGGAGGATATAGGTTTTGTTTTGTTTTTAATGAAAAGATATATCAAAAGCTAATTTTAAAAAGCAGTTAGTTGGAAGGGTAGGAAACAGTGTAGGAGTTAGGGATAGATGCTAGATTTCTCCAAATATACCTTGTTTTATAGATTTGACTTTGGAACCATGTAAATGTTTTACATGATTATAAAACAAAATTAAGTTGGAGATTTAAAACAACAATAAAATCAAAAACAAAATGAAATAAATGAACTTAATTATATATCTAATTGGTGGCTTGAACACACAGAATTATTTCAAATTAATTTACATTAAATTAATATTGTGGCTATACATCCCTAATGTTCAAACAGAACTCCAAAGAAATCCTGACTGTATTCAGTAACATTATTATTAATATTACTATTGCTTTTTTTTTTTTTTTTGTGGTACGCAGGCCTCTCACTGCTGTGGCCTCTCCCGTTGCGGAGCACAGGCTCCAGACGCGTAGGCCCAGCGGCCATGGCTCACGGGCCCAGGCGCTCTGCGGCATGTGGGACCTTCCCGGACCGGGGCACGAACCCATGTCCCCTGCATCGGCAGGCGGACTCTCAACCACTGGGCCACCAGGGAAGCCCCAAAGTGTAGATTTTAAAAAACAGATTTTTCTAGTTGCAAAGTCCCTATATACTTTATCATTCTTAAATTTGTATTCCTATTAAAATAGTTTATTATTATGAAGCTTTTATTCTGTCCTTGGTGGTCAAATAATAAAATGTACAATGTCTCAAGTAGTGATAAACTCTATGTGGAAAAGTGAAGCAGGTCCAGGAAATAGAGAGTGACAAGTGTCACAATGAAGAAGCTTGCAATTTTAGATAAGTGGTGGAATTTGAGATAGGTAGATGAAAAAGTTACTTGATAGAGTAACTTTTGAACATTGCCTAGAATGAAGTGAGGAGGAAGATAGGCTGATTTCTATGGAACAAGTTTGTAATGTAAATGCAAAGACCATATATTAGCTTGGGTTGCCATAACAGAATACTGTAGACTGAGTGGGCTTAAACAACAGAGATTTATTGTCTCACAGTTCTGGATGCTGCAACTCCAAGATTAAGGTGCCATCAGGTGAGGCCTCTCTTCCAGGCTTGCAGATAGCCACCTTCTTTCTGTGTATTTACATGGCCTTTCTTTTGTGCTTGCGCAGAGAGGGAGAGGGAGATTTCTGTCATCTCTTTTTCCTATTTCACCAGTCCTTTCAAATTAAGGCCTCACCTTTATGACCTCATTTAACTTTTAATACCTCTTTATAGGCCCTATCTCCAAATATAGTCGCATTGGGGATTAGGGCTTCAACATATGAATTTTGAAGGGACAGAATTTAGTCCATAGCAGACCCTGATACAGAATCTTACGTATATTCATATATATTCCATGTTTTATATAGAATCAACGCAGCTATGAAAACAGCTCTTTAACTGTTGTCATCTTTGCATACTCTCTCTCCATTTACTTTACAGTTATGGTGACATTGAGCACAACCCTCTATTTTAAGTTAATAAAACAAGAGCTATGTAGTACAGTTCTATCTGTTGCAGTGTTAGGGCTTTAAAATAAGTTTGTTTTGTTTTTTTTTTAACATCTTTATTGGAGTATAATTGCTTTACAGTAATTATTAGTTTCTGCTTTATAACAAAGTGAATCAGCTATTCGTATACATATATCCCCACATCTCCTCCCTCTGCGTCTCCCTCCCTCCCACCCTCCCTATCCCACCCCTCTCGGTGGTCACAAAGCACTGAGCTCATCTCCCTGTGCTATGCGGCTGCTTCCCACTAGCTATCTGTTTTACGTTTGGTAGTGTATATATGTCCATGCCACTCTCTCACTTTGTCATAGTTTACCCTTCCCCCTCCCCATATCCTCAAGTCCATGCTCTAGTTAAAATAAGTTTTTGATAGAGTAGCTGTAGAAGTTTTAATGTTTCTGAAGCACAATAAAAATTACTGTAGGTTGAACACTAGGCTTACCATTTAATATGTATTTCTGTTTAGCTTTTCATAAACAACATAAGCAGTTCATGGACTTTTTTAAAGCTTACATATGACAGGCACTATGCTATAAACCTTTTACATATTAACTCATTTGTTCTTAAGACAGTCCTTTGAAATAGGACTTTATTGTCCCCAGTATCACAGAGGAGAACTGAGGCAAATAGCCAGTAAGTGGCAAGACCCTAATTTTCAAGTGTGTGTAAATCAGCCTGGACCTTCTAATCTGGCCTGTTAGATTTTGTGTTAATAAAATACCAGTTCTGAAAAAGATCAACTTTAGCATTTGCTCCTGAGACGGGATAGCAAAATAAAAAAGATGAATGGTGTGATGCTAGGGGTGATGCCTCTCTGGGACTTGTATATGACTAAAAAAATATTACCTAAGCATTTATGTGTATGATACGGAAAAAGAAAATTGCTCATACAAGTTTATACATTGTTCAATACATGACTTTCTTTGCCAAGCAGTTTTAGATGCTGGGAATATAGCAGTAAGCAAGGCAGTATTTTTGCTCTTTTACAGTTTATATTAGTGGGGAGAGACAAATGAGCAAGTAAACATCCACAACAAAAGACAAAGATAACAGAAATTTAAATTAATTGATGTGAATAAGTACCTGTATGCTACTTTAGATTGAGTGGTCAATCAAAAAGTGGTATTTAAGCTAATATTTGATGACCAAAATGCAAAAAAGTGTTAGGGGAATTACAGTCAGACAGGAACAGAAAAAATGCCAGTATACCTGGAGGTGGTGTTTGAGGAACAGAAAAAAGCCGGTATATCTGTAACATAAAGAGGGGAAAATGGAGTAGTATGAGAAAGTAGGGTAGGGCCAGATTATGTAAATTTATGAACCAGGGTAAGGAGTTAGTATTTGACTCAAGTGCAGTATGCTGGCTCTGTGCAATTACGATATAAATATGAGTTTGATAAGATTCAATAATGAGTACATGGTAGAAGAGCAAATTACCTTAATATAATGTCTTGTCCACGTTCATTTACTAAACAAGATTTATTAAGCATTAGGCACTGGTCCAAGTTCTCCCAGAGACCAGTTGTGATGTTAGTGATTCCTTGTGTGAGATAAAATTATTTGGTCACATGCAGTTTTGCACACATTTAAAATGCGTTCTATTTTGTGAATAATTGATATGCAGATTATCTTCATACCTAAGACTTTCTGGAACTCTGAAATAAACCTACTGATAAACATTTAATTTTTGCTGTAACTTGTGTATGTTTCTGTGTGGGTGATTGTGATGGACTGTAGAATCAATTTTACATTTGTGTGTTGTTTAAAAAAATGTCAGTTCTAATTGTTCTCCAAATTTAACTTCGCATCAAATAGAATGAATTATATCTTAATTTTTATTAATCTCAGGTCTGGAGGAGATCAAAAGCAAATATATTTCCCACCTTGTTCATGTGTTTACATTTTTAACTGACAGGAATGAAATATCTGAAGTATTTAACATTTTCTTTGTAGTCATTTTGTCCAGTGATGATGATGATGATGACAGTGATAGGACTAACAGAAGAGAAAGCATCTCTCCTCAACCTGCTGATTCAGCATGTTCTTCCCCAGCGCCATCCACGGGAAAAGTAGAAGCAGCACTAAATGAAAACACCTGTAGAGTAGAGCATGAACTAAGAAGCATTCCAGCAGATTCAGAATTAAATACAGTTACCTTGCCAAGAAAAGCAAGAATGAAAGACCAGGTACTTTTCACATTTATTGACATTTATTCAGATTAAGTCTCCTTTGGTATGTAAATATTTGGCGGGGAGGACAATTTGGCAGTATCTTAGGAGAAGAATGAATTAGTCATGAAGTAGGACTTAAAATAACACTTGGAAGATTATTTGAAAGAACATTAAAACACATACAAAAATAAATTTAAATTAAATTAAAGGCTTAAAGTGTAAAAAGTTCAGCAAGAAACAACAATAACCTTATCGTAAGTGAAATGTAAGTGTAAATATACTTGTATAATCTAGTGGGCAGGAAAAGGTCATTTTAACTTGGGTGTATTTTACCATAATATTGTGGTTTTACTATATTTTACTGTATAAAATTTTAAAAATAGATGACAAAGGATAACAGAAATTATGTCTATAGACAGTAGATCTAGAAAGGGATATTTGTAATAATGCAGATAACATACACTAATATCTATAATAGACCAAGGGACAGAATTTAGTCCTCTTTTAAAAATTAGAGGAAAAAAGAAAATAAAAGAAGATAGGAATAGATAAGAAGAGAAAATTCAGGTAATAAACTTTTATAGAAAAAGTACATATTAAAGAAAATGAAATATAACCATGTACTTAACAGACTTTCAAAATTAATGCAAAATCGATTAATATGTACTACTGGCAACAATCCAAGGCAAAGGGTACTTTCCTTATATGCTGATGAAAAAAAATTAAGTTGTTATGGCCTTTTGGGAAAGCAATGTAAAACATCCACTGAAATATTTAAAAGGTATACTGAATGACCAGGTAATTCATTCCCTAGACTCAATCTCAAAGGAATCCTCTACCTCCAGTGCTTAGACTGTATGTATAAATATGATTATTAGCAAACATAATCATTGCCCATTAATATAGAAATGGCTGAAGAAACTATGGTATATCTATACCATGGACTGTTATGCAGCCACTGACAATAAAAATCAGAGCTATATCAATGACTTTTAGGATTTCTACATGGCCCTGCTTAGTGAGAATACCGAGATGCAGAAATATGTGCATATTTTCTTATTTTTGTAAAAAGAACTTTGAAAAACTTGTGTGTTAAAAAATTATATGTGTATGTACATATGTCAGGAATTCTAGAAGTTACAGATAAAAATATGGAACCATACATGTTTGATGAAGATAGGAACTGTAAGAAATGAAAAAAAAATAGCTATAATAAAATAGTTAAAATTATAGAAAAAATATAGATTGATATTTTTAATATAATCTTGGGGAATACCTTTCCAAACACTTCAGTACAAGCAAAAATAATAAATGAAGAGATGAATATATTTGATTAAATGGAAGATACCGAACAGTGAACCCAAACACCATCCACAGAATTTGATAGGTAATGCAAATGGGAAAAAATAGTGAAGTATGTGACAAAGTATGAGTTGGTCCTTTATATATTTTTAATTTCTTAAAAATCAAGAAATAGAAGCAAACCATAGAAAAGTGAGTAAAGGGTATGAATAGAGGTTTCTTTTTAAGTAAAGTACTAAAAAAGAAATTAAAGTAAAATATATTTTAAGTGTTAGATGGCTAAAAAATTTAAACTATAGTAGTATTTCTTCTTGGCTAGTGTTTGGAGGAATGGAATATTGGCTGTGTAAATTGGTATAATTATGCTGGCGGGCAATTTGGTAATAATTGTGTATTCCAGGATTTAGCTGCAAAAATGCTTGCCAGAGAATATTGTGTCATGGGGAAAGGTCAGAAAGAACTCAGATGTCCAGCATAGGAGGGCTCAGTTAAATAAACGTGGATTTCCATGAATTTGTGAGCAGTTTTTACACTGACACACTGAATAGTACGGGGTTCCTCTGTGCCAGTTTACAGGCCCCTTGGGAGGATGTGGACCGCCCAAGTTCTAGACTCAGTCTCTCCACTATGGATTCAGCTGGAGCAGCTCTTAAATTATCTAACTTATTATTGAGCTAAATAACGTCTCATTTGAAGAAATAATTCTAAAGCTAAAAAAAGTTTTAAACCGCTCTAAGAGGTTTCTGTTAATAACCTGGGAAAATATTCATGATAAATCTGTTAATAAGCCTGAGAAAGCAATTTACAGAAATAAATATGTGTGTGTGTATCACATTTTGTTTTAATACATATTTTTTCCTGTGACATAGATCACAGAAATGTCTCTAGAGGGATAATGGGAATAGTGACTATTTTGTGCAGTGGACATTTTTTTTCCTCTTGGTTTTTAATCAAGATCATGTTTTATTCTTATGATGATAATAAGGTTTTTAACATAATAATTTTACTTTTAATTACATTTAATTTAAAGTATATTTATATAAAATACATTTTTATATTATGATTAATTTGCATTTGAGAGTGACTGTGAAATCTTAACAGATCAAGTCATTTAACACTTTTTAATATATAAAGAAGCATCATTTTATAATATAAATAACCATTTTCCTAAATTATATGTTTTCTAAAGAGCTGCTAATTTAATCCAAATACTACAACCACTACCACTATTACTAGCTAACCTTTATCCAGCATTTTACTGTGCATGAAGCACAGTGCTAAGCTGCTTATATGCATTAATTCATTGGAGTAAATACTCTTACATTTTAGCTTAGGAAACCAAAACTTTAATAGGAGTTACTAAGTTTTACAAGATCAGATCATTAAAAGGTAGCATAGTTGTGCTTTGAACCCAGGCTGTCTGATTCCCAGAGTACCATTTCTCACTGCTGTGCTATTACTGGCGTTTCAATTAATAGCCAGATAAAATATAGCAAGATAAAATAAGAAGGGTTTACTGTTATTGTTATAGAATCAATAAATATTTACTTCATCTAACACTGTTGAAATAAAATCAATCTTATGTCTTGAGAATTATATTTCTTTTTTAAAAAATATTTATTTGTTTATTTTTGGCTGTGTTGGGTCTTCGTTGCTGTGCGTGGACTTTCTCTAGTTGCAGCGAGCGTGGGCTACCCTTTGTTAGAGTGTGTGGGCGTCTCATTGCGCTGGCTTCTCTTGTTCTGGAGCACGGGCTCTAGGCGCACAGGCTTCAGTAGTTGCAGCACATGGGCTCAGTAGTTGTGCCTCGTGGGCTCTAAGAGCGCAGGCTCAGTACTTGTGACGCATTGGCTTAGTTGCTCTGCGGCGTGTGGGATATTCCCGGACCAGGGTTTGAACCCATGTCCCCTGCATTGGCAGGAGGATTCTTAATGACTGTGCCACCAGGGAAGTCCCAATAATTATATTTCTTATGTTGGGTCTTCTTTGCATATGTCTACTTAGTTTGCAGCTTTGTTTTAGTAACTTATTAAGTGAAAATTTTTTTCCTTTTTCAGTTTGGTAATTCTATTATCAACATACCTCTAAAACGTCGCAAAGTGATTTCTCAAGAAACTTTAGTTGATCCTGTATCTTTAAGCTGCCAAAGTTCCTTTGATAGCGTAATTTTAAACTGTCGAAGTATACGAGTAGGAACACTCTGCCGACTATTAATAGAGCCTGTAATTGTAAGTACCTTCTAAGCTCTTTACTGTACCAATTATAAGATTCACAATTTCCTGGCTAAGGCCAGTGTGTAATATTTTAAAATTTATAAGTTAAAATGTTTAATAGAATATTAAAATTATTTCAAGATTTCAAATTGCTTAGGAATATATAAACAATTGTAAATTGCTACTCACCATAAAAATTATTGGGTAAAAAATTTATCATATATACTCCAATAAAAAATTTTTTTAATTTATCATGATGTAATATTCAGGGTAGTACGTATTCATCATAGGAAGATGCTTGTTCTCACTGAGTTAGAATTACCCTCCAGTGTGTTACCATTTTATTCTCATGCTAGCTCGATGCATGAAGAGTGTTTTAAAGAACTGTATGAAAGAAGAATCCAAAAGCTTTGTGGTCTGCAGAAAAATGTGTTGTAACATAACAACTCCTAGAATAGATTAGTGGACTACAGTGGCCACTCAAGAGGCATTGTGGTTTTGAACTAGTTCAGTGTCCATAAAGCCCAAAGGACTTTCTATAATCCCTTTATCTTACCTGTCATACCTGTCTCCTTATTATTCTCCTACCACCAATCCAATTCAAATGTATATTTTCTATTAAAATTTTAACATAATCTCCTTAACCTGCCTTCTAAGTCATAATTTTTCTTCTTTCTAATGTATCCTATACATTGTTGGTAGGTTAATCTTCCTACAGCAGTGTACTTATTTTGTAAAAGCCTTTATTTTAAATGTCTTAACTTGGTGTCCCTATCTATTTCCAACTATGTTTTCAACAAAGGCTGGCTTCATTCTCAGTATTGTAAAGGCCAGATGGAGGAATGCAGTACATGGATCAGTTTTTCTGCCTTATGTGGGCTAAGTCCCAAATAATATGTCATTTAGGGTGTTTGTAGCAAAATCTTCAGAAATCTATGATTGTTACTAACGTATCTTATCTTATTTTTTAGTTTTGTTTAGATTTTATCAAGATACAGCTAGAAGGTAAGCTATTTTATATCCTACTGCTCACTAAAGCTTTGTTTACACTAAAACACTTTAATGGAATAAAAAATTAAATGATATTCTTAGAATTCATTAAGATGGTTAGTTACTACTTACATCTTAACAAAAGGCATTATACCTTAATAGTGTAATTTCATACTATAACATCACAAAAGCTATGTTTAATTTTTTAAGTATGCTTCATTAGAATCCTCTTTCCATCTGGGAAAAAATGTAGATACTTCTTTAAGATCAAAGATTTTCCTTCATGTCCCACTAGAGTTACTGTTTACAGAGTATAATAAATATGTACTTAACGTTAAAATTGTACTTCCTTACAGTTTCCTCCATTCATGATTTTGCCCTCTTAAGAACTGATTCCTTTTCCATTCCATTTGTTTTTCTCCAGAACCAGAAAAGGAACCTGTAGGGATTACTTTAAATACCTCTGATCTAACAAAATGTGAGTGGTGTAATGTCCGAAAATTACCAGTAGTGTTTCTTCAGACGACAGCAGCAGTTTATCAGAAGCTGAGCGTGCAACTGCAGATGAACATGGAGGATAAAGTTCGGATTGACTGTAAAGGAATAAATAAGTTAACAAGTAAGTTATGTAGAGCAAATATAGGAATACATACAATACATTGTTTAGCAGAACGTGAGTCGACTTTGATAGATACCTTAGATGTATCTTAACTACAATCCTTACAGTGACCTTGTAAGATAGATACTACTACTCTCATTTTATAGGTGAGGATAAGTCCACAGAAAGTGGAAGTTCTGAAGATAAAACCCAGGTTTACCTATGTAGAAAGTTTTCAAAATGGGTTAAAATTCAAAAGATATATACTCTTTATTTTAACACTGTATTCAAAATGGGTTAAAATTCAAAAGATATTTAACACTGTATATTCTGAATAAAATGAGTTTTTTGTTTGTTTTTTTTGTTTTGTTTAAATGTACTGATAGGAGTTCTAACGGTAAATCAGCGATCAATCTGGAAACCTTGAAACTTAGCCTGATTAGGAAGTTTGAACGTTCATTGAACAGGTCTTCAGTCCTCTACAATAAATCAGTGTGGTTCTCCATTTTGTTTCCCTTCCCCTCTAACGTTTGTGGTTATAGCATGACTAGTTGTAAAATATTTTTCCTCAGTAATTGCTGCTTCAGCTTAATGATGAGTAAATGATAGCTACTATTAAAGTTGCAAGAGTTGGCACATTAGTGAATAGCAGTTTTTACAGTTAAATCTAGAGATACCAATTCACTTGGCAATTTCTTATTTGTGTTTGACAAAAATGTTAACTGATTATATATTTAAAACTAATATATTTGGATTCTATTAGATGAAATAAATTAGTTACATCTATGGATAGATTTGTTCTTGAGCTGCTGCTAGAGTAATGTGTTCTGGTTCCTTTCTTTTAATAACTTAGGCGACATTGTTAGGTGACACTGTCATTGGTCTTTATTCTAGTATTGTATATCCACTGTATGCCAAACAGTGTTTTGAACATTAATACCAGGATTTCTAGTGATACTCTTGGAAATAACTAGTTGTTACTCTTTTTCTAGTATCTGTTTACGTATTTTTTTTCCTTTAGACTTACAGTTATATTGATTTCTTTTCAGATTTGGAAGAACAATACATAATTCTGATTTTTCAAAATGGCCTTGATCCTCAGACAAATATGGTATTTGAAAATATCATTACTGACATTGGTATAAAGAATAATGTGTCAAATTTTTTTGCGAAAATTCCCTTTGATGAAGCCAATAGCAGACTTGTTGCCTGTACAAGAACATGTGAAGAGAGCAGCAAAGGAAGTTTTGTGCAGAAAGAAAACAAAATTAAAAACGTAATTATATTTTTTAATGTTTTTAATGTAATTTTAAATGTTACCTTTAAAGGGAAATGTGGTTCATTATCATATTGCTCATTTGGAGTTAGATCCTTTTAATTCCATTTCAGAATTATTTGCTTTTATATGTGATTTGTAAACTACCTTGTGTCGAAATATTAATGGTGGTGGATTACTTGTGACACAAATTGTAATTGATACAAGTCTCAGGAGCATTTTATCGGTACAAGTCTCAGAAGCATTTTTATTTTAGTTCCTTTCCGCATTCTGTTCTTATCTTTACTTTTTGTCTCCTTTTCTTTTTCTCTCATCCTGTTTTCTTTTTCCCTCACTCTCAACATGCATATACGTACAGTGCTACATTCAAATCGATTGTTACTCTGTTTCTTAAATTTGCTATTGGTTCCCAGTGGTGACATTGGCTTCAGTACAAATAAAGGAATTTTGGTCCCTGATGTATTGTCCATTTATGTGTAACATGTGCCTGCATGGTTGAAAACTTGGAAAGGAAGAATGTATACCATTTGATTCTGACTCTCAACAATTCTAGAATAACTAATTCTAGAATAACGGATTATGTAGTAGGTGACTCTGAAGCCACCTGAATCGAAGGCTGAAGTACTACTATAACACATAATATAATGTTAATCAATATGACTTACCTACCACAGCAACTGAAGTTTGCTGACAATTTATTAGAAATATTAAATCTTTCACCTGCCTACAAATTTGGAAATAGGGCTGGCTATCCAAGGCATATTATTGGTGAAGTTGAGCAAGGCTTCACCAGAAAAGAGCTATTCGCACAGTTAGTGGTTGAATAAAAGAACAGAAGGAGGAAGGGGAACCATTCCCCTTCTTTTGCAGAATTGGCTACAGGAGATAATGCCAGAGGAAAAAAAGCAGCTGGAGCCCTAAGGCAGCTGTGATGGACTCAGAT
Organism: Lipotes vexillifer; assembly: GCF_000442215.2. Taxonomy (NCBI): domain Eukaryota; kingdom Metazoa; phylum Chordata; class Mammalia; order Artiodactyla; family Lipotidae; genus Lipotes; species Lipotes vexillifer. The sequence continues at coordinate 755,526 of NW_006784227.1, forward strand.
TTCAATTTCAATGGAAGGCTCTTTCTTTAAGGACTCCTTGATTCTGGAGAACTGAAGCTCAGTGGACTGTGTTCCCTGAGCCTCTGCTCCCATATTCCATGGATTGCCTGAGCTTAGGTAGGCCTACACTCCTAGAAGAAAAAAACACTATCTGTTCTTTGGATTTTACTAACATAATCTAATTTAATATGGATGGTTGAGATCTTAGACAGGATACTAGAAAACCAGTTACAAAAATTGGAAGAGTATATCACTGTTCTGGAAGCTACAGATAGAAAGAAAGTTGACCCTAGTTTTGCCTGTTTCTTATTTTTAATCTTTTAAAATTTAAAAGCATTCTTGCCTTGTACTTTTTTTATTGAAAATGTTTCAAATTGATTTTGTGAATTGATAATTTAATTTTCTTTACCAGGTGTCCCTTGAATCTAAAATACAACTTAAAAACAAACACGAATTCCAGTTTTTTGATGATGAGGAAACTGGAGAGAGCCACACCATCTTCATGGGCCCTGTAGAAAAGTGAGAGGATTCCTTTACATTTGCAACACTTTTAAATTTCTTCTCTGTTTTATTACATTTTGGTTATACGCATACCTATTTTTGTTTGTTGGCTTATTTTTTTAAATTTTGTTACAGATTGATAGTATATCCACCACCTCCAGCTAAGGGAGGCATCTCCGTTACTAATGAGGACCTGCATTGTCTAAGTGAAGGAGAATTTTTAAATGATGTTATTATAGACTTTTATTTGAAGTAAGTTAATTTTCTCCTAGCCCTTTAGCAAATTTTTAACATTTTATAATATATACATGTATTTTCTAGAGTCAGAATTGTTTGGATTTTGAATTCCATCACTGCCACTTACTGTATGACATCTGAAAAGTTATTTAATGTCTCTGTGAATGTTTCTTCATTTTAAAAATGGAAAAATAATATCTAAAAGGATCATGAGAATTAAATAAGATATACATTTCAAGTGCTAGGAAAAATACCTGGCACATGCAAAGTGATCATAAATGAGCTTATTATATTATCAGTGTTGTAGTATTTAAAGCATCTAAAATTGTTACTACCCTAGGTTAGGTAATAATTTGTTGAGCAAGGACAAAAGTATGATTTCACTCGTTTCCTTCAATAAATGTTCACCAAGTGCCAACTTTGTGGCAGGTACTGTGTTAAAAGTTTATGATTTTATAGGGAACACGAATGTGGGATTAAAGTATTGGCAGAAGCATTAACGTGGTACAAACATAGCAGAAAAAGAAAGCTTCATTCTCTCTGGGGGTTGGGAAATATGAGGAATCAAGAAGCTCTCCTAGAAGGGCTTACGTCATGACCCAGAATACACATAACATATACATATACATGAATACATGTATGTGTAATGTGTTTATACATGTATAAATTTGTATGTGTTTACTGCTTTGTGATATAAGATGGATGTGTGTATGAAACAAAACAACTATCAGTGTGTTTAGTGCTCTCCAGTATTTTCTAGTTTATTCAAATGTATATCAGAAGACAATATTTCTTTTTTTAAACTGGTTGTTAAAAGCTGCTGGAGGGACTCCCCTGGTGGCACAGTGGTTAAGAACCCGCCTGCCAATGCAGGGGACACGGGTTCAAGCCCTGATCCGGGAAGATCCCACATGGCATGGAGCAACTAAGCGCATGCACCACAACTACTGAGCCTGTGGTCTAGAGCCCACGAACCACAGCTACTGAGCCTGTGCGCCACAACTACTGAAGCCCGGGTGCCTAGAGCCTGTGCTCCACAACAAGAGAAGCCACCACAACGAGAAGCCCTCGCACCATAACTAGAGAAAGCCCACGTGCAGCAACGAAGACCCAATGCAGCCAAAAATTAATTAATTAAAAAAAGATGTGTTCTCTTAATCCTAATGTATACTAAACAAACCAAGCTACTGAAAAATCTTAAGTGATTGTGTAGAACAGTGCTGCTGTTATAGGATAAAGTGTTGTTCTGTGAATGTCAGCTAGGTCATGTTGTGCTAGTGCTATTCAAATGGTCTTTGCCCTTACTGATGTTCCACCTACTTGTTCTGTAATTATTGAGAAAGTCGTTGATCTCCAACTACAGTTATTGATTTGTCTATTTCTCCTTATGTATTTTGAAGCTCTGTTGTTAGGTACATACATGTTTATGCCTTCTTGGAGAATCAACCCCTTTATCATTACATAATGTTCCTGTTTATTCTTGATAATCTCCTTGTTTTTAATCCTACTTTGTTCAAAATTAATATAGCTACTCCAGCTTTCTTTTGGTTTGTGTTTGCTGATGCATGATGTATGTTTCTTCACCCTTTTACTTTTAACCTGTTTAAGTCTTTATGTTTAAAATGTCTTTTTGTTTTTGAAAGCACATAGTTGGATCTAAAAAATAAATTGAACTCCTGTGTTTTGTTTATATTTTAGTTTATTCTACTTCATACTTAAATCTATATTTTTTACATTACAATAGAGATTTTATAGTCTTTTTTTATTCTTTTGAAATTCTTTATATATTTTCAGGAGGCCCCTTGACATCATATAGTTAAACTTTAGAGCAAATTTTATATAGTAAACTTACATTATCTACAAGTTCTGCCTTTCTGATGCAAATCTATTCCAAATAAGATAGAAAATCTAACAAAATCCATGACTTTTTTTTTTTTTTTTTTTTTTG